>NW_021940039.1:3387684-3488674 GCF_001715985.3 Manacus vitellinus | reverse complement strand
TGAGTCAAGTCCTGGCTTGTAAGGGCGAATGCCTCCTGCGTCTCGCTTCCAGGAGAAGTGATATTGCAGAGCTCAGTGCTCAGGGTGGGGGGAAGAAAAGTTTGAGCGAAGTCGCCTGGCGCCAAGTCCGGGCGAGGGGGAAGAGGGACGAATCCTGCCATCCCTGTCCCTGCTCAGCACGATGGCTCTCAGCCTCCGGCCGAGCGAGCCATGAGCAAGACCATCCTTCTGCCTTCTCTGGGCTTTAAATCTGTGCTCAGCCTCTCTAGTCTATGGTAGTGTGTTTTGTTTGTTTGTTTGTTTGTTTAAATGTGTTTTTCAGTTTTGTTTAAGAATTGCAGTTTCAGTTGTTCTTTTCTAAGAGCAGAATAAATATAAACACCAGCACAAGATCTCCAGCAGGCCCGGCCTCCAGGAGGGTTTCCAGGGCTGTGATGATCTGGGGGCTTTAGCAGGGAGACCCCCGACCCTGTGGGGTGACAGGGCTTCGTTTGGCATCTTTGTGCTCCCAAAATCACAGTTTCACAGTGCTCCTCATTGACTTGGCTGGGAGGTGGGAGATGCTGCTGGGTTGACTCACCCAGAGTTGCTGCTCGGGCCAAAAGCATCTCACCTGCAGTGGGTCCTGATTCCAGATCAAACTGGATCCAATGCAGGTGTTGGGGCTCATCACTAACACCCACCCCAGCAGAAGGTGCCTCTCTTGCCACACTGAAGGGGGTGGCTGTTTGGAGGATTCACTTTCCTTTGAAGCTGTTGTGGAAGATGGTCCAAACCTCTGTTATTCCGGGCAGGATCAGGCCCCTGTGTGTGTACCCACCTTTTCTGTCGGTCCTGAGCCCTCCTGTTACGCTGCAGATGCTAAATAATATGTTGTGTTATTAGTCAGGTTGGCTTTGAGGGGGAAGGTGGGGAGCATGTGTCACTGCTGGCTCAGGTAAAGGTTTTCATGCTGGTGCAGATGGAAAACAACTGATTTATCTTCTCATTTATAAATACGTGTACGGTGGGGAGAGGGTGGGTCTGTGCCACACACTGTGCAGCTCACCAGGAGCATCCAGAGGGAAAACAAGGCAGCCCAGGAGAGTGGGGCTGGGCGGGTTATAACTTTCCATTGCTGGCTCAGGAGAAAATCCAGCTGTCTGTGTGGGGTGTGTGGTCTGGGTTTGTGTCCGCTGCGTGTTGTGCTGCTCTGGAAGAGACTCCTAAACTTTATCCACTGGTCTTTGGTCACTGATTACTGACAAAAATCACTTTGGTTCTAAGGACAATGGGTTCTGCAGGGTTCGGAGGGGGAGATCTTGTTTCTGCTCTGGGCAGTGGAGGCAGGTTGGGTCTAAAAGCTGGTGAGCAGTTTGTGGGATTGAGGGGAGCCTCGAGGAATGTGATCAGGGACCTTCCCAGTGGAACCTAAGCAGAGCTGGAAGGGCCGTGGGGTCTTGGTGCTTTTTGGAGGTGGGATGGTCCAAAACCTGCCAGGCCCTGACTTTGCAGAGTGCCAGGGTGTTTCACCAACCCCATGCCATGGTTGGGAGCTGGCATTGGCAAGCCGAGGGGAGAAAAATAGCCAAGCTTGTGGAGTGTGTTTCCCTGCACACCAGTACAGGCCTGAGCTGGAGAAAAGGAGCAACTGGGCCAAAATCCAACTCTGTTACTATGCCCCCATCAAAATCTCATCTCACTGTGGCCTGAGAAGGCCAACCTGGTGAGGTTCCTGGCCAAGTCCTGCCCGTGGTTAGACTCAGATAACCGTGCTGATGTCATGGGTGGAAGCGTGGCCAGCGCTGGGCACTTTTAATAGTAGTATCTCATTTTCCTGCTCCTCTGGAGAGCTCCTGGCAGATGCCAGCCAGAGGCTCCCCGTGAGGACAGCATGTCCCTGGGCATCTCCCAGGCTGGCTGCTGTCCCACTGCCAGGACAACCTGCAGCCTGGTTGTGGGGTCTGTGAGTGCAGATATCACCACAGCCCTGGTGAGGCTCATAAACACCTCAGGGTCCAGCAGATGCTGCCTTGGAGCTGCCTGGAACTACAGATCTGCCTTGACTGAGCTTAGCATCATCGGAGGTGTCCTGCTTTGGTTCTTCTGGGGGGGATGTGTTGTGCTCTGTCTCCAGGAGGAGGAAAATCAAGAAAAATCTGCCATGCAAGTGCTTGTGAGGCTGCAGGGATCCACCTCTGCAGCCTGGTGGGGTCTGTGTGCTGAGGTCAGGCTTTGGGGGCTGATGTGCAAACCAAGGGACTTGGTTCTTCAGGTGGCTGCTTGTTCCTGAGGCTCTGACCGTAGCAATCCTCTTATTGCTTTGTTTTCTTCTTTTCCATTCCCTTAAGAAGGTGGTACCTCCTGGGGAGGAAAAAGGGGAGTGGGGGTGGGCTCGGGGAGCCCTCCCTTGAGGCTCAGCTCTGTGGGGGAAGAAACAGTTAATGGGTGTCCGAGGCTGGTGCTTCCCTCCCGGAGGTCAGTTCACTGGGTTGTAACCTCTGCGAGTCCATCTTCCCAGCCCTGCAGCCGTGCCAGGGGCGGCTGCAGCTGCTCAGGATGTGGGGTGAGAACTGGCCGTGCCGGGGCGGGAACGCCTCCGAGGAAAACAGCAAAAACAACCCCCCCCCTCCGTGTCCAGCTTGGGAGGGGACAGCCCAGAGTGTGGGGGCTACCTCGGGTGGAAGAGAGCGTGGGAGTGTGAGTGTCCATCAGACACCTCCATCCTGCATCCCACGTGTCCGGGGCGAGCCTGGATGCTGCGTGGAACCCAAGGCACATCAACGGGAGCCTCTGTCTGGGTTGAGACCTCCTCACCACGATCCTCATTTCTGTGTAGCCTCAGAAATTTACAGCTGATGGGAAAATCCGTGGGGAGGAAAACTTCTGTAAGATGTAGGGAGGGTTGTGGTTTTTCTGAGCACCCTGGTGAGGAAGGAGGAATTCTCTGCCCCACTCTGGAAGATGCTGGTTGGCTCCGTGGGGCTGTTGGGCTAAAGCAGGGCCTCAAAAGATAAAGTCTAGTTGTGTCCTGGTCTCTCTTGCTGAAGCCTTGTGTAGGGCTCGACCTCTCCCAGTTGACATATGCAAAACGGACTGGGAAGGAATTTCTGCCTTTTTCAGAATCTGGGCTGTGCCAGTGAAATAAATCCTCCAAGCGTCCCTGAGTTTACTCCACGTTATCCTGCTGGGTTGGGGAGAGCATTTGTGTTTCTCAAATTTAGGGCATTTTATTTATTTAAAAGAGAGCGGGGGAGAAAGCCGCAGAATTTGAGTTATTCATTGCAAATATTATTATTGGCATTTTGCTCCTGTTGAGAAAAAAAAAAATCAAGGGGGCAATCAAAACATTTCACTGGAAAATACACCCTGGCTTCATCCCACTCACATCTTGGAGGCGAAAATAAATATTTATTGAGAAATGGGTTAAAAACCTTTTTGTTGGAGCATTGTTTTCTGGGAGCAGGGGTGGATTGCCATATGCCAGAGCCCTGCCACCCAGCTGAATTTTGATTTTTTTTTTTTTAGTTTTTTTTGCAGGATGGTTGAGAAAAGAAACAAACAGAGGAACTGTGAGTGCTGCGGGGCCGGGGCTTAGGGTGTTCTTGGGTCCTGCCTCATCCACAGGGTGCTTGTTCCTGTGAGCATCCTGGTGCCTTTTGGGGGGATTGTGTGTGCTCAGGGTGTTCCCCAAGGCTCTTAGCTGCCTGAAATCACCATAAATATCCTGTGAGCCCACTGTGGTGAGACAACAAGAGATGGTGGCCCTTGGCAGGGGGAGTAACTGAGAGGATGGTGATGGAGCAAGGATGCCAAGGGACTCCCTGTGCCCCATCTGGGCTCCTCTCCATGGAGCTGTGCTGCTGATGATAACCAAATCCGGGGATACCTCAAATCACTGGGGGCCAAGTATTGCAGAGACCTTCCCTGCGAGCTGGGTAACCTAATTGGGCTCTAATTAATGCTGTTCTCTGGCTCTGATTCCCAGTGTCAGAACCATGATCACCTCCCTAGGTGGGTGAAGGAGCTGGGTCTCTCCTCACTCCAACCCCCAGAGTGAAGGGATGCTCTGTGGAGTGGAGGGATGCTCAGTGGTGCCGAGGGATGCTCGGCAGAGCGAGCGTGCTGCCGGAGCAGGATCCACCCCAGCACTTCCATAATTGCTTCCTTAAAGGCCCAGGTGGGCCCTCCAAGCCAGTGGAGCTACAAAGCAATAGGGGAGGCAGCCTGGGTGGTTTTATTTTAATTGATTTTGTCAGGAGTTGCTGTATTTTATTACATTTAAAGACTAGACTCCGGAATAACTTTGAACGTTTGACATGCACACAAAAAGCAGCTTTCTGACATTTTCCTCTTTGCTTGTCTTTTATTTTATTTCTCTCCTCTCCTCCTCCTCAAAGGAAAGCGTGTGCCTGGAGGGAGGACAGAGGAGGAGGAGGGAGGAGCGGTTGTGTCTCTCCAAAGGCTGCTCGAACATCAAGGCAGCGCAAAGCAGATGAAATAATATTGCAAATAAGGATTTAAAAAACCCTACAGAAGGATCCCCACACATGCCAGCCAGCTCAAACTGCCAGAAGATTTTCAGACAGAAGCAATTTAGCCTGGGAAAATGCTCTATTGTTGAGATGGAAACTGGCTGGGAGAACTTGCCTTTTCTGACAACGTTTGGCTTAGAAAAAGCAAAGTAAAGTCAAGGAAACAACCTGAGTTTTTATTTAGAGAAGACGGAGCTTTTCAAAATGGAGGGTGTTTTCCGAGATAAACAGGGAACAATTCCCTTACAAGAAAGGGCTCAAATTAAGCCCAAATGCAGCTCCTCTCCTTTGAAATTTTGTTTAACATGGAGTTAAAAAATAATCCTGTTCAAACAGACCATTCGTAAGCATGAAATGCTTGGGCTTTTTCCTTTTTTTTTTTTTTTCCCCCTCTCCCTTTTCTTTTATTGTGATCTACAATAAAAGTTTCAAGGCTTGCACCTTGGGGCTGTAATTCTGGTGGCAGCCGTGCCTGTGCCAGCTCCTGCCTCTGGACATCAGGAGGGGACGGATCTTGCCTTCCAAAGTCCTTGTCTGCCCAGATGAGGCAGATCCAGGGTGGGAAACTGAGGCAGGCGGGTGCGTCTGAGCTCTGTCGGAGCTGGGAACGGGGCCCGGAGCGAGGGCGTGGGGTGGTTGTGAAACCTCGGCTGGGACGGCGGCTTCCAGCCCTGCAGAGCTGATCCATCTGGGATCTCGGCTCCATAGGGCTCTCCTGGGCTCTTGAGGGTCCCAGATCCTTGGCCTGGGAGCCAAAAAAAAGCTCACAGGTGGGGTTTGTGTGCGAGCCGGGTGCTCCCAAAGCCGCGGGTGAGGAAGAAACTTCCTAAATATTTGGTTTATTAAGCGTCAGGATGAGGGCTGGAATCCCCTTCTGCTCTAGCAGGAGATCATCCCTCTCATCGTGGTCATTGCTCCTTCTTTCAGACTCCTGGGGGATTTGATTTTTTTGTTAATCTCTTGGTTTTGGTGGGCCATGAGTGGAAGTTGGTGGTAAATTTGGGTTTGGGTTTTGTCTGAACCCTAAGCCTTTCCCCACGTTGCATCAGCTGCAGGATTGCTGCAGAGCCAAGAGATAAAAGGGGCAATACTGGGGACCAATAAAATGGTAATGGGATTCCCAGCTGGTTGTTACTTTCCATGGTTCTCCATGGTTCAGTCTTTTGTGAAGTTTTGGCTTTCTTCAGCTTTACAGACTTTAAAAAAAAAAAAAAAAAGAAGAAATTAGGGGAGGGGGAGCTGAGAGCAGCCCTGGAGCCCCCTGAGATTTACAGCCCCCTCAGCTCCTGGAGCGGATCCTTTGTGCTGCCAGGAGCCGGTTAGGGAGGGATGCCCCATCTCGTTTCAGCTGGGTGGGAAGGCAGAAACGTTTGATTATTGTTTTTCCATTTCTGGCTGACAAGCGAGCGCTGGAAAGTTGTTTTCCTTCTTTATATTTTTTGCTGTGAACTCTGTGGGCTGCTGCGAGACAATTTCGTTGTGGGCAGCGCGTCTCCTACGTGCCCATTATGGAGTCGCAGTGAGGCAACGGCGGCGGTGAGGCAAGAGTGGAAGGAGAAGTGCGGGAGAGGGGGTGAACTTCCAGCCAAAATCCACCCCGGGACACCGAGGTGGTGAAGCAGGGACACGGGGTTGCCACGGGATGGGATGGAGGAGGCGAGGTGGTGAGTGGTGGCAGAGGCACGAAGGGAAATAGAGAGGAGCTGAGTCAGGGAGAGGCAAGAACAGAGCTGGGGGCATCACCACTGAGCTGAGGGAGTTGTTTTGGTTGCTCCTGGGGGTGAAAGGGATGGGTGAGAGCTGGTTTCCAGTGCTGCAGCTTCCCTGCTCTGCTCCTGAAGACCCATGTGTAAGTGGAGGCTCTTGGAAAAGGAGGGTAAAAGAATGAGAGACCCCCTTTCCGCCTTGACCAACTTTGCCAGATTAAACTGGACTCTCCTTCTGCCCCCACCTCCCTTTTTTTGCTGCCCCATTTTTGTGAGAGGAGTGACTTTATCAGGCCTTGGAAGGCTTGGGCTCTGCCTGCTGTGGAGGAGCTGTGGTCTCTAACAGGGTGGAGCAGGCAGCAGATAACGGCGTATCAGCGGCAGGTCGTGCAGGGGATGCTCGTGGGCGCCGTGATGGGGAGATGCACGGCCCCACATGGCAGTGTTGGGGCTGCTTCTGGAGACCCCTCGCTCCCCACAGCTGCCCTGACCCACATTGTGGTGCTGCTGCAGCCTGGTGGGATGTTTAGTGTGGGGCCAGGGGTGTGGGACAGAAGTGGCCGTACCAAAGGATCAGGGGTACCCAAACCCTGTGAGGGCCCAGGTGACTTCAGCAAGTTGAAAGCCGCTGTCTCAGGGAGCTCTGCACCTGCGTGACCAACCCTCCCTGCTGACCTGCACTTGGTCAAGTGTGACTTTCAATTGATCATAAAAATCCAGTGTGATTCATGGCATTTCTGCCCTCCAGCCTGCCGGGCTCCGTCTCTCCGCATTCACGTAGCGTGAGAGAGCAGATTGCCCTCCAGTTCATCCTCCTCAGCCTTAATGGGGAGCTGTTGCTTACTGGGACTGCTCCCCTCACGTGCTCCTTGAATTATAATGTCTTAAAGATGTGGCTTAGCATTTTAATTTAATTTTCTCTCTTTTTTTTTTTAATTTATTAAGAAAACTCGTCTCAGTGCGAGCTCCCGAACATCAGGGTGGGGAGAGAGGGAGGTGCATCCCTGCTCCATCCCAGTGCAGACTCGTGTGCGTGCGTGTGCGTGTGGCTCACAGACAGTGAAATTGCACCCTAGAGTTATAAAGCAATTGTCTAGCTCAGCAGCAGAATGAGCATGAAATGGTGCAGAAAGCAACTAAATAAAATTGGGTAAGGCAGATGCATGAAAATAATGACATCTCTATCCTGTAGTCAGGCACGCTTGCTCTTCCTCACACACGCAGATAAACTTTTATAACAGACTTCGCATTTATTTTCCCAGGAAACTCTTCTGCTGTGGAGATGTGTGCTGGTGTGGTTGTGAGCCCCTGCACCCCCTCTCCCATGTTTCTGGGGCTGTCATGCTGTGCATCGCTGCCCCTCTCCTCCCGTTCCTCCCTCCTTGTCCCCCTTTCCCCTGTTTTTGTTTTCAGAGAGGGATTTTTATGCTCAGTCAAACACCAAAACGATAACCTTTGCGACTTCATTTCCTTTCTGCTCCTGTGGCTGTGCCGGGCTGGGGAAGCCCTGTGAGCTGGTGGCTCTCAGGGTGACCTCCCACGTCCCATGCAAATAGGATGAAAAGATGCTTTCCTGGCTTGCTCCTGCTTTGGAGTTTTCTCCTTTTTCCTCCCTGGATGGTGTAGCTGCAGTGGGCTGTTGTGTGGAGCTTTAGGACACAAGAGCAGGGATGGAAAGCCGGGTTGGTGCACTGGCTGTGTGACTCCAGGGTGACACCAGGGCCACCTGCTCCTGCCCTCTGTATTTATCCAACTACACAGATTAAAAATGCCCCCAGTTGGGGCCTGGAGAATTGACTTTAGCTGTGCTTTGTCCCCAGACACCATCCCCAGGGTTTTCCCTGGGCTCTGTGCTGCTGTCCCTGCTGTGACACTGCCTTGGAGTTGTTGGCCTCAACAGAGGCATGTTCCCCCCCACCTCTGCTCCTGGAAGCTGATACTTTTCTCAATGGTCCAATGTTTTGCTCCTTTTGTGCCAGGATCCCCACTGAGACTGGGAACAAGCTCCTCATCTTCCCCCTCAAGAGGCCCTTTAGGTGACATTAAGACTATGTCCCTGCTGTCCTCATGCCCTCCTGTCTCCAAAGATATCTTTGGGCACTGCTCCATGTGCTTGTGGTGCTGGGGATACCTTTGCTTAGTGGGGTGCTGCCTGCTGCATCCTGCCTGGATGCACTGGAAGGCTCAGGACTGAGCTGGTCGTGGATCCTTTCCTTCTCTGCAAGGAAAATTCAGCCCTGGGCTGTGCTGGAGCCTGGGGCTCCCCACCCAGCGCCTTTGCAGCAAAATCTCCATCTCTGGCTTTCCTTTGCCAGGATGTGTCCCTGAGGTCTCAGATTAGCTGCTCCAGTGCCCCTCCATCACACGCAGACCAGTGTGGATCCCATGGGTGGTCGGGAGCTGCGTGTTGGCTGCTCAACAGCGTGGGACGTGGCGTGTTCCCCTCCTCCTGCAAAAACCCAGCTCCTCTGAAGTGAGGCAGAGGAGGAGGAGGAGAAGGAGGAGGCTTCCCTGCAGGGATTGCTCCGGCTCTAGGGCAGCAGGATGCCAATGCTCTACCAGAGTTTTTGCTGGTGTGGGACCATGGCACCGGAGTGGGGAGCAGGGAAATGCACACGTGCAAAAATCAGTGTGAAAGCACAAATCGGGGCCAAGAGTGAAAGGTTAAAGAAATCCAGAGGAAGCGGGGTGATGTGCGTGATAGAAAGGGGTTTCCTGTACCTACAGAGGCCACCCAGGCTCCCTTCCTGCCGAGGTAAACGTGCTAAACCCAAAACTTTCTGCTCCCCTAAGCAAATTGTGGTCTGCTCTTCGGGCATGCTGCGAGCAAGCCGTGCCAGCCGCGGTGTTAATGCCTCCTGCTTTACAGTCTGCTCTCCCCAGACGCTGCCGTGGTATTTATGGGATGATCAGGCAGATCCTGGGCAGCACCACAATCCTGCAGAGGGAACAAGACTTGGGAAGGGTTTTCTGCAAGTGAGCTGTGCCCTGTGCTCCTCATCAGGGACCTGACATCAGAGGGGCTCCGGGAAGAGTTAAGGCTCCTGGGACAATTACCTGCAGGCCTCTGTTTAAGCACTTAGGAAGGCTTAGCTGATCCCAGCTGGAGATAGGCCTGGCCCCAGGCCAGCGGATACCTGTTGTGTGCAAATGTCTGAGACTTTAAACAACAGTTCAAAGCTGGGGCTTGCTGAGAGCAGGACCCCCAGTTGTGCTGGGGGGGGGGCTCTGCTCACCTGCTGCAGGGTGTTGTGGGGCTGATACTGTGCTTCAGAGACACACAGCAAGGCAGCACCCTGAATTACACCCTGCCAGCGGGTTTCTCTGCTGCTTATAGCATTGGGAGACACAGATTTAGTTGGTTAAGGGTTTTTTCCCTGTGTTTGGAGTTGTGTTTTGGTGGCGGTGCTGCCGTGTCCCGCAGCTCTGGGGCTTTGCCTTGGAGCCCCAGCGTGGTTGTACCTTGGGGTGTCACCCTCCTCTCGGGTGGGGGGAAAACCAGCATTCCCTTCTGGCAGGTCGCTCCCTCTTCGTGCCTCACCTGTGGGGCAGGTTTAGGCTGTGGAAATCAGAGGCCGTCGGTCACCGTGGGCTTTGTTTAGCTTGGGTGCTCCCTCTTCCCATCTCGTTTTTCCTCCTGCGCCGGGATCGCCGAGGGGTGTTCGGCGCCGCTCCCTGCAGCACCCAGGCGCTCCTCTGGTTGTCCTGGTGTTGTGCCGTGGGAGTCGAGGCTGGGCGGGCATGGAAAACCACGTCTGGCTTCTCCAGCGAGGTTTCACGGCCTCTAGGTGTGCGCAGGAAATGTTGCAGGGCAGGGATTTCTTGCAGCAAGCCCTGGGTGGCAGATAACAGCGCGGTGCCCATCTGGAGCCCCCACCTACGCACATGGGGAGGCTCCACCTCTCCAGGCACCTTCCCAAAACCCTGCGGCAGCACAGGGGCTGTGGGGCTGATCCAGGAACCCTCTAGGTCTCTTTCTTGGAGCAGTTGCCCTCGCCCTTGGATGCTGTCCTGGCTGTGTAAGGTGCAGCCCACCCTGGGGCCACAGCTTGGTGTGGTTCAGCAGCACCCAAGGAATGGCACCTGGTGTTGGGGGAGCTGAAAAACTGTTCTCAGGGATGCACAAGCAGGCAAACCTGAGGATACAACCTGGGAAGCAGTGGCATGGAGGGTGAAGCTCATCCCAGTTCATCCCTGAGAGCAGAGGGATGCCTCAGTCCTGACCAAAATGTGGGGACCCCAAAGCAGCCCTTCGGAGGGAGGAGAGCACATGTCGGGGTGGAGAAGTGCCTGTGCTGGGTTGGGGTATGAGTTGGGGTCCTTGGAGCCCGTGCTGGGTAGGAAGGGGTGAGTGTGGGGCTGGGTGCAGGGATGTGCCCGCAGGGTGGGAGCAGCCGGTCCTGCCAGTTCTCCAGGGCTCTGGGAAGTCCCTTGAGCTGCAGTCAAGGCCGAGGTGAGAGCTGATCCCAGGACCTTCTCTGCCACCAGTTCCCAGGGCTCTTCCTTGGCCACTCCTGATGGCTCATTTGTAAGTCTTTGGGAGCACAGACTCTGGGAAAGCACCCAGGGAGTCTGGCCCTGGCTGGGAGTAAAAGCTGTCTTTTACAGAAGGGAAGGCAGAGCCAGTGCACTCCCTAATTGAATGCACCTTTAGAAATTAATAAGGTAGAACTGACTCTACCAAAAAAAAAACAAAAACAAAAAACAACAAACCAAAACACCAACCCCAATGCATTGAGCTGCCCTGTAATTGTCAGTGTGGAAATCATGGGCACATGAGGACTTGCAAGCGAGTGATTAAATCCACAGCCTGGTTTCAAAAGCAGAGGAAATGGGCCTCCCAGTGCTGCCTGGCCCTGCACCAGTGCTGGGGGTCCCACAGACCCTTTGGCAGAGGGGCCTTTGTCGGGGTGGTTTGGCCGGACCCCGGCGGGATCGGCAGCTCAGCATTGATTTCATCGAGCGGGTTCAAGATCACGTCAGCTTAACTAAGGACTGAGATTGACCCACTGTGATTTACTGACTTTATTATTAAGACAATGATGGGGCTGGGCTGGGGGAGAGGAAGCTCAGCATTCCCATCTCTGCAGGGTGGGATGGATTCAGGCAGCACTGACACCTTTCCCAATTTTTCTGTCCTTTTTGGTTTGAAGAGGTAAAATCCTGAATGTACCTTGAGGAGGGTGCATTGAGGAGAAGGACTTTCCATCCCAGCTCTTGGCCCTGTCAGTAGCTGCAGCAGAAGAACATTATAAGGAGCTATTCATCATTGCAATTATTTTATTAAGGGTACACTGTGTGCTTGGGAGCTGGAAGAGATGGAGCTTTGGGATGTTTTCAGCATTATAAATACTGGTTGGTTACATCACCCAGCTTTTAAAAAATGGTATGTGTTGTCCTGGTGAAAGAGGATTTGCAGACAACCTTGGAGAGGGGAGCCAGGTGGCTGTTCCCAGCAGGGAGAGCAGCTTCTGTCTTTGCATTTCCCTTGGGACCAACAGGGAGAGAAATCTCTGGGCTCTGCCTGGGGGGAGTTTGTGTAGGGGTGCCCGTTATGGGCTGGAGGTGGTTGGAAAGGGCTCCTTGGGAGCAGCCACGTCATTCTCACAGGAGGTGGGTGAGCTCCTCTGTCTCAAACACGGAGCCCCATAGCACAGCTCCGTGCAGCCTCTCGCTACCAAACCCCAAAATGCTGTTCTGAGGGCTGTTCTGCATTTTTCTGTCCTGTGTGGGGCCCTGGGTGTTTTTCAGGGGTTGCCCACCCCGGTGCCACCCCAGCCTGCTGTGGCAGGGTGGCTGGTGGCAGGTCCCTCAGGCTGCACCTCCCGTGTGTGTTATCGCAGCCGAGCTCGGGGTAAAGTCCACCATGGGAAAATGCCCGGTGGACTTTTAACTGGAGTCCTCAGGAGAGCCCAGCTTAGAAACCTTTAACTGTTTCCTGTCAGTCTCTGCTGGAAAATGAAGACAGAATGGGGGCGAGGGTGGGCTGCCTGCCCGGGGTGGGGTCACTGCAGTGGGGGCTCACTGGTGGCAGTGCTGGGGTGGTGATGGGGACAGTGCCAGCTGATCCTGGGGACATCACTGCACATGTCCACCCCTCCACTGGCTTTGCTGTCATACCCTCGGCTCTTGGCCCATCTGTGGCCGCCCCAGAATCCATCTCTGGGCATGCAGGGGCTGCACCAGGGTCATGGGATGGTCCTTGGGACACAGTGTGTGTCCCTGCCCTCCTCCCTGTGCTCTCCCTCCCACTGCGTGGCCTGAAAGGATGAACTCTGTGTGTGGGGAGGGATGGGCATCACTCTGCAGCATCCATATCAATGGGAAACTGCATCTGGAGGTTGAAAGGGGACTTGGCACTGCCTTTTTTGCTGTCCCATATGCTGATTTTGCCTCCTGCTTCAGGCCCCTGAGTGCCCGGGGAGGTTTATTTCAGCATCTTCATCCTTATTCCATTTGCCTTTTCCTTCGCTTTTGTCTTGCAGATTTTTTTTTTCCCCTTGCAAGTTGTGACTCTTGTTTACTCTGGGTGGGTCTGTGAGCACTGAGTGTGTTCCCCACTGCCAGCCCAGTGCTCGAGTGGTGCCTGTGCTGGTGACACCAGCAAAACCAAACAGCCACCTCTGCGTCACGGGGCGATCGATCCGCAGCAGGGACGAGGCCAGGGCGTGCTCCCAAAAGGGATTTACGGAGGGAAATTCATGCAGTGTGGGATTTGTGTCCGTGGAGAGCAGCTCAGCGTGGGAAGGCATCACTGGCTGTCCCTGGAGGCACAGCTCTGTGGGAGAGTGGGGAAGCTCCCCATGCGCCACGAGCTCTGCCCTCGGTGGAAGTGATTCCCGAGTGAGAAATTCTCACTGTGGAAGCCTTTATTACCGGGCAGAGCTAGGTTTGTTTTGTTTATCATCCATTTACTTGGCTTTGGAGGCATGCCCAGATTTCTCCAATTTTGTGTGTGTGTGTGTGGATGTGTGATTTATTAGGATTCAAGGTTGGTGCTTTTTTTTTTTTTTTTTCTGGTTTAATTTCACTTCCTCAAACTGACAGGCTGTTTGAACAAACTTCTTTTGGATGATTTCCTTTATAGTTTTAAAGGGAGTCCTAAAAATACAGAGAAAACGTCGCGGCACGGCTGATAATTAAAAAAAAACCACCCCGTCCTCGACCAGCCTCAGCCCTGATTTCGGTAATGGAGAGAGCTCAGAGGGTGGAAAAAAAACATGAGTTCACTTTTTGGGTACTTAGAGCTTTTGACAGCACTTCAGGGATCACTGGCTTTACTTGTTTCTCTGTCGGGCTGATCGTGCCGTGATCCCGCGCACACTTGGGCATGTTCTCTGCTTTCCGCATGCGAGCGGTCCATTAAAATAGCTGTGCGTGTCTAAAGCCGTGCCAGCTCCCGGCTTTGGTTTCCTCTCTTCGGCTTGATCTGTTCCGCAGCGAGTCAGGAAGAGGGATTCAAAAAAAAAAAAAAAAAAAAAAAATCAAATCCATTTAAGGAACGCTGGAAAATGTAATCGGAGCCTCCAGAGAACAGGGAGCAGGTAGGCGAGGGCAGAGCACCTGTAGCTGCCTTGAGCCGGGTTTGCTGCCGAGTTCTGCCCGGGGTTTTTACGAGGATTTCGCAAGGGCGAGGACGTTGGGTTTCGAAACAGCTCAGAGAGGGTTTTGCTGGGCGTTCTCCCGGGGCTCGGCGCCGGGTGTGATGCTGCCCGTGGCGCCGGGAGCTGGTGGGGAGCCCCGGCGGTGTCGGGGGCACGAGGGGTCCTGGGGGGCTGCTCTGTGCGTGCGCCTGTCAGCACAGAGATTGAGATGAAGGAAAACTTCCTTTCCCACTCTCCAAGCCATAAAAGCACGAGAGAGAGAGAGAGAGAGAGAGAGAGAGAGAGAGAGAGAGAGAGAGAGAGGGGGGGGGGGGAGAGAGAGAGAGAGAAAGATTTCCCCCAGGGATCAGCAGTGATAAAAAGCCTCTCTTTTGAAAAGCAATGAGAGGAAAGAAGTGTGTCTAATCCTCCCAGAGAAGAAAGGCAGAACATCCCTCTGCTGTGAGCTGGGCGGGGGCTGGAGGGACCTCAGTGTGGATGCAGCGACCCGGTGCTCTGGCCTGGCCAGATCCTGCCTGGTGCAGAGGAAGGGCTAGATCCTCTGTGCAGGAGCAGAGAGGAATTTTATTCTGTGGGATCTGTGCAGGGGGGCTTGGAGTTGCTCCTGGGAGCCAGCTGTGGGTCCTGCAGGGCTGGGGGGCTGGCTGTGCTGCGGTACAGTGCTGTGAGGCTTGTGAGATGCTGCTGGCTCATCCCCACGTTGCTCAATCCTTGCAGAAGAGCTGTGCTGGCACCCTGCGTGGGAGAGGCATGCACAGATTTTCTTTCCCCTTTTCCCCTTGGCCCTGGGGCTGGAGGAGGCTGGAAAGGGGAGATGCAGCCCTGAGGAGGAGGGATGCGTGTCCCCAGGGCAGGTATCCCAGGGACTGCTGCAACCCTTGATCCCTTTTTTCCCTGGTGATATGGGGGTGAGCAGCTCGCCCGACTGGCTGCGTCTGCTTGTTTTTCCTTTCCTGGTACAACCCTGTCACCATTTCCCCGGTGACAACCCACAAGTGTCCAGGCTTGGCACAGGAGCTGCTCTGTCACCCTGTCAGCGACGGGACAGCGGTGGTTCAGCCGCTGGTTCTGTGCTCACCAAGTCCGAGCTGAGGCTGCCTGGGTGTTTTTATTGCTGTTGTGGTTGATGATTTATTTCCAGCAGCATCCGCCCCGTCTCGTGACTTGATTAAAAATTAAAGCAAACAGAGTGGCGCAGCGTGGCTGCTGTGAGCTGAGGGTCCCTTCCCTGAGCCCCCGCGGGGTTCCCAGCCTGTGCCTGAGCCAGGTGGACTGGGAACAGGCAGCAGGGGAGCTCTGGGGTGGTTTAGGAGGGAATGGGAGGGTAAATGCTGGGGATGGGAGGGTAAAGGCAAATGGCAGTGGAATGACCTGTCTGGCCGGGAGAGCAGCTCGGCTGGGGACGGAGGGTGGGTGTTGGGGTGGGAGCCCTCTGCACACTGGGTCACACACCTGAGCGAGGCAAGGGGTGACAGCCCCGCTCTTGGGGACCCTCTGCCATCAGTGGGGCTCAGGATCCTTTCACAGACTGTAGAGATATTTATTTGTATCTCCTTAAACTGAACAATGGTAATGCCCAGCCCGTAAAGTCCTCATTAGGCTGAAATTAATGAGTTTGTGTTTGTAAATACAACCACAACAACACTCAAACCCGCAACCCTGCAAAGGAAGCTCCGTCAGGAAGGAATGGGTGGATGGGGCAGTGGTGTGATGAAGCAGCTGGGGAGGAAAACCAAGCTGGCATCGGAGTGTACCTGCTCCCTGCACAGCTGGTAGGCAGTGGCACAGTCTGCATCCCGGGGATGCTGCAGCATCGGGATGCCCTTGCAGTGCTGTTGGAGAAGGATTTTGAAGAGACCATCAGCATTTTGTTGTTGGAGGAGCGTGTTGTGCTGGCTGGTGGGTGAGCATGGAGCACCCTGGTGTGCAGGGAGGGCTCAAAGCAATGGCATTAGACAATACATATCATGTCTCAGTGTCACCTGCAGCCTGGCTACTCCTCTTGGTGACATGGGAAACCAGGGCTGAAATACTGAAGATCATCCTGGGATGTCACAGTTGACATCTTCGGTGCTGGGAGTTTCTGCCCTGGCCCCTGGGGAGGGCTTTGGCAGAGCCCACTGCTCTCTGCTTGCGTGGGGAGGGATCCGGTGACTCGTGAACCCCTCACAGAGAAAGGGGAGCAGGAAATTAGCTCACGGCTCTTGTGAAAGAGAGAAGCTGAGCCGATACCTATAATTAAAGCGGGTGTCAAGGAATGAAGTGCAAATTCCTCAGTGGGCATCTCACCGGGAGGGAAAGCAGTGCCTGCCGGCTGACCCGAAAGTGGCGGCTCCTCCCTGGTGAGGGGCTGTGGAGAGGCTGGCACAGAGCCCATGAGGGCCAGGCATTAGCCCCCAGCTTCCCTCCCTCCCGACAGTAAGGAGCTGATGTGGATGGCAGGCCATGTGTGTCCTGTCCCTGTCCTGTCCCCATCCTGCCGCTCAGCAGAAGGGAACCAGCCATGTGGAGCTGCGGGAATCTGCTTTGTGCCCAGTGGGATGGTGGATCTGCCCCAGACAAAAAAAGCTCCTGGGCAACATGTGGGATTTTATCAGGAGTCCCAGGGCACACAGCTGGGAAGAGGCAGTGGTAGAGAGTGAGGCGAGGGGGGATTTGGAGTGCAGTTTGGGAACTGGAGCGGAGCGAGGGCAGAAGCAAGTGGTGCATGCAGAGTGGTGTGGTGTGCGTGGGATGGTCCCATGGGGAGACCTAGGCCCTCACTGGAGTTGGAGGAGATACCTGAGGACCTGTCCTGCTGGGGTGTTGGGCCTTGTTCCCCTGAAGTGCTTGTGTTTTCCCCCACCCGGAACATCTCTGAGGGAAGGGAAACTGAGGCACAGGGCTGATGTTGTGTGTTTGTTTAGTGTGACTGCTGAGCACATCCGTGGTGCTCCAGGTTCTTGCACCGGTCCCTTCCTTTCCAGCCACTCCTACCTGCAGTCCCTGGGCTGGTGCCAGGAGCACGCAGTGATCCGGGGGGTCCCTCCATCCCCCCCAGCACAGCACCCCAGTTTGGCCCCTGTGTCTGCGAGCGCCCTCCCAGCAAATGTCAAATCTGCTGAGCAGACGGAAAAAACAAAAAAGAGGAAAAAAAAAAAAACCACCACCCAACCCAATAATATGAGGAAGAAATGCTGGTGTGTCCTGGGTGGATTAGTCGAGACTCCTCGCCGGATTCCTCCGAAGGGAGGTGCTCGCTCTGGAAGCCGTCCACCAGCCGGGCCTGCTGCATTTTTCCTGGATTCTCTTACCATTTGGGGACTGAACTTTAGTCTGAAAAATATGTATTTTTAACTTGGTTGTGTCTGAAGCTTGTCTCAGCTTCGGGCTGCTTGGCTTTCTCCTGGCCCAGCGGGCACTGAGTGGATGTGCTGGGAGGTGAGGGCCCGACCCTCCATCCCAGACTGGACTAGGAGGAGGAAGCGAGAGAAGGGAAGGCTCGTTCTGACGCAAAGAAAATAATTTCAGAAGGTGCCTCCTGCTTGGCCCCATCGCCCAACATCCACAGCAGGAGTGTGGAGCAATGGCAGTGGTATGTCAGGGCAGCAGCAGCACTGATGGATGCAGGGGTGAGAAAATCAGGTGTTAAGATAGTTGGGGAAAAAAAGGAAGGGATGAGTACCTTGGGAAGGCTTATAGCCCCAACACACAGGACTGGCGGACCCAGATACACGATTGCCTTGGAAACAGCCACTGAAGTGTGCAGTACTCCTGTCTCTGGGTGCTCGTTTCCCTCCTGGCTGCGGAGCTGTCTCAGGGCACTGGCACCACTGGCCTCTGCGTGCCACCTGAGCTGGCCCTCAGCCACAGGCACAGTGCTGGGCTGAGCCTGGCAGGGCCATGAGGTTGGGCTGAGGATCGTGCTCAGCTCAGAGCTCCGCAGGGCAGGGACACGGCCGGCGAGGTGCAGCAGGGCCGTTGTTTATTGTAGGGTTGCCGGCCGCAGCGGCTCTGCGGGGTGCTCGCTCGCTTCCCCTGCTCCGGGACGGAGCTCGCCCAAGCCAGCAGGACAATCCGGGCTGTGTTTTCATAATTAAAACAAATAAAACAAACCCGTACGCGGCGTTATTTACAATACGCGCTCGGGAAGAGTCGAGCTGAATATTGTTTCCTCGCCGAGTTTTTCCCTTTGTGGCTCACACACGAGTTTGTTGTTGTTGGCTGCTCCCGGGGCCGCGGTCTCGCGTGCCGGGCTGCTGCCGGCCCGCAGCGGGTGGCCCGGAGAGCCGGCATGGGGTGGCCAGGGCTGGGCTCTGCCCACCGTGGGCATCCCAGAGAGCTGGCGTGGGGTGGCCAGACTGGGCTCTGCCCGCTGTGCTGACGTGGTTTTGGCTCCGTGGCACACACGTGGGTTTGCCCTTGGAAGGCCGGTTGGGAAGGGCGGCTGTGCAAGGCAGTGAGTGGGGTGCTTCTGAGAAGGGAAGGGGTTTTGCCGCTCATGGCAAACATGGATCTATTTGGGGTGAAATTTTAGGAAGAAGTTTTTTACAGAGAGAGTAATCAGACATTGGAAGGGGCCGCCCAGGGAAGTGGTGGATTCACCATCCCTGGAGACTGGATGTGGCACTCAGTGCCATGTTCTAGTAACCACGGCGGTGTTGGATCAAGGATTGGACTTGATGATCTCAGAGGTCTTTTCCAACCTGGTTGATTCTATGATTCTATGAAATAAAATACTGGGGTTTCCTGCAGAGGGCTGGCAGGTGATTTTCCAGCAGAGACCAGCATCCTGTGCTCCTTGTTTCCTGCAGCATCCATCCCTGAGGGGCCACACTGTGGTCCAGCAGCATCTCTCCTGCACAGAGTCTGAGCCCTGGAAGTGCTGCAGCATCTGGCAGGGTGGACAGGGGTTGTGGGTTTTGGGGGGAGCAGCTCTGGCTTCTGACTCCCACCCAGTGCTTTGAGCCTATGTTGTCCTGAGGATCGAGGGGGCATGTGGCACTGGCTGCAGGGATGCAATTGTGTGTGCATCCCCCCGGCAGTGTCAGTGCTCAGGTGATCCTGGATGCTCTGTTAGGAAGGGACATCATTTACTGGGGAGGGGGAGACGGCCCTGGGTGTGTGTGTGCACAGGGAGAGGACATGGATGTCCACACTCACCGTGTTGTCAGCTTTTCACTCTGCTGCTTTCCTGGCAGGCACCAGCACAGCAGGAAGGCTGCAGGGAGGGATGGGCGCTGGGCACAGGACATGACGGGGTGCAGGGGAAGACGTGCTCCCCCCTTGTGCCGGGCTGCAGGCAGACACGGTCGTATGGGAAGCATATGGCAGGTAATCCAGTGCCAGATGGGTATTTGCTTCCATTTCCCCAGCCCCCGGTGGGCCCGTGCAGCTCCTGCACGCACAGCCAGGCAGGGCTTAGCGGGGTGGCCGACCCCCGTGGGGACAGCCCTGAAGCCATCCCTGGGAGTGCTGGGGAGGGTGCTGGTGGCACAGCTGGATGGCCTCACGCAGCTGTGCAGAAACACCCCGTGGAGCACAGGTAGTGCTGCTCTGGCAGCAGTGCAGTGAGCCGTGCGAGGGCTCTGCACGCACAGAGCCGGCTGAGCGCACCAGCCCCTGCCTGGCGGGGCAGGGCTTAAAGCTGGGCTTAGGAGGTCACAATCTGGCTAATGAGTTAATGGCAATTAATTAACTGCAGGGCACTTTACAAATATTAACTAATTGTTTTGCTTCGAGCGAAGTCTGTGTGATTACCCCACCTTACAGACTGAGGCGCTGAGGTGCGGAGAAGCCGCGCACCCGCAGTCGAGGTGCGTTAATGTCAGGGCTCTGACTCGAGCCAGGGGCTAATTCTGCCCCTGTGGACGTGGTGAACAGTCACCTGAGGCTTTAGGCACGGCAGGGTCAGATCCCACTGTAGATTCCTGTCTGTTTTTCTGGGGAAGCAAACTGTACCCCATGGACTTTGGAGCCTGAGCGTATCTGCCTGCTCCATCCCCACATGTGTTTTAGGGGGAGGCAGCCATAGCCACGATGCTCTCAATAACCACCACCCACACAGACAATCTTGTGTCTGCTGGCTCTTTACTGTGGTCCCCAGCAGCAGCAGCAGCATCTGAGCAGCGTCTGTGGTTCCCACAGTGGAGGATTTGCAGAGGGAGAGGAGCCCTCCGAGGGTTCTGGCTCCTTGCTGGGTGCAGGAGATGAGTTGGTGCAGGTGCAGCTATTTTTAAATCCCTCTGGACAGAGTGGTTTGGCCCTCATTCACTTTCTGTTTGTTTGTTTATTTACTTATTTTGGCGGCCTGAGAAGTTTGTAGAAATGACGCAACTTATTTTGTCAGCTTTTTTGGGAAGGGATTAAATCTCAGAGCCCCATTGTGCGAGCAGAGCTAATATTAGGCCTCTGATCTTAAAATAGAAGAAAGGGAAGAAAAAGAAATAATAATTAGGCGTTTTTTCCCTGGGCCAAGGGAAAACAGGCTGCTGGCGTCGACTGACCCACCTGTGTGGTGGCCCCAAGGAAGAGAGGTGGCTGCCACCAGCCAGAGTCAACACAGGAGGTGGCTGGGGCTGCTCCTGGCTGGCACTGGGAAAGGGCACGGCAGAGTGGTGTGGGGACAGGGTGGATTAACCCCCTGGCCTAATGGCACCTGGTGCTCTCCAGAGAGGAGGGGGAGGTTGTGGTGCTTGGCCATGCTGGGGACCCACAGCTGTGCTGAGCAAGGACTGGGTTGCTCATCCCACCCTGATGGCTTAGGGCTGATCCAGCTCCTGATGGACAACAATTCCTAGCAAGGCCAGGTTTGCCTCGTGTCTGCAGACCCCCATGGGAGTGACACCCTGTGCAGGAGCTGACCCCCACTCTGTCTCTTGACATTAAAAAGGCAGTGAGGAAACGTTGCTGTGATGGGCCGGCTCTGGAGAGGCTGGGTCCCATTTTGTGGTGGGACTGGTCATCCTGCGAACGAATATTCTGGTGATGTTAAAATGCTTGGGATTTTCTAGTGAATTGAAGCTCTCCAAGCAGTGCCAAGAACAATTCAGCAGCCTCCAAAAACAGCTTTCCCTGAGGATTATTTGTTCCTCTCGCCAGAAGGATTGATGAATGATTGGTAGGTTCAGGTGACTCAGCCCAGCGTGACCTGATGGTCTCATCCCTGCAGCCCAGCAGGGACCATGCTGTGCCATGGGATCCCTGCTCTCCATGCAGCCCCTGGAGGAAGGTCAGCAGAGGCTGACAGCTTGCAGGGCATCTCAAAAACATCCTGTGAGCCTGTCAGCACTTTGTAATCTCCTTTCTCCCTTCTCTCCAGGAAACTTCTTGCAAAGGTGTTGACAAACTCAGAGGATGCTGCGTCCGAGTCGTGGCGTAGCTCGTGGTCCCCTTGAGCACCCACCAAACCCTCCTGCCTCTGTCAGAGCCTCTCCTCACCTCTGGGAGCCTGGCTGGCTTGGAGGGGATGGAAACCTGCTCCTAATGACAGAGTAGGAATAATTCTGGCTGTTACCTTAATAACAAAACCAGCAAACGCTGCGAGCTGCCTTTAAACTGCCAGAAGGAGCAAAAATGCAAGGCATGTGTTTAGGCAGAGCTTCAGTCTCTGGGTGTTTTTGAGAGGAAAAAAATATACACAAGGCTGTTTGCTTTTGGTTAAAACCTCTTTTGTGATCCCATTCTCTTGAATCGCTCTCTGGCTTTCGGCAGCTCACGCCGTAGGTGGATGTTTGTGCTTGGAGATGTTTTTCCATATGCTTCTCATAGCTCCACTTGCAGGTTTTGCACATGGGATGGAAGAGAGAGGTAGGCCGCTTTAATATCATATGATAATATGAAATTAGCTCCACTTTACATAAATTGAGACACCCAAGCGCTCCTAGGCCTGGGTAGGGTGTTCCTGTCCTCCTTCCCCTCTGCCCGGGGTGGGAGGCAGGGACCCTGGGACCGTGTGGCAGCAGGATTGTGCATCTCTCTGTGCACACACAGCTCTTTGCTCCTGTAATCCTTTGCCAGCAGAGGGTGAATTCCATCCCGCGGTGGAAATTTAGGTCAAAGGTGCTTTTAGTTCAGAGGGATATGATCAAATTAGGGCCTTTTGTGTTTGCCTGTGTTGGTTTTTTTTTTTCTAAAGGGACTTGCGTAGGCAGGGCTGCCTGAACAGCTTGGCAGAGAGCTGGGCAGATCCTGACCATCCGTAAATCAGGACAGTGCTGCCTGTGCCTGCGGCAGGGCTGGAATTCCAGCTGGAAAGGTCAGAATTGGTCCAGAGTTGGTTTTCAGCCAGGGATGTGTTTCTGGCCCTGCGTGGAAGGGAGAGGTGTGGGCACAGCTGGCAGAGCCCCCAAGCCTGCGGTGTCCTCCATGTGCCCACCCTGGACGGGGTTGGCTCAGGGACTTCCCTGGCCTGAGAGGTGGAGGGATTAAAATCTTAGCCCTTGGGAAAAGGGACATCATCCTGCTGGTTGTGAGCTGGGAGTTTCCACCAAGGTCCTTGCGAGCCTGGGGATGGGGGAGGTTTGTTCCTGCTGCTCCATTGCCCCAGCTCCACTGGGAAGAGCTGGTGGGGTGCTCCCTCATCCAGGGTCACCCACTCTCTGGGTGGGATCCCATGGCAGCTTCTTTTGGTCCTGCTTGTGCCGTGGCTGCCTTTTGAGCCGTGCAGGCTTGGCGAGGTGCCAGGCTCTGCAGAGGGTGCTGAGCCGTGGCAGGATGGATGTGCCAGCCCAAAGGTGCCTTTCCCCAGAGCAGGAGGCGGTGCTGGGGAGTGGAGGGAGGGATGATGGATGTGTGATTTGGGAACGAACCCCTCTGAGTTCCTCCTTGCCTCTCCCAGCGGGGCCTTGGCTTTCCACTGATCCAGTGAACCTGCTACACGAGCTCCTGGTCCTCTCTGCAGCTGCTCTGTGACCACACTCGAGGCAGCATCCCTCTGGCTGAGCTCTTGGCTGGGAGAAACAGCCGTGAGCAGGGAGAAGGTACAGGGAAATCCAGCCTTCTGCTGGCAGCGGGAGTGGGGAGAGGGCAATAATTAGGTTTGTGGTTAAAGCGCCTCATCCGCTGGGACCTCTTCACTGAGAGGAGATCGCTGTACTCGTGCCAAAAATCTGCTGTCATGATGTCGGGGTGTTAATCTGCTCCGTGCCTGCAGGACAGGGGTGTCCCCTCAGCCGTGGTCCATCCTGTACCATGGGGGAATGCTTGGGATGTGCCAGAGCACCCAGTGCTGTGCTGGCTCTGCTCTGTGCCACCCCTTGGGAAGTGGAGAGGAAAACATCTTTGTGCTGCTCAGCCCTCCGGGCTGGCTAATAATAACCTTCCCCCGGGCCGCCGGGGTGTTCATTCATGAATGTTTGCAGAGTGCTTCAGGTCGCAGAGGCGGCGCCGCGTGTGGGCTCAGCTCCGTGGGAGCCCAGCACTGCCTGCTCCGGGAGCAGAGCCATGGGAATGGCACCCACCGAGGCACGGGGAGCTGAGCCTGGTGGGGCTGTGGCTGTGGGGCTGAGCCTGCCCACTGCAGGGGCTCCGTGCTAGATCCTGTTGCCCTCCTGCATCCCACTGCCCTCCTGCATCCCACTGTCCTTCTGCATCCCATTTCCACCCTGAATCCCTTTCCCCTCCTGCATCCCGTTGCCATCCTGGCCCTCATTGCTCTCATGCATCCTGCTGCCCTCCTGCATCCCTTTGACCTCTTGCATCCCATTGCTGTCCTGCATCCCACTGCCCTCCTTCATCCCACTGCCATCCTGCATCCCATTGCCATCCTGCATCCCACTGCCATCCTGCCCAAGCCGTGCAGCACTCCCTTGTGGGTGAGAGCGGGGGAAGAAGGGGCAGGTGTGTGGCAGGTTCTCGCTGTAAATAGCCTAAAAAAGCAGCTTTTATGAAGAAATGCGTTAGTTGTCATTGCTGTCCGGGCCTCACCGCAGCCTCTTAAAACGTGTTTGTTTTCATCCCTGACATAAATGCAAGGTCTAAAATAAGAGCTGCAATTTCCAGACACTTCTGCGATTAGCGATAGGCAGGAGTTAACCATTCAGGCTTAAATTAATTGTGCTGTGGTGGATTGTTTCTTTCTCTCTCTCCCTTTTTTTTTTTTTTTTATTATTGATGCATAATGTATGATGAGAAAAAGTGAAAAAATAATTAAAGTCTGAAGAGCGCTGCATGGATTCATTCATTAGGAAATCTGGGTCAGCAGCCGGAGAAGGAAAACAAGGAGGGGGGGCTGCTGGAGTGGAAAAACAGGACTTCAGAAGCGCTGCAGGCATCGGAGGAATTTGAGAAAGGCCCTTTACAGGCAGCCTGGGAAATCCGAAGTTGCATCGTGGCTGCCCCCTGAGGAGGAACGTGCCTGCCGGGAATGGGAGGGGGATGCGGCGGGCTCAGCACCGCGCCGGCGAGGGGATTCCCTCTCCTGTCTCTGCTCGTGGCTTCTCTTCCAGCCGTGGGGTGGGGGCAGGCGCTGCCGTGCTGAGCCAGCAGATCTGTGCGGAGCTGACAGAGGGGAGAGCCCGGAGAGGCAGAAAGGGCTGTGCCGGGCCTTTGCAAAGCTGGGGCTCAACAGCAGCGTGTTTCCAAAAGGCTTGGCTTGCTGTGAGCATCCCTGTGCCGTGGCATCCTTGTCCCACGACATCCCTGCACCGTGACATCCCTGAGCCACGAGCATCCCTGTGCCGTGAGCTTCTGGGAGCTCATGGGTGCCCTGCCTGCACAAACCAGCTCTGTGTGCACCCCCAAACCCCTTATTTTGATGCAGCAGAAGAGCCTGAGGAGTTGCAGCGATGGGTTTGCAGACAGCAGTGGGGATCACAGCTTGGATGCCGTGCATGGGGGTGGTGGGAGGCACAGGCTCCGCTCGCACTCCTGTTGCTTGGATTTTGGGATTGCAGTCCTTGTCTAGGACACAGCTAATTGAATTGCAAAGAGTGTGGTTGAAACTTGGAGTCTTCCCCGCTGGCAGGAAGTGCAGAGATTTCAAACCGTGCTTTTGTCCTGATTTAGGAGAAAAATATGGTATTTTTGGAATTTAATTGCAAAATGGAAATTCCCCTCCTTCCTCTTGCTCTGTCCACAGGAAGAGCAGTCCGAATTGATCAGACTTTGCAAACAATCAGCATTCATCCTTGGGAAATACTTCCATCATGGGAGCATTCATCCTTGTGAAATAGTTTTCTGACCCAGTCACATTAAGTGCTGTTTGGAGCAAGGACTCTCCATCCCTGTGCCCAGCAGAACTGAGTCATGATCCCAGTGGGAGCTTTTGGGCTTTCCCTTCGAGCAAATATTAATTCTAGCAGTGCCAGGAGAGTCTTCCTCTTGTTTTACCCCACTGAACAGCCACAGGAGCGTGGAGTCGTGCACCACACACCCGGCTGCTCCCAGGGAAGCCCTTTGGTCTCACTGCTGCACGTGCACAGTTTTATCCTTCTCCAAAGATACATTCCCTGCTCTCTCACGGATCTGCTTGTATCATGTGGGGACCATAAATAAATTGATGTTGAATTTAGATGCTTGTGTTGCAGCAGTGAGAATGATATAATCTTGAGCGCAGCAGACATGGCAGAATGGGATGGGTTTGAGGATGGATATAAATGTGTATTGATCTGCAGTGCAGATGGATCTGCCTCTCCCTCCCAGTGAACTTCCTGAGGTAGATCCAGCTTTGTGTGAGGGCTGTGATGGTAGCATGAGTGGCAGGATAAGTCTCTGCAGAGCAGAGCAGTAGATTGAAGCCGAGAGGTCCCCCCAGGGTCTGGCTCGCTAGGGCTGCCTGGGTCACTTGGGGTGTCGGGGGATGCTCCCAATGCTCCTTGCCTTGGGTAGCAGCATCACTGGCTGTTACACTTTCTCTCAAAGTGTCCTGTTTCTCTCCTGCTCCCCTCCTGCCAAGGCCAGCCTGATTTATTTCCAGGCTGCTCAAAAGAGATGCTTTGGGGTGGGGAGTGCTGGGAAGAAACGGTTAAACTGGAGATGCCGGGATGTTTTCCCACACGGTGAATGGTGGGGGAACACAGAACACGTATTGAATCGGAGGGAAGTAATAACGCTTCTAATTTTCCTGTGTGATTTAATAAAAATGTAAATTGACTTCGGGTGGATGACTCACTGTGGAGGGTGGTGTCGATCAAGATTAATTGGTGGCTGCGCGAAACCAATTGGGCTTTGTTCCTTCTCCTCAAAGGCAACTGGAATGGCTCCGTGGTGATGGTGAGGCAGTGGTCTGGCTCCAGGGCTGCCAGATACCCCTCCCAGGTACCTGCTGAGCCCCTCATCCCTTTTGGCCACAGTGTTTTGGGACAGAGCATGGGGAGTGTCAGGTGGGCAAAACCTTGTGGCTTTATCCAGTGTCAGTGGATGTGTCTGTTGGGAGAGAGGTCCCGGTGCCAGTGGGAAGGCAGGTCCCTGCCCAGTTCTTGCTGTGTCAGGAGATTGGGTCAGGATTTGGCCCCGGAGCAGGAGGGTCTTCCATCCTCCTGCTCCTGCCAGGGTGAGTGAAAGCGTGCCAGGACACTGCACTCTGACCCGGGTTCAGCTCTGGACACTAATGGATTACAAATAACAATAATAAATTACAGGAGATGGGATAATCTACCTACTGTAATGTTGTATTACCATGACTGTTAGTTATATATTAATGTATAATTGTATTACATTAGCTACATATGCATAAACCTCGTGCTTCAGGGCCTCAGCCAGCCTTTTAACTCTCTGTGGTTTGCAAAGAAACTTCAACTGGGGGTTGGATATCCCATGCAACCCCCTGTCATCCAGGCACCCTCTGCTAAGGCATCTCCAAGGTTTCTCCATCTGCCAAGGTTTTTGCAACCCAGGAGCATCACTGCTGCCTCAGGTCTGCTGCCCAGCCCTCCCGGGGTACCCATCCCCATCTCCCCGGGGCCTGGATGGAGGGATGGGCTCCCAAGAGCAGGGATACGGGGGATGCTGGGCGTGGTGGGGGATCTGTACATTTTACAACGGCAGGTCAAGGAGAAGTGGAAAATAAAGCCCCCTGTGTCCCCCTGGCCCCGTTAGCTTTGGCTTCACACCTGAGCGGCGCGAGGCAGGGCTGCGGCGTGCGGGGCTGTGATTGCTCCCCAGCAGATACTTGGCGTGACCAAGACCCAGTTCTGTCGAGAGGAATGAAGTGCGAGCCCTTCCCTTCAGTTATTTTTAATGTGGTTCTGCTCAGGCTCTGGTAAATCCGAGGGAGCTGCCTTTTGTTTGCAGAGCCTCCCCCTGCGCCGCCCGATTGCTCAGCTCGGGGTAAATTACTCACTGTGAAGCTGGATGGACTCAGATGCGTTTGGTTTTGGGCTTTCCCTGCTCTGATTAGCATGGATGCAGGTGCTTTCCCTGATGCTGGGACTGGGATTGAGTGTTTGAGGATCTGGTGCCTGTGCTAGGGCTGACAGGGCAGCCAGGGATAAGGGGGCTTTGCTCTTCCAGGAGGGTTTTCCAGCCGAGGAGGGTGGTCTGGGCACTCTGTCTCTGCCGTGCCAGGGGACAGACTGGCTTTTAGCAGGTCCAGCCCCACTTGCTCTGCTTTTCCTGGGAACATTGATGTGCTCTTCACTGATCCCACCCTTTGCCGAGCAGTGCCTGCGGGATGGGCAGTGTGGCTTTGGGAGGTATGGGAGATGGGAATCCCTGCCCTGCTCCCCTTCCCGTCCTGGCACAGCCCTCCCCACCATTCTGCCTTTAATTTTTGATCCCTCTCTCTCCCCTCTTCTCCTGAGAGCGCGAGAAGCAGAGGCAGGAAACGCGGGCTGCTGCCAGATGGCTCGAAATGTAGCATCTGTAATACTTTATCAGAAGAAATTACAGCCGAATCGCTCTCCCTGATTAAACAGCCTGTCCAGATCCTCCGTGAGCCAGCTGGACAATCTCACCCTCTCGCGACAGGAGGGGAAGCCACGGGAGCTGGGGACATGGGAAGGAGGGTGGCAGAGGGATGCTTGGATGGGGAAGGGGTTGGACTGGACCCTCCTGCAACGGGGTGGGCATGCTGCCACCTCCCTGGGCACACCCCATGTGGTGCCAGCTCCTGCCCTGTGCTTTCCCATGGGTATCCATGGGGTATGGAGGTGAGCATCCCTCCCTTGGGGAGAGCAAGGGAGAAGGAGGCACAGAGAAGTTGACGTTTCCCCTCCTGCTGGTTTTCCAAATATTTTCGCCTTTGAAAAACAACACAGAGATGCCAAGTCCCCCTGTGGGCTGATGATGTTTTGCTTTGGGAAGTTGTTGTTGAGAAAAGGCAGAGTGCGAGGTGCAGCATCACCCTCAGCCCCCCTCATCCCTGCACCCCCCATGGCTGGGGATGCCATAAAAGCACCTGGGAAAAGGGGGCAGGTGAGAAGGGAAACTGAGGCAGGGTGGAGGGTGGCTCTAGGACCTGAAAGGTCGTCTGGAATGCTAGTGAGAGTTAGATCCAGAGTTTAAGCCTCTGAGCAACCTGTCCTCTGGCTCACCCTGCCCTCGTGCTTGTACTGAGCGCGGTGGCCAAAGCACAGTGCTACCGGTTTCAATGGGCTTGGCGTGCGGACGACTTTTCTGTGAGTTCACTCTGCCTGGCTGGTGAAACGCAGGCGTGGACTAATGCCGCTAATTTCCACTAATGCTGGTGGAAAAATCTCTTGCTGGCATGAGCAGGGGCCGGTCTCCCAGACTGCTGCGTGCGAGGGGCGAGCGGCTCCGCGGGGTGGGGGAGAGGGGGACGCACTGCCTCGCAAAGGAATTTGCATCCAGGCGTACAAAGCTGTTTTCTTCCCAGATTTGCCTGAAGTGGTGACCAGATTTTTTCCTAAATGGAAAACAGGAGGAATCTGTGCTCTTAAGTGTGTGGAATTAGCTGTAGGCTGTAGGAAGTTTGTGTATGAAACACCTTAAATAGTGGAGAAAGGTGTTGGGTGTCTGCATGTGAGAGAGGGAGATCTGGAGTCTGAACGTGCTCTGACATGGGATGCTTTTGGCCAGTGCCTGAGCTGTCCTGCATCCACATCCCACATCCTTATGCCTCCCCATCAAGCCTACAGGGACCCAGCCAGGCAGTGCTGGAACCTGCCACAGGCATGGATGTGCTTATCCCTGTCATCCCTCTGCCCTTTGTGGGGAAGAAATGGTTGGGCCAAAAAAAGCACCAAAAAAAGCACATTTTCCACTCAAATCCAGTTTAGCTGAAAGGATGGAGGTGGAGCAGTGACATGAGGAGGGCTTGGGGTCTCCCAACCTCCTGGGGCCTAGGAAGGGATGCAGCCATGGGGTCCTGCATGGAAGAGGATGGAGCAGCAGCTTCCCTGGGTGGTGGAGCCTTCCTCCTGCAGCAGCCTCATGGGGTTCTGGGCCGGAGGAGGGGAACTGTACACCTGGAGAAACATTATCCTTTTCCTTGCCTGTAAATATTTCATGAGCAGATTAAAAATTGAAGCCAAAATGAGCTCTGCCATCAGAAGAAACCGGCTCGGTTTCAAGTTCTGTTTAAGTATTTTTCTTTATAATGTAGCTGTGTCAATTAGAAAATGACATTGCTATTTAAAATGCTGTTCCGTAGCCCTCTTTAATTAAGGCAGCGATATAATACCAATCTGCTCTCATTAATGAATTTTTAACAATCAAAATGAGAGCTGAATGACGCACAGTTGGATTTGCAGCGCGGGTGTTTTCTCCCGGAGCCTCTGACGGCAGAGTTAAAGGAGCAGCGGCTGGAGAGGGAGAAAGGCTGTTCCTCCTCAGGCTGAGCAGCTGGAAAATCATCTCAGATGCTGTGGGATGGGTGTTGAAGGGCTTCAGCCCTCTGTTGGCACCCAAGAGCCATCCTAGAGGGAGAAGGTCCTCGTAAGGCTGATGGGTGGCTTTGTGTGACCTGTGCGGGAGCGCCGTGAAAAAGCAAAGACACACCAAAGTCCTGAGCAGAAACACAGCTGAAAATAGAGATGTGAACGTGGTTGTGAGCCCAGCGGCCACCTCGAGGGTCATATCCTGCCTGCTTCAGCATGTCCCCGCAGCTCAGACTCGCTGGGCATCCTTGGAGCATCCCCTGGCCCAGTTTCCCCTGGAATCCTGCAACACCATCATTTTGCTGCAGCAGCAAAGCACGCGATGCAGTGCCAGGGTGTGAGGCTCTCTGACCCCAAATAAATACCTGATTTCAGCTCTCTTCCCCACAAAGTGTTTGTTTTTTAGTTTTGGCAAGGCAGGGTAGGTTAAAGATGCTCCTGCATTATCTGGGATGGCTGGAGGAGCTCTCTCCCCTCTGGTTCTTCCTTCAAGGAGGCAAAACAAAACCGGGAATTTGTTTGAATAATACAAAAATTAGCCAGGCGTGAAAAGCTTAAGTGCAATCATTTCTGTGGCCTGCTTTGATTTGAGTTGATATGATTTGTTTGCTCTCTCATCCTTCCTCCCCCTTTCCTCTTTGACACCCACTCTTTGCTCTGGCCTTTCCCTGAGGAACAAACTGGGTATTTTAGGTGCAGTGTGTGCGTGGTGCAGCATCCCTGGTGTACCTGCTGCTGGAGCAGGGGGGCTGCAGGCTGGAGAGCAGCACCTGTCCTGTGCTCCAGCCCAGATTCAGCCCAGCATCCCAGAGGATCCAGCCCTGGCTGGGTTGGGGTGCAGGTGCAATGGGGATTTCTGCAAGTCCCATCCTTCTCCTGGTGTCCCCTGCTTGCTGGGAATCTGGTGACACTCCTGGGGACCTCGGACCCGGGTGAGCCACACAAGTTTGCTTTGTGATTGTCACAAAAGTTTCGCTTTCAGATAGTTTGGTGTCGAGGTGGAGTGACCAGCCTGGAGGGGCTGGAGCTTCCCCCACCTCCTTTGCCTGTGAAGAGAGCTGGGCGAGTGGGTTGAGGTTTCTTGGCTGGGTTTTTGTTGCCATAGGGAAGAGAATTGAAGCCTGGAAACCATCCTGTGGGTGAAGGGAGGAAGTGTAAATGTCTAGGAAAACAAGGAGAAAATAGCAGCGGCAGCACCATGTCGTTGTCCAAGCCCAGCACGAGTCGGTACAAATCCTCCTGGCAGATGGGAAAGGCCAATGGGGTCGTGTTTGTCCTTCCTGGCAGATGTATGCCCGGCACCACTGGCCCACCGGGATGTCAGCCATGGCCATGGCCCTGGCAGCGGGACAGCCGTCCCGAGAACTCCATCTCCATTGCTTTCTTGCAGGGCTGGGAGGGAGAAGAATGTATTCATAGTGAAAAAAAAAAGGGAATATATTCTCTGATGATTTCAAGAGGAGGAGGGAGAAGCAAAGGCGGCTTTGAGCTTTTGCCCAGGAATAGCCAGAGATCTGCTTGGAGGCTTTACATCCCACTGCCGATAATTTTGGAGCTGAATCATCTGCATTTTTGCTGTTCCTGAGACAGCGTGAGGAATACGCATCCCCAGGGTGTCAGAGGCACATTTTTGCAGGTTGACAAGGGACCTGATTAAGAAAACCAACCCAAATGACACCTAATGCCGACATCCTTGAAGTCTGGACTCCTGTTGCTCATTTCCCATTCAGACACTCTTAGGGACGAGCGCGGCCGTGGTTGTTTTTGCAGCAGTGTTGGAGCCAGCCCTGTGCACGCTCCGGACTGTGGGATGATTAAAGCCCATCTGCAAACTGCCGAGGGAGAGGAGGTGGAGGGGTGGGAGGTGCAGTTTGGAGTGGCTCTGCTTCAGCCTGTGCGTGGGGGTGGCTGTCAGGGGACCGGAGAGGGCTCCTGTGGGTGCTGATCCGGGTCTGGCACAGTGAGGGGAGCAGGTGGAGCTGCACTGCCAGCGCCTCTGGCCACCATCAGCCCTGCTCAGGTGTTGGGTCACTCTGACCCCGAGCCAGCTCAGGGGGGTCAGCTGGCGGTCACTCAAACTGCGGCCTTACAAGGTTGGTATCCCCACAACCCCCCACACCACCACTGTGGTGAGGGGCAGGTGTGCCCAGCCGGGGCGTTCCCTGCGGCAGCTGTTCCAAGGCATCCATCAGAGCTGGTTAATGTGAGCTGTACACCAGCCAGCCTGGTCCTTGAGGCACCACGGTCCAACCTGCCCCGTGGCACCCATGGCTGCCTGGCTGAGCACCTGCCTGGAGCTGGGGCAGCGCGAGGGCAGCTTAACCCGTCCTTCACCAGGCAGGGATGCTGGGCACTGCAAGTGCTGTGTGTGTGCTGTGGGGATGGCACAGCCTGCCAGCGCTTCCTGACTCATTGCTTGTGTGAAAGACAGAGCAAGAGGAGAGGAGAGGAGAGGGTGGATGGCCGTGCTGCTCCTCGGGGAGNGATCTGCTTGGAGGCTTTACATCCCACTGCCGATAATTTTGGAGCTGAATCATCTGCATTTTTGCTGTTCCTGAGACAGTGTGAGGAATACGCATCCCCAGGGTGTCAGAGGCACATTTTTGCAGGTTGACGATGGACCTGATTAAGAAAACCAACCCAAATGACACCTAATGCCAACATCCTTGAAGTCTGGACTCCTGTTGCTCATTTCCCATTCAGACACTCTTAGGGACGAGCGCGGCCGTGGTTGTTTTTGGAGCCAGCCCTGTGCACGCTCCGGACTGTGGGATGATTAAAGCCCATCTGCAAACTGCCGAGGGAGAGGAGGCGGAGGGGTGGGAGGTGCAGTTTGGAGTGGCTCTGCTTCAGCCTGTGCGTGGGGGTGGCTGTCAGGGGACCGGAGAGGGCTCCTGTGGGTGCTGATCCGGGTCTGGCACAGTGAGGGGAGCAGGTGGAGCTGCACTGCCAGCGCCTCTGGCCACCATCAGCCCTGCTCAGGTGTTGGGTCACTCTGACCCCGAGCCAGCTCAGGGGGGTCAGCTGGCGGTCGCTCAAACTGCGGCCTTACAAGGTTGGTATCCCCACAACCCCCCACAGCCACCACTGTGGTGAGGGGCAGGTGTGCCCAGCCGGGGCGTTCCCTGCGGCAGCTGTTCCAAGGCATCCATCAGAGCTGGTTAATGTGAGCTGTACACCAGCCAGCCTGGTCCTTGAGGCACCACGGTCCAACCTGCCCCGTGGCACCCATGGCTGCCTGGCTGAGCACCTGCCTGGAGCTGGGGCAGCGCGAGGGCAGCTTAACCCGTCCTTCACCAGGCAGGGATGCTGGGCACTGCAAGTGCTGTGTGTGTGCTGTGGGGATGGCACAGCCTGCCAGCGCTTCCTGACTCATTGGCTGTGTGAAAGACAGAGCAAGAGGAGAGGAGAGGAGAGGGTGGATGGCCGTGCTGCTCCTCGGGGAGGGTGGATGGCCGTGCTGCTCCTCGGGGAGCTGAGCTGATGCACGGCTGGCCAGCGCTGCAAAAAGCAGGGCCCTGGCTGCTCCCCAACAGGCACAGGGGCACAGATCTCTCCTCAGAGAGAAATGCCTTTTGTCACCCAGCCTGATATCAGGCGTTGGCCACAGGGCTTCTTCTGTCACATCGGGGACTTACCAAGTGGCTCCGTGGTCTGACGTCGCTCCTGACCTGCAGAGAGGGGCTCTGGGGCCCGGATCCTCTGAGCCTGCTGCTCGTGGAGGTTGGGAAGGGAGTTAAAATTAAATCAGGGGGGACCCCTGAGAGTGCAAATTGCTTTTTAAGGAGACCCTGGAGGAAAGCTCCCAGGGCTCCCCTGCATCGCTGGGACTCTGTGGCACACAGCCTGCCGTGGGGAGGCAGGGCTGGCGTCCCCAAGGTACCACTGCCAACCCTACTGGGTGGGCAGAGAGCTTGCTGTTTGTCACCTGCTTGTGAGCCCAGCTGCCAGGTATTGTCCTGTGTCCAGGACATGCCAGCTCATCGCTGGGATTGTCGCTGAGTTTCACCAGGGCGTGGGAACTTCCTAGTGCCAGGGATTTCAGGTGTCTGTAGGGACTGAGGCAGCTCTCCCTGACTGAGATGGCACATTTGCATGCCTTGTGTGTGTGCCCCACACCGATTTGTTTTCTCCTTCTCTCTCCTTTTGTGACTTTTCTATCTCGAAAGTCCCTTTTTTTCATCTCCCATGCATTTACTGTCCCTGCAGCTCTCGCCCTGCAAGCGGCAGAGGCACCTGGGGAGCTGGGAAGGACCTGGCTCAGCTGGAGGACACTCCAGCCCCCCTCCATCCTCTCCCACCTGCTCTCTCCCAGCCAGCGAGTTTCATTAACGTACTAATTAGGGTTAACATAATAATTAGAGTGTCTGTGCCACGTCCTTGGGAAGGCAGCTTGGCTCCTGGGTGCTAATGGAGCCGCTGTCACAACAAACACCGCGGCACACACGTGCTGCTCCTCGAGGAGCCCAGCTGGGCAGGACTGGGATCCCAGCACTCTCCTGCCCACACCATGGGACAGGAGCTGCTCCTGGCAGCATTCTCTGTCCCTGTGTCCCTCCTGTGCTCAGGGGAGCAGAGCAGAGCCCATGGTGCCTCGCTGCATGGTCCCGACTGCAATCCACCCACCAACACAGACACCAGACTCCTGCTTCCATGGGTAAGGCTGAGTTAAGGGGTGGATTTTAATATATTTTAGATTATGAAATGTATTTTAGTAGTAAATTTTCTGCTAAGTGGTGCTTTGGAAGGTCAGACACAGTTTGTGAAGTCTGGCTGGATTCAGTGAAGTTTGATCTCCCCATAGAGGGCCGCAGTATTTTTAAAACCTCTTCCTCTTCTGATCAACCTTCCCCTGCAAAATACCATTTTCCCTGTAAAAATAGCCCCGTGCTGGCCAAACAGCCCCCAGATGAGCCTCGGCGCTTGCTTTGAGCTCAGAATAAGCGTTGCAGCTGGACAACAAAAACATTTTTCCTGCTTCTTTGGACCGTTGAAAAACCTGGAGGTTTGGGGCTTCGCTTTAACCCCGTCGTTTCCGTGTGCTCTCCTTTCCTGGCCGCTCTTTGCCAGCAGGAAGCGAGGACCCATCTCTGGGAAGCACCAGGCAGGGTCACCATTCGCCTCGCGTGTCGCTTCCCGTGTCTGAGCAGCACCGTCCCCGTGTTGTCATGAAACAGAAGACAGGATAATTAAATTGCCCTTTTCCCAGCAAAATGTTACCACCGTCTCTGCGCCGCGGCGGCCTGGCCGTGGCTCGTTGCCAGTCGCACATGCCTGGCTGCTGATGGGAGGTGTGAAAAGCGCCGGGGAGGAGGCCAGGGTGGTGATTAGCAAGGGGGGGGGGTTATGTGGATGTTTGTCATCCCTTGGAAGGAGAGGCACAGCCTGCTGCAGGAGCCGGCGGCGGGGGATGCTGTGGAGGGGTTTTAGGTGCCCCCGCCGGTAATTCCCATCGTTTAAGCTGGGGCTGCTCGAGGGCTCCGGGCGCGGATCATCGAGATATTCTTGTCCTTAAGCCTCTCAAGGGTTGCAGGTCTTAAAAAGGGCTCCGGCTGTCGAGTCAGTCCGCCGCCGGCTCGGAGGGGGGCTGAGGCTGACTGGGGTGGGGGGCAGTGGGGCGGCAAGGAGAGGCTCAGGAGGTGATGCCTGTGGGTATGGAGGTGGATCAGAGCAGCTCTGGCAGCTCTGCTGGTCCCTTCTGCCAACAGAGAAACTGGCAGGGAAATACTTCCAGTACTGGGGAGCAGTCCCTGGGGAGCAGCAGGGCCTGTCACCTCATCCCGTTGCTGCCTGGCTCTGCTTCTATCCTGGTCCCTTTCTGGGATGGCATGATGTTCCATCCCTAGTAGGAAACGGCTGTAACAAGCTCAAGGCAGCCTCATGCAAAGGCAGAATGTGTTTACGTTGTTAGTCACCCTTCCTCGCCTGCCTTCTCTCCTTTCCTCCTCCTCCACCCTCTGCCACCCCGGATCCTCAGATCCATCAGTGTTACTGCTTTGCCTCCAGCTATAACCCTGCTAGTTGACTTCCAAGGGCTGGCTCTCCCTGGCCGTTGTCACCCCTTCCCTCCCCTCCCCTCCCCTGAAATATTAACGCCACAAATCACCAGCGACAGCCGCTCGGCTGGAGCCCCCTCGTCGCTCATGCGCCGGCAGGGAGGAGGTGTTGGAGGAGGGATGGGACACGTGGTGGCTTTGTGCTTCTCCTCAGGGCTGTGTTTTGCTTCCAGGGCAGAGGGGAGTGGGTGAACCCACCATCAAGGCTGGGATTTATCGTGTCCAGTCCGCTTGGAGTGTGGGCTCCTTCCCTCCTCTGTGTCTGTGGGTGTGTGGTTTCCCTCTCCCCCCTCCAGCCAGGCCCAGCTTGGCCACAGCGTCTCCTCTGCAGACTCCACGGGTGCTGGGAATCACGGAGCTGGGCTGGGAAGGAGTCCCACCCCTTGGAAACGTGTGCACCCCAACCTTTGCTGTGTGGGGACGGTGGTGGGGAACTGAGGAGTTTCCGTGTTCGGTAGACGACGGAATTGCTCATGTGAGGACGAGCTGGGAGGAGCAGATGTGGAGGGGATTATGGACGGCTTTTTTGCACGCGTGTGTACACATGTGCAGCCGGGCGGGCAGGGCTCTGGGCTGCGAGGCACGTGGGAGCCTTGCACCCCTCTGCACCCCGGAGACCCAAACACTTGGGAGAGCAGAGGAGAGACGTGGGCACAGCACCAGGGGGGTCCCAGTGGTCGGGGCCAGCTCTGGGGTCACGGCTCTTCTCGCTGGGCTCACGCAAGGCAGGGGCTGCAGCCCCCAAGGGGTGGGTTGGCTGTGGGGGGAATGGGCAGTGCTGTAATGTGGGTCTGTCTCTGGCAGTTGGTGTTTAGCCCTGTTGGGATCCCTCCGTGCCTCAGTTTCCCCCAGCAGCAAAGCAGGAATGGGATGGCTGTGGCTGGCTGGAAGGGTCACTGCCCATGCTGGATGCACCCCCGTGCGCTAAATCGTTCCCACAAACAGCATCCTGGATCATGCCATTGCATCAGGAGCTTGCCAGAGCCCCAGACTTTCCCTGGAGAGAGGTGGGAGAGCAGGTGCCGACCAACCTGTTTGGCTGTCGCGGTGGAAGCGACAGCAGGGTAGGGAGTGCTGGGACCCGGAGGCACTGGCAGGGCTGCTCAGGGTAAACACAGACGTGGCTTTGCTTTTCTCTCCCGTTCCCCCAGCGATGCATTTACAAGGTTTATTTGAGCTCTGCTCAAACAGCCCCCCAGGACAGGTTTGGGAAGGGACACCCCGGCGCGGGGAGCGGGCACGCGGCGGTCGCTGCTGCCCGCGGGGCCCCGGCTCTGCTGCCGGAGCCGACCTTCCCTCTCCGCTGACCTTCATGCCCATCAGCATCAGCTTTGCTGCCTTTCCACATCTCGGGATGCCGGTGCTGGCAGTGGCTGGGGTGTGAGGCTGGGCAGCTGTTCCTGGGGGGTGCAGGGGGCTTGGCAGAGCCGGAGGGAGGTGGGGGTGCACTGGGCTGGATAATTCAAGGACTTGGGCTCGCTAACAGAGGTTAAAAGGGGAGTGGTGTGATCTGTTGGGAAAATCATTCATGGGAACCTCTGCTGTGGTGCTGCTCATTAGCCTCCCCCTCGGGCCTCCCCCTTTTTTTGTGTGGAGGGGAGGCGTGGGAGGCACAGCCTGCTACGGGAGGCAGCTGTGCTGGAGTTGGACTCGGTGATCCTCGTGGGTCCCTTTCAACTCAGAATGCTCTATGAAATCTGTGAATTCTGTGAGTTGCCCACCAAGGAGCAGCCATTCCCCACGGCCTGTCCCTGAAGGAAATAAAGATGTAACTGATGTGGAAAATCCACACAGAATGGGTGTCCCCGGAGCAGCTGGGGAGGGGTGGGCACTGGGTGCTGTGAGGGCCTGCCACTGTGCCTTGGGGTGATAGGGAGCAGGGCGCTGGATCCTTGTAGGTGTCAGTGTAAAGATCCCTGGATGCACAGGTGGGAAGGGCAGGAGATGGTCCCTGTTCCCAGATTGCTTCCCGAGGTCTCCCCGCTGGCTTGGCTCCAGCTCTCCAGAGGGCTCCTGGGAGATATTTTGGTGCTCCTGACTGGAGCCCTTTCATGGTCACCAACAAACTGTTGTGGGACAACAAGGGGATTTAAATTCTTTAACCTGTTCCATTGTGACTTTATGCCATGCTGGGGGACAGGCTAGGCATTGCCTGGGGGGAGTGCTTGGAAATATCTGTCCTCTCAGAATGCTCAGGAAACCCCTCAGCTGTCACTCAGGTGTCACTGGAGGGGTTTTGGACCAGAGCATGGCCAACTGCTTGTCTGGAGGACCCCAGAGCATCCCTTGAGCTGAAGTGTGCCCCAACCTCTACGTGCTCCCTTGAGCCATCCTATCCCACAGATACCCAAGGAATACCATGAGGAAATGGGTAGCAAAACTGCAATTCTGAGGTCTCCCCAGTGCTGCACCCAGAGTGTGTGATGTGTTTGTGCCTTCCCACACACAGCCTCAAGCAACATCCCTTTTTTTTTTTGGAAACATTTAATATACCAAGCTGCCAGAATGATGGATGTCTGAACTGCCCATCAGCTGGATTACAAATGAGAAGAGCCATCATCCCAGTTGGGGTACCCCAGTTTCCACAGGCTGCCAACAGAAAGGCATTTGAGGACTCATGGTTGAACTCATCAGTGCTTTGCTACTGGCCTCTGTCCCTGCCCAGTGTCACCCGTGCCTGCACCAGCCTTGTTTTGGTTCCATGTGCCAGTCGAGCCGAACCTGAGTGATGCTCCAAGAGACCCTCCCGATTCTCTGCGGTTGTTCTCCTCTTGGGCCTGCTCCAAAGCCCACTGACAGTCCTGGAAGCCATTCTCAGATGGCTCTGCCTGAGAAAAGAAAGTGTTGAAATACCACAGGAAATGCTGTTTTTCCGAGATATCTGCTGTGACCAGAGATGGGAAAAAAACCCCTGATTTTGGAGGAAAGGCAAGTTTTCTTGTCCTGGGCTTCAGCTCTCTGAAGTTCATTTCAGCCAGGAACTGGCTGGAGTTTGGGCACAAAATGGGTGCAAGTGTCCCTGAGGGAGCTGTTTGGTGTGGCTGTGGGTGCCACCCTCCTGGGGTGCAGGAGGAAACTGGGAAACTGGGCTGAGTTTTGTTCTTCCAGCTGGAACCTTGACTTGGGTGCCCATGTTCCACCTGCAGCAACTTCAGCAAGTACTGTGAGGCACAAAGAGGCAGATTTTGGCTACTGGGGACCCAGCACACTCTGGCACACGAGGGGGGATGTGTGCAGTGGCTGTCCTGGTGGCATAGCAGCCAGCTCGGGGGGCACTGGGGACCCCCACAGCCAGACCAGGGCTTTGTTTTACCAAACTGACAGTGATTCTGGGTGTTTTGCAGGCTGGCGCTGATGTCCTGGGGCGTGGATGGCTTGGAGTCAAATTCCCTGACTTTGGCCTTGTCTCTGGCTTTGATTCCTTTTATTCACTCACAGCAAACATCTGTTTTAACCCACTGCAAGTCCATTATTGCCAACTTAACTGGACTCCCGTCAGGACCTGCTGTGCAAATACCCCGACAGCCGAGGAGGCGGCTCCATGCTGCAGATCCCACCAGGAGCAGCAGCTGCCCTGGTGCTTTGTACTCCTTCCCAGTGGCTTTCCAGGCTGTCTGTGGCTGGGGTGGCTCAGTGTGCTGGTCCCTCTACGTGGCTGGTGGTGGGCTTTGCACAGGACTACGTCACCTTCATCACTGCTCGGGGAGGAAGAGATCACAATGCGAGACAGGCAGGGAGCAGCAGCACCCAGTGCTCGCCTGCCCAGTGCTGGGCTGGGTACCTGGTGAGGGGGGCCAAAGCCTCCCCTTTGAGAAAGAGGAAAAAATAATAATCTCCAAGCCAAGAAGCTCAGAGCTGCTGGGAGGGTATTTATCACGGTGAAGAAAAAGGCTCTGTTCCCGGGCTCTCCGCAGCGGCTGTTTATCACACTCGCAAGGGTATGGAGAAAATGTTCCATTTGTTGGGTACAGCCGTCAACCCACACAGCGTATAAATTAAGGGCTTTTACATGCAGGGTTCCCGAAATAAAACACACACACACACACACACAAAAGAGAGAGGAGTTTTGTGCCGGCCCCGGCGCGCTGCCTCTCCCTGGCTGTCCCTGCGCCCCGGCCCCGGCCGGCGCTGGCTCCCGTTCAGGAATTCCACATTATCTCCGACCGTTTCCAGCTTCCTCAGCAGGGAACAGCTCTGCTTCTGTCTTCCTGCAGCCACATCTGGAAAGTGTTACGCCAGGGTGTCAGCCGTCGGAGCAGGGTGGTTGGCATGCGCTCCCCCCGGCACGCTCGCTCCCGACGCCCTGCCTGCCATCCTGCCTGCCATCCTGCCTGCTCCATGCCTTGCCTTCCTGCTCACTATCCTGCCTGCTCGATGCCCTGCCTGCCTCCTGCCTGCTCCACACCTTGCCTTCCTGTATATTCGATGCCCTGCCTGCCTGCTGCCCTGCCTGCTGCTGCACTCAGACTTCAAGCTGCCTTTCCCAGAGGGCTGCAGAGCTGAATTTTCTCTGCCTCCCTTTTTTTGGGAGAGTTTCGAGGGAGCTTTTGTAGCTGCCATGGTGGGGTGAGAGGGCTCTAGGGACCCCCAGGGGTTGACCTCTGCAGGGATGCTCTGCTGTGATCAGGGATGCTCTGCTGTGGTCCTCATCTCTGCTGTGGTCCTTGGCTCTGCTCCCTACATGGGAGAGATGCAATGTAAGTCTTCCTCTTCACACACTTTGCAAGGACTCCCTGCCTGCTCAGGCAGGTTTTCAGCTCCTGGCCTTTTTTCTGGACTGACAAAACCCCAAATCCCTGAGCAGTAATGGAGTAGGGATGTGGTGCTGCATCTGTTGGATGCTGGGGGTTTAAAGAATGGAGTTTGTGGGAGGTGAAACCTATGTGATTCCCCAGTGCTCTGGAAGGTGTCTGGAGAGGTGCTCCCTGCACTGTGCTTGCTTGTAATGCCTGTGGGTTTGATCCACTGGGATTTCCTCATATGTAAGGGAGTACCTGGTCTGTAAAGGCATTTGGCTGCTACCAATGGTGCCCCAGAAGAAATCTCTGCTGCACACCAAGATGCCCAGCTGGATGATCTTAAGGTCTTTTCCAATCTGAGTGTTTCTGATTGCAGCAGGACAGTTGAAAATGAGAGAGCTCCCTGTGACATCCCTGTACTTTTGGGTTTCCTCTGTGTTCCTTGTGGCACCCTGATGCTTTGCTGCAGGTGTGGGTGATGCTGTGCAGAGGGAGAGAACTTTGAAGCATGCAGGTAGTTCAGGGACTGATGTGCCCTTCAGAACAAAGGACATGCAGGGAGCTGATGTCTTGTTTTCCAAATGGGATAATGACAGTGACCTGGATGCCTTAATGACTGGCATGAGGGTCTTTGGGATGGTGGAGGTGGTTGGATGTGCCCTAATTTATCAACAGTGGAAATCAGACAGGGCTCCCTGCAGTTGGCTTTTGGCCTTTTTCCTTTTCTTTTTTTTTTTTTTTTTTAGGCTCTTGCTTTTAACCTGGCAGACCTGCCATTATGGGATTTTAAAATTAAAGGGAAAAAAAAAAAGGAAAAAGAAAACAGGCCTTGGTTTTATAGACCCTACAGATGCATCCGGCACCAAACCGATCCCAGATGCAGCTCCACTGTCAATAGTGTTACACGAGGGATCAATCCCCTTCATTGTTTTATGTGGCCTCTACAGCATCATCAGCTAATTAAAGCTAATGGGTCCCAGAGCAGCACTGACAGCATCTGATCCTATCAGCCCAGCCCGAGCAGCCGTTTTAGCTCCATGGGCCACTCCAGAGCTGGATCCTGCACTCCAGACCCTGGCAAAAGGCTGTATTGACTTGGGGGATCAGGCTACAGATCAATGGGAGCTGTTGTTAAACAAACATCGCCGGATTAATGTCAGCTCCGCAGGGGGAGGAGGTCGATGGCTGCTAATTCGAAGGGGGTGGGAGGGTGGAAGGGGACGCGGTGACAGCGGTGACAGGGGATGGAGGGGGAGAGGCCAGACTGTTAAAATGCTCCCAGTGTCTGTGGCAGCGTGTGAGCATTTCCCAATCTCTAGTTTATCATCCCCCTGGGTGGGAGGCTGTGCTGGAGAGGAGCCCAGTGGTGTCCCCAAGGGCATTGGAGGTGCCTGAATCCCTTCGCTTTGTGCGTCAAGGGTGGCAAAGTGGCCTTGGACTGTCCCCAGAGGGGACAGAGACCCTTTGTCCTTTCTGCACACTGGCCTTGGCATAAGCATCTCCCACGTTGTGGTGGACCACTAAATCTTGGGTTCCTACTTTCCCTTTTCTTGTGGCTCCCCTTGTCCCTTGGCTGGGGCTCAGAGATGCCCAGGGATGCGGGCTGGGAAGTTTTCCATTCCCATAGTCAAACTGCCCTGTGCTGTGGTCCCAGTGTGTTTGGGACTCTCTTCTCTTTTCCCTCTTTTCTCTCCCATTTCTCAGTTGCTCAGAAAGTCTTTATCCCACACCTGCAGTAGCAGGACTTTGCATTCCCTTCAATTTGCCCGTGACTTTACCGAGAGAGCCCGAGGAAGGCTCCCTCCCACCACCTCCTTTTCATCCATCACCCCCTTTATCCACATGTCTCTTATCCAGGGTGTTCCCAGTAGGATTAGTGGGAAGAAACGAGCAGTTATTTGGATGCTGAGCTCAAAGGAGGCGGCAGGAACGCTCCCGGAGCTGTTCCCAGCTGACACCTGGGTACTCAGCAGAGCTCCGGTGTCGGTGCAGCTGAGAGCAGAGGAGGTGGGAAGCCCCAGACACCTGCAGTTTGGTTAATAAATATTTATTTGGAGGTGACAAATACTCTTCTGGATGAAGCCAAGTTAGCAGAAGGAGGATTGCGGGGGAGTGACGGGGTGTGCTTTTTTTTTGAGGGTTTACCATGGGGATGTCGAAACGAGCAGCTGATGAACCAAAGGATGTTGAAATCCACAGTCACTTCCCTGACGCGGGCTGCCTGACGTCAGGGGACCCAGGAAACATCCCCCCTTGGCAAAAAAGTGCTTGGCACAAGGAACTCTTGTCCTGTGTGGATGGTGGTGATGTGGCTGAGGGCTGGGGTCGCCCCCCTCCCACGGGTAAGATGTGATGGCAGGGGTTAGGAGCCAGGAGGATGCCAGGGAGGGGTCTGGTGTGGATGATAAGAGGGGTAAAGTTTGATTCTTCTCTTAAAAAGGAGAAATGAAGGGAGAGGAGTCGGTCTGGGGCAGGAGGGTGATGGGTGCTATCACCTCACCATGTCCCTGGTGGATGATTTCGTGGTGCTGGGAGGGGGGACTGGGTGGATACCTCGGGCACTGACCCTGGGGAAGTGAGAAAAGCAGCTTCCATTTCTCCCTTGGTCTGTCTGTGTGTGATCTGGGGAGGGGAAACTTTCTGTGTGGGGACTTTGGGGGACTTTCTGTATATAAGACCAATATTTAGCACTCAAGACATCCCGTGTGGGCATCGGGGCTGCCGTGTCCTGTAGGCAGTGGGGATGAGCCCATCTCCTGTGGCTGTGACATCCATCCCTGCCCTGAAGCTGCTGCTCCTGCTGGTGCTGGGCCCTGTGTTGCAGAAGTGCCCATGGCCCCTCCAGCTGCAGAGAGGGAGAGGACAAGTCGTGCAGCTCGGTGACGGTGACTCACTGTCTTCTGGCTTCGGAGGAAGCGGCTCTGGGATGCTGATGTGTGTGGGCAGCAGGGCAGCACTGGGCTCTGCCCTGCCACATCCTGCAGCAGCTCAGCTCCGTGCCATGCTGGAGCAGGAGCCTGGGATACAGCAGGATGTGGGTGTTGAACCCTCTCCATCCCTTGTGTGACACGTGCTCCTGGCACGTGATCCGATGTGTGGCACATCAGGATGCTGGGGCATTGTGCTGCTCCTGGGGCAGACACAACCATTGAGACCTGGTCTCCAGTTTTGCTTGTGCCAGGAGGTTTTTTTTTTGCAGAGACCTTCCCTGGGGCTGGCAGGCCTCACTTGGCAGGTCTGCAGGCACCAACCTTTGCAAGCTGCTTGATGAGAGCTCTCCTGGATGCTCCTGGCTCTGTGGGTCCTTGCACCCTGTGGTGCCAGGGAGTGGGGAGCTGCTGTTGTCCCCACTGCCACTTGCTCCTCTTCTTTGCAGCTGCACGTGGAAATGGGTTCAGCAAAGTCAAACCGCAGGAAACTCCCAGCCCTGGTGTTGGAGGAGGCTTTACCCCTCCCAGGAGCCAGGGAGTGAAGCTGCCAGTCCATGTGTGAACAAGCACAGAGGGGCTGTCTGGCTGCTCCACTGCCCCTCTCCAGTGGGCACAGAGGGTGGCAGTGGCAGAGCTGTCAGCGACGGAGCAGGAGGGAGCCCACGACCTGGGAGATTAATAATAGAAGCGCTGGCATCCGTTTGAGATTAGCGAGAGAAAGCTCAGTACCCATCTCGCCCAGCATGTAACTTTAATGCCGAGATAATGAGCAATGATATTTATTTGTAAAAGATCTGGAGATATCGCTGCCCAGGGAGCAGCCAGGAGCTGTCAGAGCGCGCTCCGGCCCCGCTGCTCCCGGCTGTAACCCAAGCACTCTCCTCTGTCCGGCTCACTTTTCACGCTCCAGCTCCGTTAACCGAGCAGGACACGTGGTCTGACGTGGAGCCCTGGCTAAGATTTGCTGAAGCTGCTCGTGATTTGGGCTCTTGCAGTGGGGACGTGTTTGTCTGGCAGGGTGGGTTAGGAACGTCCCCCGGCACCTGCAGGTCAAGCTGCCAGGACAGGGTTTAAACCCATCTCTGAGCCTGCTCCGACACTGTCCCTTGGAGCATCGGGATGTGCCCGGGGGAGGGCTGGCGAGGAGGATTTGGGATGCAGGGAGGAGGTGGCACAGCATCAGCTGAGCTGGTGAGGTGTGGGTGGTGAGGAGAGTCTGCAGGCAGGTCTGTCCCTCCACTGAGCCGCTGCACTGGCTGAGATTTTGGGGGCTGTTCTGGGTAGTCTGGGGAGGCAGCTTTTTCTGGTGGCAGGAAAACATCCTCCCAGAGGATGTTTGGGGGTCTTGTGGGCACCTGGGCTCCTTCAGACACCCCAGGTTGGGAACAGGGCTGTTCCTACTTCCCCTTCCCTGCCTGGGTTGCTCCAGGGGGGCTGAAGGATGCAAGCGCTGCCGTGCCCAGCGTGGTGTTGTGTAACTGGCCAGGAGGCAGGCTTAGGCTGCCTTTGGCAGGTGGGTGTCCCTTCCTTATTAAGCCATCCCCGGGGTAATTAGTGGGTTAAGTCCTGATGAGATAATGCTCCATTATTTTTGTGCTATTGGGGGATTAGGAGCAGTGGGATTTCTCAAGGGCTTTATCTCTGCTAAGGTCCTTGGGCTGCGCGGCACGTTTGCAGGCGGGTAAGAGGACCTGGGCTCTGCCAGCCCTCCGGCACCATCCTCTTCCCGATCCCCGTGGTGGGCGCGGGTGCAGCGAGGGGGAGCCCGGCACGGGGGGCTGCCCGTGCGGAGGCTGCCGGGGCTGCTCCGGGAGGAATCTCCTTTTAATGCCGGTGCAGCCCCATCCATCACGGCGCTCCCGCGGCGGGGGCTGCGCGCCAGCGGAGGGAGGAGGTGACACTTCCAAATAAACAGGGAGGTGGGTGGTGCGCGCCGAGGCAGGGATCGGAGGGCGTCCCGGGGGGCTTCTCCCGTGATTTATGGCCGAGACGACACGGAGCTATCAGCGCAGCCTCTGGAAGCTGTTTACTAACAGTGCTGTTTCCTGGCTGTCACACCGGCGTGGGCTGCTCGTGGTGGGGCTGCAAGGACAAACATCCTCCCCCCTCTCCCCGTGCATCGCTCCTGCGACACGAGCAGCTCCCAGGCTGCTCGTGCCATTCCCGGGAGCCCGGCCAGGGACACCCTCAGGGTGCTGATGGGGCTGGAGTTCAGCCCTCTGACAGTCCCAGAGATGCTCCCGTGAAGGAGTTTGGGTAGCTGCAAGGAGAAATAGAGTAAAAGGTGCCTAATGAAACAGGCCTGGCTTGGCGGGGGCTCCCCTCCTCCTGCCACCCCGGTGCAGCCAGCCCTTGAGCCAGAGGGATGGAGCTGGCATCGGAGTGGGGAAGCAGGCAGGCTGGATGCGGGCCAGGCCGTGCACTTGATCCAAACACAGCTGGAGCTGATCTGATGAAGTGAGAGGTTAAGAAGAGAGCATCTGTTATCTAAAGGGGACACACAGTGGGAAACTGTAAGCTCTTTATTCCCCCCACCCCACCCCCTCTGTTCAGCGCATCATCCCTGACTTTATTTCTTTGATTTATTAAGGAAGCCTGCGCTTCCGGGGCTGTAATTAAGTGCCACTGTGTGAGCTTTTGATAGCGCGTGAATGATAGAATGGTTTGCACCGGTCGCCGTCTGCTCAAGTGCTTTAGGACCCAGATAACGCGAGGAGGGATTTCTGCTGCCCACCAGGGAGCCGGGGCTGAGTCACGGCCGGCGGGGCTCAGCCGAGCATGGCAGTGCCCGGCTGAGGGAATGGGGAAGGATGTGGGAGCCACTTAGCACCGCGGTTCAGGAGGGGATCCGTGGCTCAGCTGAGAAGGGAGTTCACATCCTCTTGCAAAAGTCCATCCCAGCATCTTTACAGGCTGCTGGAGGCTAAATCAAATGTTGCCACTCCCAGGTGCCCTTGGTTCCCTCCCAGCCGTGTGTTATGTGGAGAGGGGACCGCGGACCCTCAGCTGGCTCCTGGATGCACCAGGCTGCCCTCCCAGGGGTGTTTTTAGGGTAGACATGGCTTGGACATCCGTAGCCTCCGAGAACAGTCGGTGTCAGCATCCTGAGCATCCTGCCTGACGTGCAGGTTTCCCTCCACTGCGGAGGAGTTTTCTGGCAGTGTTGGTGTGGAGCCAGGGGCTGGGGAGTGCTGGCCGGCAGCAACTCCTGCTGCCTCCGCCAGCTGCTGGAAAGGGGCCAGTGCTCAGAGCCACGCACAGCTGGAGGTGCCACGAGGAATTCACTGGAGCTGTGTCACCCTCCTGCCCCTGCGAGGTGTTGCCCTGTGTCTCCCTGCACCAGCAAAGGCCCCCGGAGAGGGGGTGGGATTTCTAGGCAGATATGCAGAGTATTTATTATAATGCCAAGGGAAGGGGCTGCTCAAGCTTCAGGCAAATGGTCCGGTTTGCATTCCCACTTGGCATCTCCCTGTGCCACGCTCCAGGCTGCCTGGCACCGGGGTCTCCTATCGTGGTGTCCCTGTCGGTGTCCCAGGCCACGCTGGGAACTGGCAGTCACTGCTGATGTCTCTGGCTTTCCCCCAGGGCTCAATTCTATTCCCAGGATGGCTGCTGAGCCTCCCTCTGTGCCCAGCAGCGCTGCTCGACACCCCACTCAGCTGCTCCTGGGTTTTGGGCAGATATAAATTTCTTTCTCCTGTAAGGAGCATTTTTGATACATAAACAGGATTATTTTGGTGGCTTGGCCAACAGCCACAGGAGGAGCGAGCTCAGGGTCTGGAGCAGCGTTTCGGCTCCGTGCACATACACTCCTGCTGCTGGCTGGGGGGGTGGCAGGAGGAGGAGGAGGAGGAGGAGGAGGAGGAAGAGATAAAAAACCCCCAACCCTACATGTAAATAAACTTAAAAATAAAAAGTGTCAGAGATTATTTGCCGCTTAATGAACTAAAATGTCCAACCTCCCACCGAGCGGCGACATTGTTTATAAACTACAGAAAGGGCTTTATTTTAATGGGCAGTAAATCCCATTCATCCCCAGCCCTGGCAGTCCGGAGCGTGCGGGATGAATAGGCTGGCTCTGAACGCAGCCTCCTCGCTCCTGCATTCCCTCTGGCACCTTCTCCGATGGGTGTTTTTCCCCCCTGTGCTCACATTTGCTGTTTTCCTCCCTTCCTCCTCTCTCCTAATCCCCTCCACCGTGCTGATAACAGGGTTATCTGGCCAGGAAGAGAGGAGGAATCCGTCCCTGTGCCTCGGCATGTCACATCCGCTCCGTTTTGTTTATTCGTTCGAAAAGCGCTCCCCCCGTTCTGTCTCTGGGTGGCAGCTGGAGAGTGGCCCGAGATAATCACGGCCTTATTTTTTATTTTTTTTCCTCTTAAATAAAGCCTCCCGTAGCCTGCAGGCAGGTTTTGTCCAGTTGCCCCCATCCTGTGCTCCTTGCCCTGTGAACAGGGAGTGATGGTCATCGGAGCAGAATCCCGGTCCTACAGGCAGATCCCACTGAGGATCCCTCTGGGAGCGGACACGGTGGCTCTGATGTGGTGACAGCTCCACTGAATGTGGCAGAAAGACAAGCAGGACTACAGCAAGCAGTCAAGCAGCTGTAGGCAGAAAATACAGATCAATATTCTGTTTTGGCCAGAGAATTGTGGAAAATAAACTTTTGGTGTGAGCATCCATGGAAATGAGAGCATCCGAGCTGGGGGATGAGGTAGCTGGGAAAAGTTTTGCTGTTTTGGGTTGAAAGGGACAATGACAAGCTAAAAACAGGTTTGGAGCTGGTCAGGCCTGCAGGACACACAGCTGTAAGTGGGAAGCATGTTGGTGAGATGTGAGTTGGGGGCTCTCGAGCCTCTGGGAAGCGTTGGGAGCTGGTACCTGTCGTGGGAGAGGGACCACAGTCAGGTCAGGTGGGAATTTTGAACGTGGCTGACTTTCCCAGCACTGCAAAAGGCTTCTGACCATAACTCATAGGGTGGTGTGCTCCTAAGGCAAGAAAGAAAATAGTAAATTATCTATTCCTGCTGGAGTTTAATATCCATAATCTGCCATTAATCAAACTAGGGCTGTGAGATCCTTACTTAGGCCTAATCAGTGTATAATGGATTATCTACAGGAACTAATAACAGGTAATTATCTATGCTTTGCAAGTTCCAATTACTGTACTTATATGATCAATTAATTCTTGTAACAGTTTCACAGGTGCAATTTGTGTGACAACATTAGGCTGACTCCGGGCAGAGGCTCAGTGCCTGCCTGGCTGCAGGGATGCCAGCAGGGATGGCTCTGAACTGAAGGAGGGTAGATTTAGAGTAGATACTAGGAAGAAATTCTTCCCTGTGAGAGTGATGAGGCCCTGGCACAGGTTACCCAAAGAAGCTGTGGCTGCCCCATCCCTGGAAGTGTCCAAGGCCAGGTTGGATGAGGCTTGGAGCAGCCTGGTCTAGTGGAAGGTGTCCCTGCCCATGGCAGGGGGTGTGACTGGCTGAACTTTAGGTCTCTTCCAACCTAAAGTAGTGTGTGATTCTATGACATTGAGGGCAGCTGGTGCCAGTGGCAGGAATGTTGCCCTGCTGGCACAGCCTCCCCAGCACATCCCGGGTTGTCCCAGTCCCTGCACCCGGAAAAGCTGCCTCCCTGCAGGGAGCTGAGGGACAGCAAAGGGCTGCCCTTTGCAGGCTTTCAGCTGTGCATGGTGGTCCTGCCCCAGCAAAAGCACCTCTGCCCTGTGCTGTTCCCTCCCCGGGTTCAGCAGCCGCTCGGCTCCATCCGTCGCTGCACATCCCGAGGGACATTGCCCCGGTCTCACCATCACCTCGGGGACCCCCTCTGCTCCCTTCCCATGCCCCAGCCTGCCCAGCACAGTGAGCAGAGGCAGCTGGCTCCAGTCATCTCCTCCTGCCTGTCCTCGGCTCCCTCTCGCCGGCTTGCAGAGTCACTGGAGGGTCTTAAAGAAGGAGGAAATATTCCAGCAATGTCTGTGCAGTTCTAGGGATGGCTTAAAATTACAATAAATTTGAGACACTTTACATGTCCACTTGGGGCCCAGCATTGTTGTGGTAATTTGAAGCAGATTGAGGCAAATGGCAGATCTGAAGGGTCTTGCAGGACCCAGGGCATGGAGGAGGAGAGGTGGTGGGGCTTGAAGGAAAACACCATTTCTGCGATGCCGGTTGGAATCATGGAGCCAAATCCTCCCGGGCTGACCCGGATCTCTCTTTACGATGGTGCAGCTCTGACTCATGACTCAGCCTCTGGTTTTTCCTTCTCTCTTGGGGAATTTTTTAATCCAATGTTACCTCCTGGTGTCCTCAAGACTGTGCTGTGTCAGGGTATGTTTTGGGTGAAGCTGCTCACTTGGATTTGGGCCCTAGAGCCGGGTCCTGTCCCTGAGGTGGCCTTACTGAGACATGGGGATGTGTCACCTCATCCCTACCCACAGGGTTTGGATATTGAACCATCCCCTCCTTGGGATCCCAGGCCTGAGGGTGTTGGGGAAGGTATTTGATGGGTTGAATGAAGTTCTCTCAAGATCTGTTCCAAGTGGTTCTTTCTGTTTAGTTTGGTTTCAGCCTTTGCAGAGAGAGTTTCACATCATTGCAAAGGAGCAGAAACAAGAAATTGTTTCAATACAAAACTTGTTTTTTTAAAAAGAAACTGTCGACATGGGATCTTTTGAGAATTTCCATTGTTACTTCCCCTCAAACATGAAATGAATTCATCTGTGTAACTCCTTTTTCTGGGAACAGTCCTGGTTTCATTGACATTTTTGGTTAACAAGGAAAAAAGCAAGCCCACAAAAAGAAAAAAAAAAAAAGGAAAAAACAACCCCCCCAAGCCTTTCTATTTAAAAAAGAAACTCCCCTCCCAGCTCTCCCAGTGACCATGGTACAACCACTGCTTTGTTCCCAGCATGGTTGATGTTGTTCCCAGCTTGCTTCAAGCTGCTCTGCTGGATGGGGCTGGAGGGGAAGGGGCTGTTTCCTCCTCACTGCTCTTGCATGAGCTCTGGGACACGATGGCATGATGTCCTCCTCTTTGCTGGAGGAGGACATTTATGTGGTGGCCACAGCTGCCTGGATTGGTGCAAATGCTGTATTTTGGGGGTTTGGCCATTCCTGCAGCTTTGCCGAGTCACAGGATGGGGAGATGGATGCTGGCCACTGGAATATCAGACCTGAGGGCACATGGGCCATTCACCTAAGAGCTGGACCTGATAATCCATGTGAATCTCTTCCAAATCAGGATATTCTGTAACTCCTGTCTGTAAAAGGATGCTAAAGACAGCTCCCAGTGCAGCCCAGCTGCTCCAGCGCAGCCCCCTCCCTTCCCCATTGCTGCAGGGCTGTCCCCAGCCCTGTGCTGTCCTTCTGCACTGATCCTGCACCCTGAGCTGCCCTCAGCTCCTGGCCTCATCCACCACTGCCTTCAGTTTGGTTTTCCAGTCCTTGGCCATGTGTCCAGCCCCACCAGTGCCCCACAGGGAGGAAGCTCTTTTCGTGCTGCTGGGAGATGCTGCCACACGCAGCTCTTGCAGCCCAGCACCAGCCCCTTCCACAGCTGCTTTTTTCTTCTTTTCTTTCTTTTGTTTCATTTTTCTCTTTTTTTTTCCCCCCCCCTTTTCCCAAGCAAGCCACCACAGGCTCCTTCAAACATTCCCCTGAAGACTGTTCTCCCACTCGTCTGCAACATGTTTGCAGTGCTGAAACTCCCGTTGCCCCATCCCAACCTTCTGCGCCTGCTTTCTTTTCTTGGGCTGCAGGGACCAAGTCCGGGCATGCCAAATCCCACTGAATACAGTTTCATACCTTTGATTCCACCTTTCCCCTTCCCTGTGCAGACGTGACTCACTGCCTGTGGATGTGCCGGTGTCGTGCACGGCTGTGAGGTTTGTGGATGGTGGAGGGTGTCGGAGCTTGACACCCACCCTCTGGCTGCCTCTGGCTGATTTACACCTTTCTGGGACAGCTCATCTTGCACTAAATTTCAAAATGAGCTTGACAGCGAGGTAGCAGGGTCAGGTGGTGATGCTGACTGGGGGACTGGAGCTCTTGACACGAGTGCTGGTCTCCTCCGTGGGTTCTGGGGAGCAGGAGGGCAGGGGTGCTGTGCCCCAACCTGGCCAACTGACCTATGGAGCTATAGACCTCCCAGATGCTGTGCTGGGTCGATGGTTGCAGTGAGAACAGTTGGGTGCTCTCACTTATTATTAATTTAATACTTCAGATTGCACTAATCATGGGTCTTGTTTGATAAAAACCCAATGAACCCTGTTTGATGTGGTTTGTGAAGTGTGGCTTTGCGGGGTCCGTGGAAAGTTGCTGGTTCTGGCAGATGTAGAGTATGACCAATACAAAATGCCACCCTTGCTGACAGGGAATTGTTGCTGAAGAGCTGCTTGGCAGCGGGAAAGGCCAATAACTGTTTGTCCAGATTAGGAAGCGTGTGGTTTGGCAAAGCCTGGCTTAGCAAGGGCCGATGCAGATAGACACGTGTTACAGACCATCTTCGTGTTTGTTTGCTCGCTTTGTTTTAATTTGAAACTCAAGCCTCTTCCCTGTGGTTAGATCCTCCCAGCTAAGCAAGTTTTAGCATAGAGAAGTTGCTTAAGGAAGAGAAAGGATGCTGGATGCGGCGTAAAGTGAGAGCGACCGCTGTTACCGCAAACGCTTCCCGACCTCCGGGAACAAAACCATCGGGGTTTTTCTGCCCAGTTCTCCCTGTTCATCCCCTCTTCCACTGCTTTTATTTTCTAAGCCAACATCACAGGTTTTATTATAATAATGCTTATTACTTAAATAGTGCCAGAGGTGTACACAGGGCTTTACAAACACCGGGGAAGGAAAGGGCCTTACTCAGGGGAGTTTTGGCTCTAATTTAGGTGATTGTAGTAGAAGTAATTAAGGCTGAGAGGGGTGGGCAGCACTGCAGAGCAGTGTCGGAGCAGCAAGGCAGAGGGACTGACTTTGAGCGAGGTCCTCGTGCCGTGTTTAGCCTGGGACTAGGAATGCTGAGCTTTAGAAAGATGGGGGGATAGGAGAAGCATCAGCTCTGCCACACCAGGTGAAGCCATCACCCCCTCAGACACAGCTCTTGTGCCAGGGGCGAGATCACAGGGCTTCCAAAAGGAGAGGGAAAAACAATCACGGACTTGTGGCACCCGGTAATGCACTGACCCAATTGTGCACTGCTGTGTAAGGGGAGAGAAATTCCTTCCTGACCCTTGTACTCATCAGCCCATGCCCTGAAGCATGAGATTTGATTTTCTTTATCTGGCTTTCCGTAATTGCAGATGTCGTGTTTGGTACTCCCCGTATCCCACCCCTCAGAAGCAGCATCTGCTGCATTTAACTCAATGGGCCTTCTCCTCTGGGAATTCGCTCCTGAATCTTTGCTGGGAAATGCCTGGAAAGAAGGAAGGAAGGAGAGCTGGTTCCATCAGCCTTCCCAGCACTTGGGGGTTCTCCCAAGGTGTTTGCTCAGCTGGGGAGGGCAGGTGTCCCCCCACACCATGGCATGTTCTCCCCATTGCCATGGGCAGGCTGTGGAATATCCAGGATTTCCGTGGGTGCCCTGCCAGGGGCCAGGTCGGCAGAGCCCTTCCTGAAAGAGTTAAAGGCTCTCGCCCCTTCCAGCCTGGGGAAGTGGAATTAGTCACGGCCCTCAGGAGAAGTGCTGGCCAGGTTATAAAAATGACAAACGAGCACAAATCAATAATGAAGTTAGTGTTTGCTGGGAATGCCAGACACGAATGGAAAAATACATCAGCACGGGCGGTGGGTGCTGTGATGTACGGGATGAGCTGCCCCTCCTGTGCATCCCTTGCAGTGTTCCTTTCTCCTCCCCATCACGTTGGAGCTTCCCCAGCCTTGGGAAGCCAGGATGGCTCTGTATACCAGCACCTCCCAGTGGGATTTTTGGCTCCCACTGGGTGCTCCTTCAGCATGAGGCCCCAAGGAGGCAGCTCCGGGATATTGTAGATTTGGGATTGCAAGTGGTGCCCCCCGGGGAAGTTGAGTGTCTGATTAACTTTCAGGATACAGGGCAGCATTCCCACAGCAAAAAGGTAGCACTGGAGGCCACATTTCCTTTTCCAAAGGGACTTGGGCATGTCTGGAAAGGAAACGGCCTTCTAATTAGATGGCTTGAAAATCTTTACTGTTGCTCGTTACAAATACATTAATCAGCCCATATTGAAAGAACTGCGCTGCAAAAATGACATTATTGTGATTATTATTATTTATAGTTTGGATATGAATGAGTTTAATCCCTTCCTAGCCTGGGCTGGGTTCAGAAAGTGACCCAGCTTCCCAGTGCTGCTTCTTGGCCTCAGTATCACCTGGGTTCTGTGCAGCCATAAACCTACTTGGGATGTCTTGGGAATTTTCAGCAGTGCTTTAAAATGTATAAGAGAGGGGGAAAGGTGGCCCAGGGATGTAAATAGGAGGTGAGAGTGAGGGGGCTGAGACCTGGCAGAGGTCAGTGCAGAGAGGGAATGGTGAAGGTTGTAGTGGAGGGGGGCTGAGCCACACTGAGAGAGCAGGAGGGGTTCCAATGGCTTTGGAAGAGCAGTGTCGTGTCTGCACAGCTTTCAGGGTTGGTGGCTTTCCCAGGGTATTAACACATTTCTGTAATTAATATAAACTTCCTTGGTTGGCCTTCCAAATGTCCTGGATTCCAGTTGCACCCAGTGTGGGCAACCTTGTGCTTCCTCCTTCCCCTCAGCTGACCTTACAGTGCAGGTAAGGTCTCACCAGACACCAGGCCAGCTCCGTAGGGTGCTGCAGGATTGTGAACCCAGAGCGTGTCCCAAAGTGGACCCAAAGCACCAAGACACCCCAAGAGCCCAGCCAACTTAAAAAAAACTCGCAGCAAACCAACCCCAGCTCCCCCACCACGTGCTGGGATGGAGTGGAGCAGTACTGGAGAGTGAAGGTTTCTCACTCCCTCTTTACCAGCAGCTGAGTTTGCCCTTGGCAGGGACAAAGTGTGCAGTGCCCTGTAGGAACGAGACAGACCTTGGAAGCACGATGGGTCCCGCAGATGCTGTCAGCATCTGCCTGAGGCACATCTCCACGTGCTAAGGCACATCCAGGCTCTTGCCATGACCATGGCTCCATGGCTGCTGGTGCAAGGCAGCGTTCCTGCCTCGGGCCCTTGCCAGTGCCAAGAGCTCTGCCCCACGTCCCCAAGCACGTGGTGGCACCGATCCAGCCCCCAGGGTAGTGACATGGCTTCCAATCCGAGTTAATCATTTGCCAGCCAGCGCTGCCGGGGTGTGTGTGAATTCCTCGCTCCTATGGACACGCTGTCGTGTGCTCGGCTGTCGCGCTCTCGCCCCGGAGCTGCTGCACCAAATGTTTTGCAACAAAAAAAAAACCCCAAACCACATGAAAGCGGTCGAGTTTCGTGTTTCATCGTAACCCCAAATTCAGGTTTGCCAAGAGTTTCAGTAGTTTCGCGAACCTTTCCCATGAACCTCCAGCAAAGGCTGTCATTTAACCTGGTTTTGATGAAAACCCAGGTGTGACTCGGTTGCTTTTGAGGTTCCTGCAAATGTGAAATTCGAAGGGTTTTGAGAGGAAGCAAGAAGGGAACCCAAACACACATCAGAACGGCCTTTGCAGGGAGCCCTGTGCACATCTGGGGCCGAACTGTAGCTCCCTGAGGAGCTGGGGCACTGACACCCACATTCTTTGTGCTGGGGGATATTCTTGGGGGTGCTTTGAACCACCTCGGCAGCATGGCCCCCAAACCAGCTGCTACAATGTGCTAAGTGTGGGTGCTGTGAGCATCGTGGCTCCAGGGTCCTTGTGGCAGCATATCCCGGTGTCTGCCGCTGCTGGGGCTGTTTTGGAGTGGTGGGGGGTGATCCCGGGCTTTGCTCCTGGCGTTGCTTTAGGAAAAAGTGAAAGCCAGCGATGTGCAAGGGAGCTCCCGAGCCAAAAAAATAAACGTCGGGTACCGCGGGGTGGGGATGGGGCTCCTTCTGAACCACGCCTGGCTCACACCCAGTCCTGCCTCTGGATTCTGTGTGTTATTATATCCACCCGCGGATTGCTTTTTCGGCAGCGCCGTCTTTCCTTTCTCCAGCAATTTCCTGAAATAACGTTAGGGAAATGTGAAAATCTTGAACTTTTGAACCTCCCCGGAGGACGGCGTGCAGGGGGGCGGCGGCAGGAGGAGGGGACGCCCGCCCTTCTCCCTGACGTTTATTTTGGCTACAGGGCCTGGGGCTGGGGAGGAGGGGGCTCTGCAGCCCCCCGGCCGGCAGAGGAGCCTGATCAGCGCTGCCCCTTATTAATTAATGACTTTCTTGGCGCTGGGTCACGGAGGCGAGGAAGCCAGAGGAAGTTTTCTTTTGCTCGCAGATGCCGGGGAGAAGGGGAGAGCCTGGGCTGGGTGGCGAGGGCAGGGGGTGACACACGGGGGTGATGGATGGGGCCGCGGGTTTTCGGCTGGGCTCCGGACACGGGCGGCTCGCACCGGTGAGGAAGAGAGAGGGGAAGGGGGATACGCCGCGCCTGGAAAGTACTTTTCCCTCTGATGAACTTCAGAGGCGTATAAATCACTGCCAGGCTGCAGCTGCGGAGCATGTGACGCTGGCAAATTAATGGTCCTTCGGAAAACGCCGGCCATCACGCTCCCCTCCTCGCCTCTTAAAGGCGCAGCCGGGCGGCCAGGCTGCTCCCAGGGGTGGGAATCGGGGGATTATCTTGGGCTGGGCGAGCCTTGAGGTCCTGCTGACCCCCGGAGGAGCTGGGGCTGGGTGTGCCCATGGGGATGATTCAGTGTGAGGGTCCCCTGATGCTCTCCATGGGGCACAGCTTTCCACGTTGCAACTCAATCTGTGGTGCAAAGCTCTCCGTGGTGCAACTCAGTCTGTGGTGCAACTCAATCCATGGTGGGCTCCTGCTCTGCTGCCTGTGGACAAACGGGAGCAAGGTGGTTCTGGGAGTGTTGCTTTTTCCAAGGGGCCTTGGGAGCTGGGTGGGAGCCCGATGGGAGCTCCTGGTCTTTGTGTAGCGGTGCCTCTGCTGAGTTTTTTGTACACAGTGACCTGCGGAGGTTGGAGACACATCCAGGGCACGCCAAAACCTTGTGATTGCAGTGTTGAATTTGCAGTCAAGAGGGGCATCACATCAGGGACTGGTACAGCAACCTGCCTGCTGCAGCAGGTTGCCAAGTGCCATAGCAGAGGACCACAGAGCATCTTTCTCCCTGCCACCACATGCCAGGGCTGGGAATTTCACAGCCATCCCATGAAAACCTCACAGGCAAACTGCTGTAGGGCAGTGGGAGATCCTCTAGTTCACCCAGGGCCACCTGGGCCACCACCTGAGTCCCAGCCCACTGCCTGCCCATCACACCATCTGGCTCCTCTTCCTCACTATTACTCTTTAAAGCAGTGGTGGAAGAGGAGGAGAATCCAGAGCTGCAACTCCTGCCCAGCGCTGCTGGAATGCAGGAGGGGGAGGGAGCTGAGCCACCAGCTGAACAGTTAAAAATTACTAAATACTTCCCTAATATAATTAGGTTTCCATGCAGGCAATTGCCTTAATTGCCAGAGGGATGTGGGGCAGTGAGGGGGGAGCCAGCCTGGGCTCTCTCCCTGCGCTGCTGCTCTGGTTGGTGTCTCACATGTTCCGCTCCAGCTGGTCCAAGGGCCTTGTGGGGGGGAGTTGTCCCCAGTGATGCCCCAGCAAGGATTTGCCTCAGGCTGAGCAAAAAGTAAATAGAAGTGTTTTGTGAGCATGGTGGGGCTGGAAGTGAGTGCTGGTGCAGAGCTTGGCAGGATCCCGGTCACCCTCCTTGGGTGGATCTGCTGGGAGATGAGCTCAGAGGCCACTGGGACATGCTGCAGTTTAAATTCCTCTTTATTTTACAAGTGCTGTTGGAGCCAGGAAAGTTAAGGAGGCAAAAAAAGCCCGAGCCCACTCCGTGATTTACGTGGTAAAGGAGATAAGTGGGGATTTAAGGAGAAGGGAATATATAATTGAGACGAACGTGTAATATGAGCACGGATCCAAACAGAGAGATTGTAATCAGAAGTGTTAGGAGAAGCTGAGGTTTATTAATGAAACGTCTCATCTATTTGTCAGCTGAAGAGGAACAGCCTTTCCCAGCAGCTGGGGGTGGAGGGGGTGGACACAGGGATTGCTCTCGGTGTTCCCGCTGCAGGGATCGAGGCTGGCATCTCCCTGCCCAGGTGGAGGGTGCTTGGGCCTGGAAGCAAAGGGTTGGAGGAAAAAAAGGAAGTGCGTGGCTTCTAGGAAGCTGGATGTTGTCCTTGTCCTGGGTTTAAGTCAGGAGCTGGGGGAGCTGATCAGCGGGGCTGAGAGCTGCCCGAGGGAGGGCTTGTTGGAGCCTTCCTCAGAGCCCCTCATCTTCATCACTGCTCTCCCTGATCCCAGTGCCTTGCTGCAGCCCCTTCATTTTAGGGCTGCTGCCCAGTCACAATGCCCAGGTACATCTGGGCACTGCTGCTGACCCTGTCCCACTGCCCTGCTGGCTCCCAGAGCTGTGCTGCTGGCTTGGACAAACCCCTCTCTCATAGCCTGGAGGCTGCAGTTGAGTGCAGACACATCTAACCCAACTTTGGAGGAGTACTGGGAGCTGTGCAGAGAGCATGGAGTACCCAGCTCCACGGTCCTTATTCTCACTGGTTTTCAGGAGCTGGGTGGCTGGAATTCCTCTGGTTTGCCATTGCTATATGGTTTGGGGGTTCTGTGTGGCCTGTGGCATGGCTCAGCTGTTCCTGGGGTGACACCCTGACAGCATGGTGGGCAGTCACCCTGTTTCATCCCACACCTACTTTTATTTCTGCCCCAGCAATGCCGTTGGGGCATCTTCCTCCCTTGGGGTTCCTCGGGCAGGAGGACGATGCTGGCAGCACCCGAGGGGTTAACCCGGAGTTGTATCAGCTCTGGCAGGGAAAGACTCTGACTGTTCATGAAGGGAACATTTTTGTGGGGGTCCTTCCCCTTCCCAGGCCCTGGCAGTTATCTGGGGGCTGACAAAACGCCTGGAACACCGAGACCCGCTGGACATTGACCCGTCTGTTCTGAGCTCAATTAGCCGCCGCTATCTGATTGGACTTGGCGCAGCCTAATTAGCTTTGGACTCGAACCAGAAACTTAAACCCAAAGGCAGCCCATCCTTTGCTGCGGCCTGCCCGGGGGAGGGAAGAGCTTTCCCAAGCCTCCTCTCTGGCCTGGGAAGGGGGAGCAACCCCCCAGCCCTGCCTGCCCATCCCTCCAACCACACAGCTGGAGTCGAGGGGCCTTAAACCTTCCCTCCTGCCCAGCATGTGTTACTGAACCCCAGTGGGGTCACACAAGACCAAAGGCAGCTTCTTTCTCTTGGAGAAAAGTGCATGCCATGTAGTTTCCAGAGGGAACTTGCTTTTATGGGAGGGGACCTGGCTCTGGCAGCTGCCTTCCCTGTCTTGTCAGGCACCTTCCTGTGTAGGCACCCAGTTCTCAGGCTCCTTCTCCTGGACCTCCAACTACTGTGCACAAAGTGGGTGGTTTGTCCCTGAGGGAACTGGCTCACTCCAAAGCATTCTCCAGTCATCGGTGGAGATGTGGAGGAGGAGCTGAGATGGGAAGGAATGGCTGTTTTGAGACCCTGGGATCCTTTGCCCGTCTGTGTTTCCAGCTCTGTGACAATTAAAGCATGAAAATGCTGGTGGGGAGGGACCTTCAGGGATCTGTTGACGAACCCACCACCAGCCATCATTCTGAGAGGTGGGCATTTCTCCAAGGAGACTTGGGAAAACAGCGTTCCCATGGGCTGCCCTTGCACAGTTCCCAGCAGTGAAGCCCTTGGAGGAGTGGCTCATCCCACTTGGATGCTCACGAGATGTGTCCTGACCAGATGACACCTCGTGCCCAAGCCAGGCTGGCCTGGTCTCAACTGAGAGATGAGAAGACCCACGTGGCCTTGCCGTCCTCCTAAGGAAAATTACCACAACTGTTTTTCTGGAAAGCTGTTTTTCTGGGAAACCAGTTAGAGGCGTTGCCTTTGGCTGGTCGTGGTGTGGCCAGTGGCAGCACAGCTTTGGCATGTTGGGCTGCCAGCTGCACACTGGCGGCGAGCACCAGCACCAGCCACGTTGGGTCGATTAAAGCCCATTATGCCAAGTGAATGACTGTAATTATCTCAAATCTGGATTAATGTGCACGCACAGCACCGTAATATAATCCGTCTGGCTGGTGGCTTGTGGGCCGTTGTTCCTGGGAGCCAGGCGGAGGAAGGAATCCACAACACACGGCTGTGTCCTCCTCCTCTCACCTCCTGCTGCCGTCTCAGGCCCTGAGGATGGAGCTTGTCCCGTCACATGGATCCTGTAGGACTTTTTAAAGCAATGGTTGCTCACAGCACTGACCGCAGGCTGGAGCAGAAGAGCAGCAGGGAGGTGTGGAGGTGCTGTCAACTCCTGCCCGCGCCTCTGGTCAGCCCCCAAAATCAGCAAAACAAGGATAGATGCAGCACATCCCTTGTCCTGGAGCTCTGCACCTCCAGGGCCCATTAGCAACTGGGGAACACATGTTTTAGCCCTCAGATCTCAAAGCCAGTGGCCGGGAGAGCTGTCGGGCTGCTCCCGCTCTTGGTCTTTGGGATTTGGCTCATCCCAGATCTCCTGGAGGGAGAATGTAGGGAGCTGAGGGCTGAGAGCTCCTGTTTCCCAGAGCTCTCATCCCTGCTTCATTGCACCCTTTTGGCTGCTTTTTTTCCCTGCCTGCTTTGGAGGGGGATGTTTTAGGGCTCCAGGTAGTGTGTTCCCCAGGGAGCAGAGAGCTTAGCTCCAGGTCTGAGCCCATCTCCTCTCCACATCCATCCTCCTGTTGGGGGGATGGATCCAGGTGTTGGGGACAGCAGGTGGGACAGGCTAGGGCAGTGGAGCAGCACCTGATCCGGGTTCTCCGGTGTTCTCAGCATGTGCCACGTGTGTGGCTCATTTCTGGGAAGTCCTGGGGGATCTTCAGTGTGAGTCAAAGCTTCTCCTCTTTCTGTTGGAATGAGCCTAATGCTTCCGAGCTCCCCGCGCGTCTCGCTGGATCCTGCTTGGTTTTTCATAGCTCAGAGCCCAGCACCCCCTCAAGGGCAATTAGATCACTTCCAATTTGCCCGTAAGCCCATAAAACCGCAATTGAATGTAATTAAAAGGCCATAATGAGCTCCAGCAACCTGCGGGACCACTGTGCTTTTGCTCTCACCGCGCTCTTTTCGGAGAGCGGGATGGAGTCAGGGAGGCTGCGAAGGTCAGCGGTTGCAGGGAGGTTGAGGAGCTCCGAGCAGAGGTCTCTGATTCCCAGGACAGGGTGGGCAGACATTGGGAAGCACCACCACCATGTCCCCACGCTGGTGATGTCCATCAGGGAGGGCTGAAAGGACCCCTGGGTGCAGCCCACTGTCTTTACAGAGCAGAGGGGTAATCTTCCCCTCTGTTGGCTTCTTTTCCTGATGGTTTGGATTCACCAGTGCTCTTTGGAGGCTGGAAGGGGGCCAGCAGGTACAAATTCCCCCCTGGCATGGCCTGCCCCTGGCTGTGTTTGGGGAAGGTTAATGGCAGGGAACGATTGCAGCGATGGGGGCTGAGCCCTTGTGCTTTGGCAGCAGGGTCTGTGTCCCCCAAACCCCCTTTCGGGGGTGCATGGGGCCACCCAAGAAGGTGCAGAGATGCAACCCCAAGCAGGGTTTGTTCAGCTGCTCCTAACACATTTGGGACCAAGAGCTGAGCTGGGAGCATCTGTCCCTCGTCCCATGGCCTGAAAGCTCAGGGCAGGGAGGGGACAGCGAGTCCCTGCTCGGAGCTGCTTCTGCCAGCGATGGCACTGGCTCCAAAGAGCCAACACGTCGAGCCCTTCGTCAGCCATCCCCCATTCCTGCTGCCAGCCCAGGAGCCCTGGCAGCAGCACTACACTGCACCTATTATTGCCTGTTCCTGCAGCGGGTTCCCAGCCAGTAAATTAGGGGCACTCGCTGCGCCGCTGACAGCAGAACAGAGCACATTGTGAGAGCAGGGACAGCGCCGGCCCTTGAGGGATGAAATAGGAGCCTGTAATTTCTCAGGACTGTTGTGACATCTTTGCACAAGCGTGTGATTGAGTCACATTTGCTTTATCAGCAGAATCCTTGTTTGCCTGGGTGCACCCTCCCCCTCCACCCACCGCTGCCAGGGTGGGGGAGAGCCCAGCGCTGCCCGCCCCTTCCCCCTGGGCTTCCCTGCTCTCCCGGGGGCTCCTCACACTTTCCATATGTCCCTGCTCTCTCACGCTTCCTGCTTTTCCCTTCTCCGCCCACAGCCCCAGCTCCTGCCAAAGGGGCTGCCCCGTCTACCTGGGAGATGCAAACCGAAGCACACACGGGTGGGGGTCCTCCATGGGAGGGGGGGATGATTTGGGATGGGGGTCCACGTGGGGCAGGAAGCCGGGAGTGCTGGAGGAAGAGGCGTTTGCAGGCACTTCCTCCGGTGACGTGGTGGTTCTTCGCGGGCAAAGCAGCTTCTGGAAAATTCCTCTTTTCAGTCCTTCCCCCTCGGAGACAGGAGTAACCCCCGCAGGCTTCCAACTCTGACAGGAGCTCCAAGAGTGGGCTTTGCTTTTAGAGGGCTGCTGAGAGGGTGGGATGGGGTTTTAAGGCAAAAAACACGAAATAAGCCCCTGTGCCAGAGCTGAGCACACTTGGTCAGCCCTGGCCTGGGGGCTGTGTCTCCCCTGAGCACACGTGTCCTCAGCAGGGTTCCCCCCTCCTCCATGCTCTGCAGCATCAGGCACAAACATCCCCTGTTTGGTGTGGATCCTGTGGTGGGGTGTCTCCAGACCCCTGGGAAGCCAGGCTCTAGCAGGTGATGGGGTGGGTTAGGGGTGAGTGTCTCCCAAAAGTGACCCTGAGCCAGTGGTGCTCTGAGCCAGATTGCCAAAAGATGGGCACACGGGTGAGCGTGTGGTCACCCATGCAGGTTGCCTGGGGAGAGGCCCCCAAATGCCACCCTAGGACTTGCCAGCCTGGTCCATGGCTGTGATCACACTGTGGTCCTTCCCTGTGGCACTGGGGAGGGCTGGTGTTTCCTGCAGAGTTGTATCCAAAGGGGAAAATAAAATAGGATAGAGAGGGAGAACAGGTGTTGGAGCTGCAGGGACAGAGGTGACCCAGCTCTGCTCCGTGGGATAGGGATGCTGCCAACTCCTTGGAGCGCTGCTGCGAGGTTTGGAGTGGGTACCACTCTGGGGAGCCCCCGTGGCTTGGCAATGGGATGATCTTGCACTTCCTCTTCCCCTTCATCTTGTGGGAAGAGAGCAGAGGTTTCCTGAGTGGTGCAGCAGGGACTCTGGTTGAGAAGGGAGAGGTTGGGTTGCAGAGTGCCGTGGAAAAGCCGCTCGTGGGCACTGTGATCTCATGGCACGGTCCATCAACCCATAAGGTGAAATGCTGGCAGGAGGCAGCAGATAATGCCTGTGAGGGGGCAGGCTGGCAGCACGCAGAGGGTGCTGCTGGATTTCCTCCAGCTGAGGAAATCCCTGGAAGGGGACCCCTGATGCTGCACTGAAGCCCCAAAACACACCTCTGCTCCTCACTGGGTTTGGCGGAGGTGCTGAGCGGTCCTGACGGAGCATTTCGGGTGGGAGCAGGGAGCCAGAGGTGAGAAGCTGTGTGGCTTTGAGGTTTTAGTTTGGTCAAAGTGAAACCTGATGGGAGGAGGAACAACCCACCCAGAGCAGAGAGCAGCTGAAACCGAGTTTCTCACCATCCTCGAGCAGGTTGAACCCCTGTGGCATCACCCGGTGCTTCCTGGGGGAAGGTGCCGGGCACAGCTTAAGAAACACCCCCAAACTTTGGAGCAGCTTCCCAAAGAGAAACTGCACGTGGTGATCTTCAAATGCCCGCAAAAAGACAGGTTTCTGTGTGCTGTCCCCTGTGCAGACTTTAGGAGGTCTGAGAGGGATGTTCTCAGCTTTGTTTTTGTACTCTAGTCCAGAAATGTAAAAAGAAAAATCAATTCCAGTTACTTTTCGGTGAAATCAGAGCTACTCAGCACACTTGACTGCACATCCCGTGCTCCTACATCCTTTTGCCTGTAGCTGTAGAAACAATATTCAGAAGGGATGTATAGTTAACACAGCTGCATCTTCTGAAGTCTTGGAGTGCCCATTCCAAGCATGCCCTGACTGTGTGCCTGGCACTTGGGTGATTTAAGAGCATCAGTTGCCTGTCCTCTCTGTCCTCTGCTATAAAGGCAGCTTAACGGGCTTGGGCCACAGGATGATGCTTGTTTCTTGGACCTGTGGGTGATTTTCTGGGGTAGCAGCCACACTGCACCATGCAGGTCATCCCCCTGAGTTTGCCCAAGTCAGGCACTGTTGGGTCCACAGTTCCAGTTCCCTGGAACGGGAAGAGGCAGTTCTTACTCCATCCTCACTTCAGTTCTCAGCTCTGTTGATATAAATTGAGAGCAAACTTACTCAAGATTGTAGGCCAGGGGCTATTTAAATTCATCACTGAGTTTGTGATCAGGACAAAAGTGAGGACCTGACCTCTTGTGGTCACAGTATTACCATGGCAATTTTCCCATGAAAGCTGCAGCCAAACCCTCGTGTCCTGCCCAGATCCACTGTCTGCCTGTTGCTCCCCTCATCCCACTGTTTGCCACCAGTGCCTTCATTTGCTTGGGAAGGCGAAAGGAGTGGGGGGGAGCCTCTATCATTTTGAGGTTCCTTGTCTGGAAAGCACACGAGATTTCTGAACTACTTTTGAGGAATGAGAGCAAAAGGACAGTGATTTTCACTACCGAGTTCATTTAGGTTTAGAGTCACCAGAAAAGGAACAGTGCTCGTGGGCTTGGGGTGCTGTATTTGCCTGCAGATCCCATGTGCATTTGGGTGTCAGAGTTTGGAACCTGGTCACCACCAAAGTGACTCTTGAGAGCAGAGGAGGAGGAGGAGGTTTCCAGAAGCCTGATCTTAGCTCCTGGTCCCACTCCCCTCCCAGCGTGGCCCCACAGCACTGCAAAGCCCTAACAGGGAGGGCTGACTTAAGGAAGGGAGTGGCAACCCAAATTTAGAATTTCCTGCTGTTTAATACTCAGAATTGATTTGCTTTCTGATTAAGGAGGAAGAGGTGCTGAGGTGAAAAAAAAAAAAAAAGCGGAAGCCAGAGGTTGTGGGTGACCTTCCAAATCTCGGCTGGGGTTGGAGACAGGCACATGGAGTGTTCCCACTGTGTGTTCCCACTGAGCCCTGGAGTGCCTGCAGACCCCTCTAATCCCACCCAGAAGGGCTGTGGGCTGTGTCCTGGAGCTTCAGCTCTGCTCAGCTGCAGAAAAACACGACTTGGGGAGTCTGTTTGTGCCTTGAAATATGGGTTTTTTTTTTAACTTCCCCTCTCGCAGAAGCCGACTGCCGAGGCACCGAGCTGCTGAGGAAACTCCCTGGATATGCCAGAAAAGGTTTTCCAGCAGAGCTAGGTCACTGTAGTTTTACTGGCAAAGCCTCTTAAGCATAAATGAAGATTATTCTGGCGAAAGCTTATGCTGGTACAGTTTATTCCGGTACAAATGAGCTATCCTGGGGAAAAAAAAAAAAAGCACCTCTGTGCTCTTGGAATTGTTTCTGCTTTGGGACATTTCGTGGTCTAGAAATGTTAAAATCACAGCCCTTCGTGATACTGCCGGATCAGCAGAAGCTGCTTTAGCTGCTGCAGACGTGCCCTGGCCAAGCAGCAGCACTTGGAGTCCCGTGCACTGCGTGACAAAATGCCACAGGGAAGGATTGCAAGGGCTGGTGGCATTCTGGATGCTTCCAGCGACCGCAGCTCCCAGAGGGTCTGACCTGCCCATCTGGGATGCGTCCAGCCATGGATATTTGCTGGGTCCAAACTGGAGATTTGTGCTCTTGGCCCCAAGAATGCCAAGGGAGTGGAAAATAGCAGTAGAACTGCCCAGGGATGTTGGGTACTTGGCTGCACTGGTCTGATGCAGCTGGATGAAAATGGGGACAAATGTTTTATGAAGATGGTTTTTTCCCCTCATTGAACATTATTAATAATATCCTTGTTCTTTTTCTTCTTATGGTGATGATAATAGTAAGAGAGTTCTGTCTGTCACAGAGGCAGGAGGGAAAAAGAACCACAGGAAAGGTTGATTCAGCAGTTGAGATGCTACCCTGCATCTTGCAGTAGCCAGGATCTATTCCCAGCTTTGGCTCCCATTTCCTGTGTGACCTTGGTGAAGGTCACATCAACCTTCAAAGCCAAATTTTTAAGTCGTTGTCTGCTAGAAGGGCTCCTGCCTCCTCAGGGGCATTGCTCTCCCCGTGCCTCAGCTTCCCCACCCAGGATGGTGGAATCCTGAAGAGATCTTGGAAAGGCAGGTACCTGCTGAGGGAAAGGGCAGGGAGGAGCACACTGTGCCAGAAAAAACAAGGCTCAGGCTCATTATCTGGAGGCCAGATCAGAACCCTCTGGCTCTGGTATCCGTGTGGTGGTTCCTGTGCCGCGGAGCAGAGCCGGGATCACGCCCGTGGCTCTGTGCAGCCACAGAGCACCATCACTGCAAGATGGATCACGTGGCCCTGCCCTGAATGTCATATTCTTTGGGAAAAATTCCCATCCAAATTCTGTGGCTGGCGGGTCCGTAGTTTAGAGGAAGAAAAAAGAGCTTCACTGCAAATTCTTCAGCTGCTGACGAGCTCTGGTTTCTGATCTCCCAATTGCCATGGGGCATCTTCTGGGATATATAGAGGTCGTTGTGCTTAAACAAAGGACACACAGAGAAAATAGCTGCAGTTGATGGGTGTGACAGAGGGGAAATGCTTTCAGAACTTTTTCTCTCTCTTTTTTTTTTTTTATTTAGAAACAGGCAAAGAGTTTATTTTGATCAAGAGATAGTCACACACAACAGCTTTAAATGGCAGAACTCCACAAGGAAGAGGAATAGTCTCACACTACTTGAACTGAAAATGCATTTGGGAAAATGCCTCTTGTGTTTGCTGCAGTCCAAGTGGTGTTCATCAGTTTGGGAATTTGTTTCAATTAAGGGTTTTTCCTCAGTCTAGGCTTTTTTTCCTTTTTTAAAGCATTCATTTTTCATTCAGGGTCCTCTAGGATACTTGTGATGAGGGAGGAGGGTGAGCTCCTCATGTCCTGCTCCCAGTCCTCATCTCCCCACCTCGAGTCATTATTTTCTCAAAACTCATCTTCCCGCTGGGAACACTCCCCCTCGAGCCAGGGGCTGGCAGCATCTGCCCTGAGTTGCCTCAGGTGGACTCTTGATTTTGCTAAGGATAAAACCCCAAACCCTTTTCCATATTTGCTTGTTGTTTGGAGGTAAAACGTTTTCCATTGCTGCAGCTCTTCCAGCGGGGTTTTGGAGGGGGGAGTGTTTGGATGAGCAGTGGAAACATCCCAGTGTCCAGAGGGCTGCTTGAGCTGGACTCTGAAGGAGTTCAGGTCTGGTTTGGATTTCAGAGCATGTGGCCAAGGGGTTTGGATGAAAAAACACACCCAAATCTGTCCATGCCAGCACCCACACCTCCCTGTTCCATGCTCAGTTAGTCCTCTCCTCTCCTTTTTGTTGTTGCCTGAATTATTCTCTCTGGACCATCCCTCCCACACACCCCCAGCTCATGACTGGGTGCTGGGTGCTGGGGATCACATCCATGTGTGAACAGGGTGGATGAGGGGAGCTGATGTGACATGGGATGTGCAGGGATGGGGAGCTCCCGTGGTACCCCAGGGACGGGGATTTCGGGACAGGTGCTGGCCCCACACGTGCTTTGCTTTCTGATGTGCTTGAGTAGGCGTGGGCTGGTCGCCAGTAACCTGCCTGTGACCTCTCCTGCCTTAAATATTCAGGATCTTTTAAAAGGAAAGACTGGGCTTCGCTGCCTTCCCTTTGCCGGCGGGTCAAGTGCCTGTTTCCCCTGGCTGGGGATCTGGGGGAAGGTGTCCTGCATCCTTGGAAGGTGTCCACCCATCACCTCAGCTCTGGGTGTTTCTGGGGTCCTTCAAGCCTGGCTGGGACCCCCTAACTCTGCTCCAGGATGAGCTCCTGCCTTTTCCCCCTGCTGGGATGGCAGTGGGGAAAAAACACCAGGAGCAGAGAGCCGGGAAGCACAGTCCCACTGTGCTAAAGCCCTGGAGCAGACCCCAAAGCCTGAAGGAATTTCCTGGGGTTCCTGTTGTGCCGCCCGCACGTCACTCAGCCAGGGGTGACGTGGTGGCCTGAGGTTGTTTTATATCAACATCCTTTGAGAGCCAGTCGAGGCCAGGCCCCCAGGGACAGGAATGCTCCCTTCCACCACAGGCCAGGGATGCTGATGGGATGCTGGGGGCTGTGATGGGATTCTGGAGGCAGCAGTGGGGTTCTGCGGGCAGCAGTGGAATGCTGGGGGCAGCAGTGGTACTCTAGATGCAGTGATGGGATGCTGGGGGCAGCAGTGGGATTCTGGGGGCAGCATTGGGATGCTGGGAGCAGTGATGGGACTCTAGGTGCAGCGATGGGATGCTGGTTCCATGGCTTTGCAAGAGGAGTATTGCTGCCTTGCTGAGCCTTCACTTCCTCATCCCGGGATTTCCCCACTGGGATGGGTGATCTCTGGGGAGGATTGCTGGGGCTGGGCTGCTGTGTTTCCAGCGAGCATGTTTCCCCACTGTGTAACATTCATGTGCTAATTGCTCCAAAATCCTGGGCAGACAGCTGGCTCCAAGCAGACTGAAGGCAACATTTTCCAGAATTTGGGGTCTGTAGCCAAAAGCAGTGGCTCCCAGACCCACCATGAAGGGCCCCTTGCCTAAGCGGGGCTGGTGCTTCCTCCTCTCTGGATCCACGTTTGCTGGTGTGAACTGGGGGGTCCTGGTGGGTGTCAGGGTGAGCAGTGGCCATGCTGGGGGGGGCCCCATCCACACTGCCCATCCACCCCCGCCGCCTTCCGTCCGCTCCTGCTCGCAGCCTGCCCGGGGGCCACGAGCCAGCCCCTTCCTCGCTCGGGATTGTTTTGCAAGCAGCGTGACAGGATGAGGAGGAAATGTGCCAGGAATGGCTCCATGTCTCCTCTTGGGAGAATCGAAGTCTATTTATAACCCCCTCTTCCCGCCCCCCTCCTCCCGCTCCCCCGGGACGGCGGAGCCGCTGGGGCACAGGCAGACACAGCCCGTCCTGTGCCTGCAGAGCTGCTCCTGCTCCCCATGCAGCAGGCAGGCGTGTTCCTCCTGGCTAGCACACAGAGCCACAGGATCATTTAGGTCAGAAAAAACCTCCAGGATCATCCAGTCCAACCCTTGAGCACACAGCCTTCCTTGTGGCACGCTGGTGTGTGGATGGACACACACATCAATTGTGTGATGCACAGACATGCTCTTGCTGCTGAACCACTGCTGCAGCCCCATGTTCTCCATGCATGGCCTGGCCCTGTGATAAATCCAAATTATCCTGTGGCATGGATGGCATCAGCTGGAGCAGCGATGCTGAGTCCCTGGCAGAGCTTAGAGCCAGGGTACAGCATGTGAGTGAGGTGGAGGAGGGCACTGATGCCTGTCTCAAGGTGGAAATGCTCTCAGCACCTCTCTTAATGCCTGTGTAGATGCTCCAACAGAAGATGGTTTGGAAAGATGGAGGTGCATTGGGAATTTTGGGGGAGGATGAAAAGCAGCCCCTTGGCAGGGCAAGGAGCAGGGGTCTGCATCTCAGGGCTTGCTGTGGTGACGCGTCAGAGCCTGTCCCAGCTGGGAGACTCAACCCCGTTTCTCTCTCTTTCTTCTCTTCCAGATTTCTCCAACCAAGTCAATTCCACATCCCTGAACTCTCCCACGAGCCGGGGGCCCATGGCCACCCCGTCCCTCCACCCGTCCATCGGGCCGGGCATCGGCTCCTCGCTGGGCTCCCCGGGCCAGCTGCACTCGCCCATCAGCACCCTGAGCTCGCCCATCAATGGCATGGGCCCTCCCTTCTCCGTCATCAGCTCCCCCATGGGCCCGCACTCAATGTCCGTCCCCTCCACCCCCAGCCTGGGATTTGGCACCAGCAGCCCACAGGTAAGTGGTGGGGATGTCTGTGCTGCTTGTTTAGCTGGGGAGAAGCCACATCCCTGGGTTTTCTCATCCAGAGAGGCCCCAAAGAGAGGCGAAAAGCAGAATCCCAAAGGGGAAACTAAGCTGGAGGCATCCTGCTCCTTTGGCTGGAGCTACCTGTGGGGCTGCCCTGGGTGGGCTATGAGAGACCAGCAGAGCCAGAATATGGCCACAGATCACCTGTTTGTCCCCAGGTGAACAGGGGGTGAAAAGGGAGCAGTGACCACCCCTGGGTCACCTGCAGGCAGGAGCCACAGCCACCCTAAGACTGTCTGTACCCTGGGATTATCACCTCAGCACATCCCCTCCAGGGCCAGCCCATGGTCCCAGTAGAATCATAGAGTTGTTAAGGTTGGAAAAGCCCTCTAAGGTCGTTGAGTCCAATCATTAACCCAGCATTGCCAAGTCCACCACAAAACCATGCCCCTGAGGGCCACATCCACAAGCCTTTTGAACACTTCCAGGGATGGTGATTCCTGGACTAATCCTGTGCAGCCTGTTCCAATGCCTGACGATCCTTTCAGTGAAGAAATTTTCCCTAATAGCCAATCTAAACCTGGCACAGCTTGAGCCTGTTTCTCCTTGTCCTGTCACTTGTGCACACCCAGGAGTCCCCTGCCCGCTGCCCGTTTCTCCTTGCAGGGGAAAGATTGGCCTTTGCTGGCAGAAGATTATGTAAAAAACCCTCCAACTAGGGAGAGATAAGCTCTTTTTAAAAATAGCCAGATCGGGGCGCTGGCCAGCCCCTGCCACCTGTTGCTGGCTGCTCGCACGGTATATGTTTAGTAAAAGGGCAGATTAAGGAATTGGCCACCACCTGCCACTCGCTGTGGGTTTATTTATTCCAGGCCCTCTCTGGGAGTCAAGCACCTGCCAGCACCTTTATTTTTAAATATTGGCTTGATTTATTTCCAGAGATAACAGGTCTTTCTGCGTGGGGCTGTGCTGGGTCCCATCCCTAGGGACCCGCAGGCAGCTTCCCCAGGGTCCAGCATCCCAGTGCTGGACAGAGAGGCAATTTGCCTTTGGATGAGATTCTCCCAGGCAGGATCCAGCCCGTGACCCCCATAGACCTGCACCCTGCTCCCCACTGTGGGTGAGTGGGGTGGACACATTGCCTCCCATCCCGAGGGAAGGGGAACTGAAACGGCGCCTGGGAACGGGCAGTCAGAACAAAATTAGCAGCAGCAGCGCCAAAGTGGTGGGGAAGGAGCAGGAAGGGGGACGTGAGGCAACACGGGGTGAGCCACAAGCTGGGGAGACGACGGGGAAGGGGCAATGCACCCCCAGCGCCGATTGTAAGGTGCAGTTTGCTTTTGGGGCTGGCAGGCCGGGGGAACTGAAACGAAACACAGCTCCAGGGCAGGAAGGGGAAGCGAGAGCGTGGTGGGATGGTGCCGGGAGTGCGCTGGCAGCGCCGCAGCTCCAGCCCTCGGTGCGGCATGAACACCCATCCTCGTCCGGGGACTTGTCTTAAGTGGTTTTCCTCGAGGTGACAGTTCGGAGGCCTTCAGCCTAATGGCTCCTGCCATCTGCTCCCTGTCTGGGCGCATTAGGTCCCTGTCCCCATCCCTGCAGAGGCGCCTACCTGGGCCGGCAGAGGAGGAGGAGGAGGAGGAGGAGGAGGAGGAGGGTGCTGGCGGCGAGGCCGATGCGCGGAGGGGAGCGCGGCCCCCGCGCCGCTGCACCGGCCCGGCAGAGCGCCGGGGTAATGAGGCGTGTGGCCCCCGTCGCCGGGCGGGGATGGCACTGATGGAAGGTGGTTTGCATCAGATGGCAGACGCCACTTGCCATCAGGCCATGCCTCGTCGCCTCTGGAAAGCCAGCAGAGCAGAAGGGCACGCGGTGCGCGAGGTGCGGTGGGTCCCCAGGGTGGGGCCTCTCCACTCTGGCTCCACCAGGGTGAGGAGGAGCCATCAGGCTCCCAGAACAGGGCGTTCTACCTATCCCATCCCGTTCTGCAGAGGTGAGGACCCAGCAGCCCTCAGTGCCAGTGCTGGAGGATGCTCCAAGTGCTCCCCCTGCCCTCCCTCCAGCAGTGTGAGCTTCCCGGGATCCCACATGGTTTCCAAATGCAGCCCCAAAATCAGGACATCAGGCAGGGTGTCCTGCCATGGGATCTCAGCACACCAGGCCCTTGTGGGAAGGGGATGCTGGTGCTGGGCTGGGCTGTGGGTGAGATGTGCGGGGCAGGAATAGTTCGCAGTAGTGAGCAGGGTCCCAGCCAGACTGGGGGGGTCTAGACGCAGCAGCTCTGCAGCTTACCGGGGTTTAACGTATTACTTAAACCCTCTTACCTAAAAATTCTGTGAAAACACGAAAAAAAAAGTGCAGGATTTTCAGTAAGAGCTGTGAGGGAGGGACTTTGCATGCAGCTTGCAGGGCTGTGTGGCGCAGCCGCCCCAGGCATCGCTGGCAGCAGCTCGGGGCGCCCGGGGGTGAGCGGGGAGAGATCAGACACGGGATTAGGCTTTTCCAGAGCCGCCGTCTGCCTTTGCACAATGCTCTTTGTAAAGGTGCCTGGGGGACCGGGGAAGGGGTGGGATTTTTTTTTTTTTTTGGGTGGAGGAGGAATAACTGTGCTTCTGGCTGTGCTTGCCAGAAGGGATGGGATTCGGTCCCCTGGTGCAATGAGCTGAAGAGGGAAGGGAAGGCGCCGAGAGATTCTGGCATCACTGGGGAAGAAAAGCACTGATTCCTCCTGCGTCCCCACTCACTTGCTGAGCTGGAGCCATCCTGTCCCGGAGCAGAAGTGCTGTGCCAAGGCGAGGGGCTGCTGCCTCCCCCTCTGCCCCCTCCCTGCCTGCACGTGCTGCCGGTTTCGGCAGCCAGCCGGGAGGGGAAGGCACGGGGCAGGCGCCAGGGCGGTGTGGGAACCCTGGGGTGCACGTGGTGCCTCTGCTGAGGTTTCAGGCTAGCACTGGGAGAGGAACCAATGACTTCCCCTGCCCCAGCCCGGGGCTGACTCAGCGCCCACCAGCTGATGCACGGGACCCCCACCCCTCCTGGGCTGGTCTTGCTCTGCTCACCATCCCACTGATGCTCTCAGGGGGCTGCTTGGGTGGACTCTGTGGACTTCTGGGGCTTGGGGAAGTGGTGGTGAAAGGCTTATCTTCGTCAGGCAGCCGTGGCCTCTGCCCTCAGTCCCACGTGTCCACGGCCAGTGATGCAGTGTGACACGAGCTGTAGCCACCAGCTGCACCTGGGAAATGGCTGCATTTCCCACAGAGTGCACTGGGAGGGATTGCTGGGGGTGGTGACCCTGAGTGGCAGCCCCTGCTCCCAGGGTAGCACAGTGAGAGCATGTGCCTGGGGACCCAAAGAGAGAGGTTTCTGCCTGGGGACCTGCTTGTCCCTCCCCTCTTTGCTCTATGGAACAGCAGCTGAAGCCCAGGATTGTATCCCTCAGTGACACCAGGTCCTGGCTGCCTTTGATTCATCAGCTGGCCCACCAGGGTGGGAGAGGGAGGCAGATCCATCACATTTCTCCAGGGTGAGTTTACCTGGCTCTGTTCTGTGGTTGTTAGTCATCTGCCTGCCAAATATTCCCCACCAGCCTGGAGACTTAAAAGCCGGAGGAATGGATGCTCTGCTCTAATTGACAGATCACAAGCCTTGGGACTTCCCTGAATTAATTTGTGACAAGTGCAATTGCTGAGGATCTCTACTAGGTAGAAAAACACAACAAACTGAAGCAGGATCCTGTGTATCCAACTTGGGTTTAGAGGTTGACAGTGATGGTGGCTCTGCGACAGTCCCCGGTGCAGTGGTCCCCGCAGAGGAGCACTCTGTCCCTGGGGTCACTGAGTCTGGCTCCCCCTCAGACCCTCACAGGGTCTGCATGAGCTTGTCTCCCTTATAGATGGGTCAATCCTACATCTCCCTGCCTCAGTTTCTCTCTGTAGACAGGAGGATAACAGCCCTGCCCTGCTCCACAGGAATCCTTCACTCCACATCAGTGCCATGCCAGCACTCAGCTTCCACCCCATTCTTTGCTTGCTGGGGGCCAAGCTCACTGGGGAGGGAAGGAGACACGTGGAAGTTGCAGAGATGTGTCCCACCCGAGCCAGTTCTGGAAAGCCAGGCCCTGTTGCATCTGGGATCTATTTATTTACCATGAAGCGTTCCTTTGGAGAGATAATGCTGAAAGGATATGCACCAGTGTCCTGGCCTTCATCACCCATGCAAGCACTCGCTCCCAGCCAGCTGCTCTCCCATGAGCCATCACTGCAGATCATCTTCCCTGAGTGCCCAGCTCTTATGCCAGGGCAGTGGGTGAGCACTCGTGCCCAAATCATGAACCCAGAGGTTCAGCTTTGTGGTGGGTGTTTTAAGTGGTGCTGGTCCCCACTGGAAGCTTGTCCCCTGCTCGTCCACCCAGCCCCATGTCCCAGCTGGCACAGCCCCACATCCCATGTCCCTGGTCCCCCCTGAGCCCTGTGCTTCTGCCTCGACAGCTCAACTCGCCCATGAACTCCGTCACCAGCACAGAAGACATTAAGCCACCCCTGGGGCTCAATGGAGTCCTCAAAGTGCCAGCACATCCCTCAGGAACGATGGCCTCCTTCACCAAGCACATATGTGCCATCTGTGGGGACAGATCTTCAGGTAAGGCTGGTGCCTGCCCCGGGAGGGGCTCACAGTGGCGGGCTCTGGATACGGGTGCCCTGGGAGAGGGTTGACATGACTCCCCAGCTCCCTGTGGCACAGCTTCCTGTGTTCTCAGAGGAGAGATGAAGAGTCCCTTATTGACCAGCCTGGTCCAGGGCAGGCTCTGAGCTGAGCTGGCAGACCCCAGGTCCCTCTTTAGCAGTGGGGTTACATCTTCAGCCCATCTGAAAACAAGGCATCAGTGAGTGTCCCTCCTTCTCCCCATCCTTTGATCTGCAGTGGTACTGTCACACAGTGCCAGATAAAAAGATGAGCTTGACACAGAGTCTCTCCACTCTGGGAGATAAAGATGTGCTAATTCCCTTTATTCTCACACTGTTCTAAAAGCTCTCTGCTCCAGAAGAGCTCTGGTCGCCTAGTTTGTGAGTCCTTAGGGACCCCTCCTCTGCCTGTACTGTGCACCCACCCTCCAATGCCAGCCCAAAGCCCAGGGTTTTGGAGGGTGGGTGCGTGGTACAGAGCAGGCTGGGTCGTGTGCCTGGCATGGGGGCTTCAGAGGGGGCACAGAGGGCACCCTCTGTTTCACTGCTGCACTGCCTCTCCCCTGATGTATGCCTAAGAAATGCCGAGGGCTTTTCCTGCGTGGGAGGCAGGTTGCAGCCCACAGAGCGCATCCTGATTTTATGGAAGTCAAGTCAGGGCGAAGCCACTGCTCTTCAGCTCCTGCTCACGGCTGCAGGAAACCTTTGCCTCCCCCCAGATCCCGCTGGGAGACAGGCCCCGGGAAGAGCTGACGGTCCGTGTGGGGAGGAGGAGACACTTTTAACCCGAGTCTCGTCCCCCACAGGAAAACATTACGGGGTTTACAGCTGTGAGGGCTGCAAGGGCTTCTTCAAGCGCACGGTGCGGAAGGACCTCACCTACACCTGCCGCGACAACAAGGACTGTTTGATCGACAAGCGCCAGCGCAACCGCTGCCAGTACTGCCGCTACCAGAAGTGTCTGGCCATGGGCATGAAGAGAGAAGGTAAGGCCTGGCCTGCCCTCAGCACCCGTGGGTGCTGCAGGAATGTTTCCTTCCTTAGGAGGCTCCGTCAGGCTCCTGCCTGCGGCGTCACGGTGGGCACCTGGGGCAGCGTCACCTTGCCGGGGTGACAAAGGTGTGTGTGTGTCGCGTTTATACTTTGCTTTAGTGCCACAGCCAGGGCCTCCCGTGGGCTCCAGAGCAGCGCTGAGCCCCAGAGTGGTGCCTGGTGATGGGTGGGCCATGGGCCACCTTCCACTAGCCCAGGTTGCTCCAAGCTCCGTCCAACCTGGTCTTGAACACTTCCAGGGATGGGGCAACCACAGCTTCTCTGGGCAGCCTGTGCCAGGGTTTCACCTCCCAGTCCAGTATCTGATTTTTTTCTCATGAGGAAGAAGAAAGAAATTCAGTCTCATAAAATATAGCTCTCCCCTCACTGGAACTTAAATTTAGGATCTAAACCTCCCTGGTAGTGCCTCTTTTAAGTGCTCTTTTTAAATGCTGACTCCGTCTGTTCTAATCTGCTGGCAGAACAGGCTTTTACCAGACATGACGTGAAAATGACCCCAGTTCTCTGCTGCCTTCTCCCCTTACATCTTCAGAGCCACACTTGCCTCTCTGACAGGCTGATAAAACCGTCCCTGTGGCCAGCAGAACTCCAGCCTGGGTCCCTTTGAAGAGCACTTAGTCCTGTCTGGAGCATTGATTAAATGGGGCAGTGCTGGAGCTGTACTGAGTGTTGGGCAGACCTTGCCACCCTCGATTTATGGGGTTACCCAAGGACCCACGACGTGCAGAGTCATCAGATGTCAAAGCTGTCTGTGCTGGAGGTGTGGGGGGATTGCTGGGGCACCCAGGGGACCTCCTTGGTCCTGCTGAGCTTAACCCTTTGTGCTCAGAACAAATCTTCCTGCCCTACCAGACCTCTGATCTTAAATCGAGAGGCTGAGGCATTCAGAGAGTGCCTATGAGGATGAGTGGGACAGTGCAGGTGTGTGTGGGGGCTGGCATTGCCCTGGATGCTGTGCAGAGGGGCAGAGACATGGGGAGCACTGGATCCCTTGGGAGATGTGCAGCAGGACAAGGAAAATCTAATCCAAAACCTGAGCTGTGGGAGACTCAGGTGACTAAAAAGAAGCCAAGAAGTCTCCTGTGTGTTCAGCAGCAGCACTTGCTTCTCAGGGGAGAAACGTGGAGCATCCCATTCCCCTGACATTGCCTCCAGAGCCTTCCTTCAGCCCCCAGGACATCAGCCAAGGTCTGCAGGGTTGGGAAAACCAGCAGGAGTGCTGTAACTGCAGCCTGCAGTGACATCCTGTGAGCAGGTACCTGCGCTGTGCCTGCCGTTAGCGGTGATTGCATGGGCAGCACCGCTCAAATTACGGGTCCATTAATTAACTTCTAAATGGTGGTGGAATTCCCCAGGGAGCGCGTACAGTAGGAGGACTCTATTAATTCATCTTGATTAACATTATCACAATGAATAGCAAATGAATTCATAACGATCAGACAGTTATTTAAAAGGGTGACAGATGGGATCTTGGTAACTCCAGAAGTGCGCTCAGGCAGTGCTGGCTGATCTGGTGAGGACAGCGTTGGAGAAGGGCAGGAAGCTGGTGATTTGGCAGACAGTAGATGATTGGGGCATAATCCCCATGTAGGGAAAGCTGGAATAACTCCCCTGGTCTCCAAATAAAGCTCTGTCTTGTTATAAACCTAAAAATTCAGTGCCTCGTGGAGATGTCCAAGTGTTGTCCTGGAGCTGAAAGTCAGAAGTTGGATCTTGCTGAGCTTTGGTTTTGAGTGAAACTCTTGAGTTTCACGTGTGATATCCACATGATTTGTCAAAAAAAAAAGAAAAAATCTCTTCCCATTGCAGCCATCCCAGCTCACTGCTGCTTCCCAGCAACTTTGCCAGCCAGAAATGTTGTCCTTGTCCTTACACCAGTCCTCTTGCATCCCACCTCTATTTTGGGGAAGAGTTTTGGGCTAAATCCTGCATTGCTAATTTGTTTTGCCTAAATGCAACATAGCTGGCTTTCTGTCCTCTAGCATAAACTGTTGTATCTTTTAAGTAACAGAGCCAGGGTAATGGGCCTCATTTCCCTGTAAAATATCTTGCTCTGGAGACCTAATTTATAGCTGCATAAAGGCATAGCAGATTCCTGCTGGGAAGTATCTCTCTTGTAGCCCAAAGGTACTTGGATGTCGTGGAAGTACAGTAAAACCCTCTACAGTGAGTACTGTGGCTGTGATGAGAGGCAGAGCTGTGGTGGTGATGCTGGGAAGAAGAGGGATGAGGGTCACAGTCGTACCCAAAAACCTGTGCCAGAGAGTAAAAGGAAAGGAGCTTTTACTCAGCTGAGAAATTGGATTAGAGAAGTAAAATCAACAGGACCTCTTGGGCAGCTGATGAAGGTCTGGAAGGGTTTGATCCTGACAGCTGGGGGGTCTCTAGGTGAACATGCCAAGAGCAGACCCAGAGGGATGAACCTTGTGCTTGGCCAGGGTAGAAGCAGCAGCATGAGGGAGGTGAGAGGCAGAGGGTGGCTGTGAGGTACTGCTGGGAGGACAGGAATGGCTTCAGGGCTACAAGCCTTGGTTTAAAGGGGTGAAAGCCTCCAGGAGCAGAAGATTCTTCCTGTTGTGTGCATCTCTTCTTGCTGTTCCCTGTTAAAAACATACAGGATAGTTCATGGTGAATGAGCCTCACGGCTCTGAGATATTGCAGCTATAATAAATAAGCAACTGGGAACATTTTTCCCTTATGAATTACTGCCAGCTGTGTGAGGCTTTGGTTTTTATACTCTGTCTCCCACTAAATACCGGATAGTCAACAAAATTAAGATTACCATCAAGGATCTTGACTAATGCAGGGATTATTATTATTATTGTTGTGGGGGAGGCTGTTTGTATCCAGAAGCAGAACTCTCCCTGCTTGATCTGTTACTCATTAGGGTCTAAGGTGTCTGTGGATCAGCAGCCTTGGATTTCAGAGGGGGGGAAAGTGGAAACTGCCTTGGAGTTAGGGAGGCAGAGGAGGGAGTAAACACCGAGGGTCTTGGGATGAAGGGGTCTTGTGTGCAGTGCCGTTAGCTGGGTTAACATCGGAGGTGAAGGGGGTCATCGGAGGCTGCAAACGCGTTGCAGCCCGTCGCCGTCTCGTGTGAGGAGGTCCCGGCCCCTCCGTTGCTGGCAGCGCCGCCGGCTCGCCCGGCGAGCAGGAAATACCAGCGAGGAGCCCTTTCTCATGCTCCCGCCGGCCGCTTGGACGGCGTCACAGGCAGTCAGGGCGTTGGGCACACCGGCCGGCCCGGCGCCGCTCCGGCCCGTCTGCTTACCCCCGGCGCTGCCGGACGTGAGCGGCTCCCGTGGCCGAGCCAGCCGCGGCTCCCGGGACCTGCCGGGCTGCCGGCGGGGCTCCCCCGGGCCGGGCGGAGGGCTGGGCGGGCTGGGTTTGATGCCAACTGGGTACAGTGGGTGTTGATGCATCTCCACCATCTCCACCATCTCCACATCTCGTAGCCCGTGTGGAGACCACAGAGCTGTTCTCCTCCAGCACCTGTGGCTCAGGCTGCACAGCATCCTTCCTAAATCGGGTGCAGGTACCCTGACAGCGTGGCCCGGGTACAGCACGGCCGTGGCTTGTCTCCACCAGCTACTGGGACGTGATCCAGAGCCATGCTCTGAGCACCCAGGATATCTGTCCAGCTGCACACCTGATCTCTGACTTCAAGGCTTCATTAAACTTCACAGCCTGAGTTAATTCTGCCCCTTCTCCTGTGTTTGTGGGTTGGTTTTCCCCCTCTCTCTTGCACTGCTGTCGAGCTGAGGGGTTTAGCCTGGGAGAGGTTGGACTTGCAGCATCTCTAGTCCACAGTCTGGAGACCTTCCCATGTCTCCAGGGAGCTGTTTAGATATGTCACTTAGTCCAGAGGGACTGTAGATTCCCCCTGTTCTAATTTGGAGCTCAGCTGCTGCACTAACAACAGTCTCTCACTGAGCTGTGCCCAATCCCCTGCCATAGCTGTGCATTCCCTCTGCACCCCCTGGAGCTGGAGCCATCCTGGCTCTTGGAGCATCCCTTGGGACCAACAGGAGCAAAAAGGGTCTGGGGAGAAAGAGCAGGAATTCAGGTTTCCAACCCACTGCCCAACTGAATGTAAAAGCAGGCAAGTGGCCATAGCCTAGTGGAGGGGCAGAGTTCAAGAGCACAGTTATTTTTAGTAGTAATTTTGGAATGGAAAATGTCTTCCAGCTTAATGAGTTTGTTTCTTATATCCTTTTAAAGTGCTGCTGTTTAAACCAGCTGGTTAAATGATGCTGGGTTTGTTTTTTTGTTTTTAAGGATGCTCCTGGGTTGAGAAAAAGGGTTTGGTTTATGGTTTTCTCTCCTTTGCCAATGTTGCTGTTTGCTTATACTTCAGTACCTGGCTTTGGAGAGTGAAGTGAGCTAGGGATTTTTGCTCTTGCTTTCCAGAGTTGTTCCTCATGTGAACTAACTGCGTGCAAAGGTTTCAATCCACGTTTTAACACTCCAGAGTTATATTTTTTAATTACCACAGTGGTATTTTGCGTTCCTTAAAAAAATTCCGGTGATCAATTGAAAATGCTGGAAAAAAAACCCCCACCGTTTATTTCACGTGTCTCAGCTTTTGAGGTTGTTTACAGTAGCAGAAAGCTGCACCTCTGAAGAAAAAAAAAGGTGACACACGAAAGCAGAGCAGAAGAAACGCTGTCTGAATTAGTTTCCTCAGCTGTCGTGGCATTTTCGATACAAACAGGTACCTCAGGCATAAGCACTTCAAGGTGCTGATGATCCACAGTGAAGATGTGGCTTCATAAAAGGCAGCAGAGGCCAATAAATTCCACTGTGAGTGAAATGGAAATCCCCAATAACCCCCCACCCAGCTCCTCAGAAATAACGAGCCACCCACCTGCAGGGTGGGAGAAGACTGAGCGGGTTTGGGGCTCGGAGGCATCGATGCCTTCCCCATGTACTGACAGGCTCCCTGACCCCAGGGAGTCCAGACACTGTATGTGTGTCACCCAGAGAAAACCCCATTCAGTCCGTTTTTGGTGGGAGTGAATTATCCTTCCCCAGTCACCCACCCTGGTGCTCCTGGAAGGATGGATTTTCATCCCAGAAAGCATTCATGTGGGTGGTCAACAGAGCTGCTGTAGCCTCCACATCTATCCCAGCAAATACTCAAACCTGTGATGCTCCTGCCCGTGGGGGCTCTCAGAAACACCTCTGCCCTGTGGAAAATCCTGCCTCCCTTGGGCCTCTTCCTCCCTTTGTAAGCATTCCTTTGGTACAGAAGTGCAGTGCCCCATGAGCACCACCCACAGTGCTTGGTTTGGGCACCTGAACTGGGGCGGTTGTCACTTTGCAACGGACTCAGACTTGCTTTTTTAGCCATCAAATGCTGCCACACGAGCAAAGACAAGGTGGCCAGTGTGATGTGGACACCAGCAGAGGATGGGTCTGGCATTTTGGCACATCAGCCCCTGGACCCAGTAGCTGAGGCTCTTCTGCAACCCATGGGCTGAGACACTTTGGATCCTAAAGAGAGAGAGGTCACCAAGAAGCGTTTTGGACACACGGGGTTCCGTGTCTTGCTGTACCATGGCCTGGGGAAGTGCAGATGGGCTGGAGAAGCTCGAGATGAAAAATGAGGCAAGTAAAGACCAAATCAAGCAGAACAACACGGGAGCCTCTTCATCAGGTGCCACGGAAAACACAGGCTTCTGTCCTTGGCTCGGCTCAGACATAGCTGGAGGAGGTGGGGCCGCCTCTCCGAGCTCCCTGACTACAACATCTTTTTTTTCTCCTCAAATGGATTGCAAGGTTCAAATGCTTCCCTTATGCTTAGAAAATCAGACTGGAAAAGCTCTCAGCCATACGAGTCTCCTTGAAGAAAAACAAAAGCGTTGGCACGGCCGTGAACACGGAGGAGAGCGCAGGGAAGCTCAGCTCTGGAAACATGGCATGGCTGGGGGAGCCACGGCTTGGGGCTGCTTTGCCTTGCAGGAGAGTGTTTTTTTGGGATGCAGCGAGCAAAATGCCTGGCTCACATCCCGTTTTTTGGATAGGCCCACGCTGTTGATGAAATGCTGAGCCACCCTCATGACCAGAAAAATCAGCGTTGTTGGGAACAGCACAGTCCTAAGAGTGGCTCTAACACCCACAGTCTGAGAGGGAGATGAAAGGACAGGGACACCTGCTGCTCTCCGTGGCTTCCCTGCATCCATCCGAGCCAAACCCTGTGGTTTGTCCAGACAAACCTGTCTGCTGAGGCGGGAATTGAGTGTGATGGGAGTCAGGATGATCACACTGGTCTTGCAGAGCCCTTGCCAGCCCTTCCCTCCTCCTGCTCTCAGCAGCGGGATGTGTTGCCAGCCCTTCACCTCCTTATCACCATCTCACTGCAGCAAGAGCAGGAGGGCCCAGCTGAGGTTTGGAAAGGTCTTTAGAGGTCATGCTGTCAAGTGCCTTGTAATCACAGGCACTCTGTAGTTTAATCCTCTTCCCAAGGTTCTCTTGGACAGCAGCTGGATGTCTCTTTACCCACACAGCAAAGCAGGAGGGCACAGTGCAGAGGGGGGGGGCACAGGGAAATCCAGCAGAAGCAACAAGAACCAAATGGTATAATGATTCTGGTTTTTAAATTTTACTGTGTTACAGGGATGGAGCACCATCCATCCCCATGTACAGGACTTCTGGGAAGCCAAGAAGAACGAGGTGTTCCCATTTCAGTATTACCAGACAAACTGCCATGCAGCTGCCACATTTGTATTCCTCTCTTTAAAACTATAAAGAACAAACCCACAAAGAAACCCAGTTCCCACACCAAGTCCATTTGAAAAATGTATTTTTGTCATCTCCAGTGTGGTTTATTTGACTAATCTCAAGGGGGAGTGGACTCCAGAGATGAGATCCTAGATCATTATGGTGAGCGGTGTCCTCACTGCTGGAGATTTTCCTTCATACAAACATCTCATATTTCATGATTAAGAAAAAAATACTTGCCCTTCTTTCCTTCCTCTGCCCTGTGTGCTATTTTTTCCCTACATCTCAAGAAACAAAGTCCTTGGAACCCACAGAATCCCAGAGTCTTGAATGCCAGCTGCAAATACCTTCACCTTTCAGGACAACTTGTTGGGCTTTCTGCCCCTGGAGCCGTAGGATGCTTCAAGGTGTATCTTAAATTAGGAAAATGGAGACACAAAGTTTGAATTCAGCCTCTGGATCCTAAAGGGGGACATTGGGAGTGCCACACCTGGAAGAACAAGGTGACAGTAAGATGATTGTTGGAGTGGAGTTCATGTGTACCCCAAGGCCAACCACAGAGCTGGGGTAGGAGCAAACCTGTTGCACACATGAAGAATGAAGCTGTTATCACTTCATTGCTGGAGCTGCCTGTAGGGAGAGAAAACAACTGAGTCAACAGCCTCACAGGCATCCCTGAGAGCTGCATCCATCAACCAGGGCTGGGCAGGTGTCCTGCATCATTCCCAGGTGGGGTTCACAAACACCTAAGGAGCGGCGGAGATTCACGTAGTGCAGTCACCTGCTGCTGCAGGTGCACACCTTGGTGCAGACCTGTGCATGAGGCATCATCCTCGGGGGAAGGGGGGATAACAGGGTCTCTGAGCTCAGTGTTGGGAAACAGCCAGTGCTTTCCTGCAGCCCAGAGAGCCAGGGATGGGATGGGATGGGATGGGCAAAGTGACGCCAGGCTGGTCCTGCCTTTGGAGGAGGCTGGCTGGGCTTGGAAACACGGGGGTAGCAAAGCAGGTAATGCTCTCCCCGGCAAGAACTGGGTTTATCTTTGGATACTGGGTGGGAATACACCATCTGCTCTGCCTGGGGTGTCACTGCTACCTCAGGCAGCTGGGACGGGGCGAGTGTTGGGATTGCGTGGGGCTGAGCTGGGATGAGTCAGCTGTCCCCTGACCAGCTCCCCAGCGAGATGTAGCACCAATTTTCTGGTGTAACAGCTCAAAGCAGAGATCAATAGGAATAACTACTTATGTGTATAATCTCTTCCCATCTGTCTCTTCTGTCTGTCGTTTGTATCAGCTGGATTCAGCCTAATCACAGGCCAGAGCTGTCGTGATGGACTGTAAGATTCTCTCTCCTATAACCCCTGAAGTGTCTCTGATTCTTCGTGCCAAGAATGTGGCTGTTGGCTTTGGTGAGGTTGAGATTTGCTACTTAAGGCTTTAAGTAGCCACTGTCTCCCCAGACCTCTGTGATGCTTTCCCACAAATCCCATTGTCCAGCACGAGGGTGAGTTTTTGGGGCTGACACCCCAAGTGATGGAGGTGGTTGATCTCAGAGCAAGGAACCAACTTTGCACCTTTATCCTTAAGACCTGCTGTGACTGTGCATCAGAATTTTGGCATTTAAGTCATTTTGTAAGATCCCATTTGTTGAGGGTTTGCCTTTCTCTCAGGCTTTTCTGTTATTTAGTAGGTGTTTTATCTCTTCTAATGTGCCCAGAGGAGTTTTGGTGCATCTGTGCTGTTGAAGAAGGGTTGACATTAAGGAAAAATTTCTATCTTTTTGACGCTTGAAGAAGCAGGAGTAGGGGTGGGGGGTGAAATTTAAGCAGGGTTTTATGTTGGCCTGAAAAAGAAGAATCCGTGCCAGACAAGAGCCAGATGGACAAAAGCCACGACACAAATCTGAGCCCTTGACAGCAGCAGCTTACCTGGCTCTGGCAGCCAGAGCAGAACACGTAACGTGGGCCTGGGGAGCCTCTGCAGCCCATAAACTTCAGAGCAGTTTGCAAAAAATAACCCCTTGCTTTTTTGCATGACAGCTTTCACATGGAAGGAGTGTGAGCACTGTTGACGTGCAGCAAACAGCAGCACTGCAGGAGGGGAGGGAGAGCAGTGGGAATCAGCCCCAGGAGCTGGGTTAATGGGATCAACATCCATATAGGGCTCGTTTAGCATGTGTCTTAATTTCCTGGTTTGTAAGGAATGAGTTTTGTATTGCAGGTTTTATTTTTGCACTTGGCATAGAGCTGGACCCGCTGATTGCCTAAAAAGCCTCCTTGTGTTACAGACAGCTCTCATTTCCCCCAAATAATGCTGTGCCCCTGCTGCTTTCCCTAAACATCACATAACCAGCTTCAAATTCAGCAGAGAGGGAAAGTGTTGGGATAATTGTCAGTAAATAGCAGGGCTTTTACCTTACTGAGTGTGTCATTCAGTCCTCAGCAAAGAGCTGGGCAAGCTCAGGGAGTTGTCTCTCATGGCCAGTGATGGATCTCCTGTTGCTGGGGCTGTTCTCAAGTAGACTGAGCTAAAACAAACTGTGAGAAACAACAGTGTGTGGAAGAGTGTGGGATTTAGGGTATATGACATGATGATGGAGAAGGAGATAGTTCCCACTGTAACTGCATAAAGCTCCTTCCCAGGTGTAGGGAAAGTGTGTGCTGGTTTCAAAGGGAGGTCATTAATAATAATGTTATTAGCATCTAATAAGTGTTTTTCATCTCTGTGCTGCTCAGACATAACTCATCAGCATGTGACAAGCTTCTGGCGAGGTTCCTCCTGCCACACAGGATTTGGGACAGGTCTCTCCTGTCTGTTCAGAGGTTGCCCCGAGCCAAAGGCAGGGTGGTGGTTTGCATGGAGCTCCTGTCCCACGGGAGCACCATCCTGCCACGGAGCCCTGCTCAGCCTTCGGCATCACTGGGAGCTAGAGAGGTGCATGACATGACCTCAATGGGAATAACAGCCTCAGAAGATGGTTGAACTCTGGATTTGTGCTTTTAACTGACCAGTTTCTCTTTTCTTTAGTATTCCCTTATTGTATGACCTCAGCTATCCCTTTCCCACTCCTGGGGTGACTTGCCATGTTGCTTCCTTTGCTTTTTTTGTCTTTAACCTTTTTTTTTCCAGGGCCTCCCCCTCTGCAAAAATGGGATTTTCCCAGCAGAGGCCAGGTCCAAGCAGGATCCTCCCTTGCCACACTCCCAGGGGGGCACACAAGGAGCAGCTCTCAGGCTGGGGCTGCCTTGGTGTCTTCCCCAAACCTCACCTCACCTTGAACCCAATCCTGAGACCCACTGACCACACTGGTGGGAGAGCAAGACCTCAGATGTCTGTGTGATCCTGCAGGTCTGAGGATGCTCTGGGATTTCATGGCTAAATAACACCCATAGCTCCATGGAGCCTGGAGCCCAGAGTGACACTGTCCCTCCTCTGTCCCCTTCCAGCTGTCCAGGAGGAGAGGCAGCGGGGGAAGGACCGCAACGAGAACGAGGTGGAGTCGACAAGTAGCGCCAACGAGGACATGCCTGTGGAAAAGATCCTGGAAGCTGAACTCGCTGTGGAGCCAAAGACAGAGACCTACATCGAGGCAAACATGGGCCTGACGCCGAGCTCGGTGAGGCACCTCCTGCCCCTGCCCACTTGGGGCACGAGGGGTGGCTGTGGGGCATCAGGAGAGGCTGACCATGGGTACAGCCCTGAGCCTGGGGCATGGGGGGGGTTGTCCTGTGGGAGAAGAAGGAGCTCAGAAATGCAGCTCCTTGCCTCTGCTGTACACTCCGTGTGTGAGCTCAGATGGAAGCACGTGGAAAGCAGACCCAGCAGCCACCAGCATTGGTACTGTTCTATCCCACAGCCACAGGGAAGGCACAGATACTGTGAGGCGTAATTAGAAGGGCTCGCAGAGAAGATTTTATTTTAATTAACAGCCCTCAGTGCTAAAAGGCAGAAAGACACTCCATGCTCTGAAGAGCTCAGAGTCCAATGGAGCCAATAAACAGACCTGCGTGGCTGAAGTGCAGAGAGATAAGAGCTGTAAACTGAGGGTGTGACTTTTCAGAGGCAGAATTACACAGCTGCTTGGCTCTGAGAAGAGAAAAGCTGCACAAATTTGCCTAGAGATTTGCTTTCATGTTTCTTTCCCGTTTAGAAACTTGCATTATGACTGGGCCTGCTTGGAGCATCTGGGCTCTAACAGGACCTTGTGTAAACAGGAGAGAGATGACAGGGAAATAGGACAGGGCTTGGAGCATCCTGGTCTGGTGCAATTCTTAATGCTCTCTGCTGGGTGTCTGTGAGGCTGAGATGATGAAATGCAGCTATTTCTAGCAGGTGGAAGGGCTCTGCAGTATTTATGTTCTGCTACAATAATACTTCATGTCTTCTTTTATATGAGGCTTGGAGGGTTGAGTCAGAAATACCTTCATCTTTGCCCATGGCATGATGGAATGAGATGATCTTTAAGGTCACTTCCAACCCAAACCATTCTATGACTGATTCTGCTTGGTGGGGCTGGACAAGAGATTTCAGAGTCAGGCTGCTCCTAAGTCTTAACTGGCTCTGGGGGATGCTCTTTTTGGCCTTCACCTGCAAGGACACCTTATGGCTGGATCCCTTAGGTGAGGCTTTTCAGTGAGTGTGGTATGGATAGGGCTGATTTGGACACTCGAGGCTTCCTGATGTGGACAGAGCCAGTTCCTCAGTGAAACTCTCCAGAATCAGATACAGGGTGTGGTGCTCACCTGCATTTGAGAGGAGGGTCCCATCACCATGAAGCTGCAAGGGACTTTTCCGGTTTTGGAGGAAGAGGCAGCAGTTAGTGAGGGGCTCAGAGAGGCTCTGGCTGCTCTCAGGATTAAAAACACTTCAGGGGAGTTGGAGCCAGCGTTGTGCTGACTTGAAAACAAACCCCAGAGAGCGAGCTGAAATAAATGGCTTCGTCTGGCACTGCGTCTCCTCAGCCTCTTGTAGCAAATTGAAAGCTGGTTCCTGCATAATTCAGCACGCATTACTGTGAACAAGGATGTGTGTTGCATCTAAATAGAAGCAGGAGGCTTGTTGAAATGCCCTATTATTGTCAGGCGGCTTCTGCCGCTGAGGTGACATTTGTAGCAGGTTTAGCAGATGTATGAGATCAGCAGCTCCCAGGGACGAGGCCACCGGATGAGGCAAGGGAAGATGGAGGAGGAACCGTCCTCCCAGCCCTCCCCTGGGAGCCCAGGTGATGCAAAGGCAGACAAATCGAGTCCCTGATAGACAGGGGGTAAAACACAAGCTGTTTGCTATTAGCCTGGTGTGTTGGGTCCTTTGGTTTGTGCCTCTGCACCTTAGTCCATCTGCAAGGAATGCTTCTGGTAACCTGCAAGGACATTTCCACCTGGCTGTGCCAGGTTGGGATGGAGGTGACAGGGTGATGTACGAGTTAACACCCTCCTCTCCCACATGGAATCATAGAGTAGTTTGGGTTGGAAAGTTCAAGGTCACCCCTGCCATGGGCAGGGACACCTTCCACTAGCCCAGGTTGCTCCAAGCCCTGTCCAATCTGGCCTTGAACACTTCTAGGAATGGGTCCACTTCTCTGGGCAACCTGTGCCAGTGCCTCACCACCCTCACAGGAAAGAATTTTTTCCTAATATCTCATCTAAACCTACCCTCTTCCAGTTTGAATCCATTCCCCCTTGTCCTGTCACTACATGTTCTCATGCCTGTGACTGTCACCTTGTGCCATGGTCCCCTGGCTGCTCTTGGAGCAGGTACCTGTCCCTGGACAGTGAGGATGGGTTTTCCTCTGCCCCATGTCCCTGGCTGCTGGGAATCTGTGCTCCTGTGGTGGAAGCACCACCGTGGATGGGCTCCTGGCCTCTGAAAGGCAGAGTGTGTAACTGAGAGGTGTTATCCCCATTAGCTCTTAATTGGCCTTTGATGTCTGGTTCCAAGTCACCAGTTTCTGGAAGATGTCCCCAAGCTCCAGTTTTCCAAGAGGATCAAGTGCCCTTTCATTTTGTCACACTCCAGCACCCTGCCCTTGCTATTTACTGCAGGAGGGGATTTGCTTTCCGTGCACAGGGAGGGTTTCCAGCCCCTCTGTGCCCAGGCAGGGCCCTCTGGATCTGCAGGGAGGATACTTTTAGCTGCCTCTCACTCTACCTTGATTAAGTTCTGGCGGGAAGTGCCGTGGTGGTTCCGGGAAGTGCCGTGGTGGTTCCAGGAATTGCCATCTGAGGTGTAATTAAAGGCTGGGCCCCTCGCTGAGGCTTTGGACAGAGCACCAGAGGTTGGGTACATCTTGTGCTGCCCAAAGACCCCCAGTGACAGCCTGGGCCGGGGCACCTGCAGCCCACCTTGTGGGTCCCAGGTGACAACCTGCCCAGAAGCCACCCCTGATAAAAGCTTTGGCAAAAACATCTTCCTTGCCTAAAATACCCCTTTTGTGGGGCTGTGCAGGCACATGCTGGGTCAGGTTGTGCTGGAGCATGGGCTCTCCCATAGGTCATGTCCCCTCTGGGGCACACAGGGCTCCATCCCCATCCCACAGGAGCCAGGATGCTGGGTTTCTCTACCTGGCTGCTCCAGCTGACCAAACTGAGATGGCTTGAGGTTGGAGACATTCCTATAGGCTGCACCACAGGTGTTCCTTCTCACCCTTCCTGAAAACGCCTCTAAATGCCAACATTCCCTGTGTTTCCAGCAAAACAACCCTGCAAAGCTCCTCCTCACACCTCCTCCTCACACCCAGTTTAGCAATTTCCTGTTGTCCAGAGGGAAATCCCATCTTTTCTCCCTCTGCCAGGTAAAAGCCCCATCCCTGCTCACATCTCCCTCCCCAGGGGAGAGCCTCAGCTCCCTGGGAGCTGCTGGAGAGGGGCAGAGCAGGGGGGCCCATCCCCACAGCAGTGCCAGCCCATGCCCATCCATCTCTGCACGCAACAGCTGAAAATACCTCAAAGGCGAGTGCCCTGAGCTTGCCAGATCCTGGTTATTTTAAGCCTGGAGAATGGGAGATGGTGGCCATGAGGCAGAGAGTTTGGGTTTGCTGCCAGGGCACAGCAGAGAGGACTGGGCCAGGGTCTGGGGCAAGGCTGTGGGGGGCAGGAGGGTGACTGAGCAGCGTGACCCTTGTTTGTCCAGCCTGGGTTTGGAAGGTTTAAAGTGGTGAGGAATGGCCTTGCAGGGGGAGAGGTTACACTGGTGGTCGTGTCTGCTCTGCCTCTGAATTCACACCCCGTTCCCCCTGCAGTCCAGGGGTGAAGTAAACACTGCTCCTTCTGGTTTGGAAACTGCTCTTTTAAGGACATGGAAGAAAAATAATTGTACAATCCAGGCTGCTGGATATCAGCAGGGATTACAGTGGGAGATGTGGAAGGGCTCATACATCCCTGTCCAGAGAGGTAAACCCTACACACACACTTGTACCAGTGAGCTCTGCCTCAGTCAGGGTTAGACAGGCTCTTCCAGTTCCTAATCACAAACCCACTTGAGCTGTTAGCAGTTCCTTTAAACAGGGATTTGGTGTGTTTAGGCTGACTGTCCTCCTTGAGAGCAGATGGTTTTTGTTACTGGATAATATTTCAAAGGAAAGGGGTTTTCTCTTTTTTTCTGTAATGCCCCCTCTGGTGCTGGTTTATCGAGCTGGGAGATGCTGGCATGGGGAGCCTGCCCTTCCCTGGGCTGGAGGTCCTTTGATTCATCAGTCAGTGTGATGGATATTGGTTCTCAGCACTCCCAATTCCCGCTTTGGAGCTTGCTAAAAACTATTAAAACCCATATGGTGGAGAGGCCAAATCACCTCCTCTCCCTGTGACTGATAACATCCAGCTCGGGGGTGGCAGGGAGGCCGAAAGCCCCTTCAGCTGCTGCTCCAGCCTCTCCTCTCCTTGCTCTGCCTTCTCCAAGCCTTTCCATTCTCTTTTTCCTGGCAGCCCAATGATCCAGTGACGAACATATGCCAGGCAGCAGACAAACAGCTCTTCACCCTGGTGGAGTGGGCCAAGAGGATCCCCCACTTCTCCGAGCTGCCCCTGGACGACCAGGTCATCTTGCTCCGAGCAGGTGAGTGGGATGGGAGTGCTGCAGCTCACTGGGACAGGTACTACCCTTAGATTTAGGTCCTGGCAGCTTTGAAAGCCTTTAACTGATTCTGAGTAACAGCCTCTGACCGTTCAATCTCTAAATAGGATTTAAAAAGCCCCAAGGGACACGTGTTGCTGAATGGGATCCAGAACGTGGCACCAGCTGCCAATCAGCTGAAAAATGGCCTGGCTTCATCTCTCATGAGTGAGGGGCTCAGAGATGGGTGCTGGGTGATTTAAACCAAGAGACTTAACACTCTGCCTTCCTCCCAGACTACTGAGACTTGAGAGACCAAGTGGGCTTGGGCCTCCATGAAATTTCATCCAGCTAAAATGTTTGATCATAATTAAAACCAGAAAGGGGAGAAAACTGTATCGCCCTCCTTCTCCCACCCACCAAGATGAAAATAAAATTCTCTGGGCTTATTTTAAATTTCCTTGTGCAGCAGGGGGGCTGCAGGATTTGGGAGGTGGAAAGCAGTTTGCTGTAAAAAGGGTCTTCCCCCATCGAGTGAATTCAAGCCCCTGCTGCTGTACAGAGATCGTGGAGGGCAAGAAATCAGAGCAGAGCTCAGTGAGGATGTGTTTTAGGCATGAAGCTCTTTGTAAGCTGGGGACTTTGAAGTCCCTGGCAGTTCTAAAAGTTCCTCTTGTTTCCCCAAAATTCACTTTTGTAGGGAATTCAAGAGGAGAGAAGCCTGCAGAGTGTGACTCCTCTCTCTGCACCCTTCTGACCTCGAGTCTCTGTAGAGAAGATGCTGCTGATCCACCTTGATGGCAGCATTCTGACTTTTTACCATAGAAAATGTGTGTCCCCCCAATAAATCCCCATGAAATTGGGCAGAAGAGTGTTGTAAGGACCAAGTGCAAGGTATTCACATCAACACAAAACATAGGAACTGTTAGAACTCTTTGGGTCCAAGGTCTGTCCAGGTTGCTTCAGGAGAAGCTGTAGGGACTCTAGGGTAGGAAGGTGATGGGATCAGTGTTTTCCCATTCCCACCACACCAACTCTAGCTGCCATTCTGTTTTTTAAGGCTGACTGTAGCCCAAGTGCACGAATCTTTAAACTTTGTGCAACTTTTTATTGACTATTAGCCCATACCTTGACCCTACACACAGATACCCCGTTACCCTCAGAACCTCTCTGACATCCTTGACCTCAAGAGTGTCTGGTTGTTTAAGTCACACTGTTTGCTGGTGTGTGTTTTCCACTTATTTTACTGAAAGGGGATTTTTATAGTCACAGCTCATCTAGTAGTCTGGGAATGAAAATTTTTGGGGGGTTATTCTCTCTGCAGACTTGGCCAGGTCCTGCACCCTCCCAGGATAACTCCTGCAACCCCTTGGTGAAGGTGCTCCTCTGGCTTTTCTGTGGGTGTCAGTATTGCCAGAGCTGGCTCCAGGCCCTCAATGGAACGTACAGAAATGTGTTTTTGAAGAGGGTCTCTAGAGCCTCTCGTGAGAGTGGATGAGCAGGGAAGCATCTCTGCAGGAATCTTTGAGAGCTTCCTTCAAATATCTCAGGGAAGAGCTGGATTCAGACCAGATTCCCTTTGTGAAGAGGGACCAAAACCCACAACAACAGCTCTGGGTTTTCCTTTCTCTTTAGAGGGCAGCTAATGGAAGCTGAATGTTCCTGACCTGATGTTCTCCCCCTCGGGGCCACTCCATGGGCAGGAGCAGAGGGGCTGCAGACCCCGTCACATCCCAAATTTCATGGTGGCTCTAACCCCATGGGAACGAGGTTGCTGAGCACCTGCAGCAGCTCCAGTGGGCTCCCTGCTCTGAGTGTCTCTGCCAGGGCCTCAGATAACCTCCCCCAAGTCTTTTAACCAGTGGCTCTATGTATTATTGAGTGTGGAGAGCGGCCTGCTGAGAACAGCTGCCCATGAAATATTAAGGTATTAAAATTCAGCTAAGAGCGTCAGTCAGGTTCAGTCATGCATCCTGGGAGGCAAAATAAGTGGAGCACACATCTTTGGAGGAGCAGTGCTGGATGGGCTGGCAGCAGCTCTCCTCAGATCCTGAATCATTTAAAAATATTTCCCTCTCTGAGCTTTTTGGAGGGGAAGGAAACCTGACTTTTTAAGCCTGTTTTTCCCCTTGTTTTCTCGTTTCCAAGCTTGCTAGGGCTGAGACAGGAATAGCCTGATGTTTTCTCAGCCTGGCAGAGGATGCTGAGCATTACATCTCTGCAGCTGCAGTTGGTTTTGTAGGGCTGGTGGGGAAACTTGGCAGTGAGGTGGATTGTCACAATGGTCACTGCGCTGCCAAGGTGCCTTCCCTATCCCAGAGGAGCCAAAGCATCCCTGGAGGCTGCACAGCCACCTTGTGTGGTGAGGAAGGAGTCACACAAATTGAAGAAATCTGCTCTGCTTCTCCAGAGCTTGGGCTCAAATGCAAAAATCTTGGGAGTAGACTTCTTTGGTCTCTTAACTCAAATTTTCTGCCTGTGGTTACACCTAATATTTCCTGCTTGTCTCTATTTTGTGAGCTCTTTGGGGATGTTCTGGTGAAAGGACCATGTAGAAGCAGCTTCCCCGTTTCAGCTGGAACATCCCAGCTCTACATGGGAATAATTTAGCTGAAGGATGTTGATTAATTCAGTGCTCCTTCCCTGGAATAAGCCCAGCTTGGAATGGATGTTGTGAGCCAGCTCTGGTTTTTGTTGGTTGGAGCTGCATGCGGAGCTGCCGTGGGTCTGTGTGTGATGGCTGGTGGGAGGCACCCCTGGCACCTTCCTGTGGGTCTGGCTCTGGGAGTTCCTCTTCATCCAGGGAACACAGTTTCTTCAGGCTCCTGGTGCAGTCCCACATCTTCTCCTCCGTTCTCCTTGGGTTTCACAGTGTTGCAATCCCTGTGAAAGTGCCAGGCCTCACCCAGTAAATAGCCAAATAAACGTTCCCGTGATTGGGGTGGAAACATCCTGTGGCCACTTAGGAAAGAGTGAACTTTATTCCTTGTCAACATTTCTAATGGCACAACCCATGGCTGCAGCAGTAGGTAAATACAGCACACATGGACCTTGTGTTTATTCCAGTCAGTGAGACGCGACGTGTTCCTGTGGCAGGAGGGGTGAAGGATTGTTGTGTTGCTTTTCCAGACTGGGAAAAAAAGACACCAAAGCCAAATATCCTGATGTTTCTGGACCCTGCCAGGCAGCCCTGTGCTCTGAACTCCAGGACATGTTCTGGCTGGGTAAATCAGCCACGTGACCGGTGTTGCAGAAGAACCGTCTTCTCTTCCCAAAAATGCTTCTCCTTGGTTGAAAGTCACCAAAATTTCCACCCTTCAAACTTTGCAGCACGTCCTCTGGTCGTGGCTTTGTTTCAGGCATTCTTGAACTGAGCCTGTGATGGATTTAGGAATTTAAAGAGGTGTTGGATTGGGAAGGGGAGCTGGAAGGTGGGGAGGTTCCATCTCCCTTCCCTTCCCTGTAACTAGGTCTGGGCTCAGAGGATGTGTTTCCTATATCCCAAAATAACATGTCCAGCAGATAATAAGACTAAAAGCTGGTTTCCAAGCAGCTATGGAAGCAGTTCATGGAGCAGTCATGGATGTGGGACACCCCGGTGCAGAGAGCAGACACAATCCCTCCCAGTATTTACACGGCAGAAGCAGCAAACCCACAAGACAGAGTTTTCCTGGTCCCTTTTACAGAGCTGAATGATGGTGAATGAACTTTCCTGCCCTGTTATGGCCTGAAAATGAGCCCAATTAAGTGATAGAAAGCGTTGATAGGTGTGGAAGTGCTGGGAGGCAGCGGGTGAGGGCAGAGGGGAGCACAGGGCTCCACACCCACACGGAGGTTCACAGCGAGAGGAGCAGGCAGAGCTGTTTGCTGCCGTGTCTGCACGGTTTATAGAGGAAACTGCTTCCCTTATTAGCGTTATATTTTTAGTGCATTTGTTTCTTAATGGTTTTTTCCTTCCCTGACATCCAAGAAAAGGCTGGCTCCCCTCTCCCTTCCCACATCCAGCCACGTTCCTCCAGCACGTTCCTCCTCTTTTTAGCACTGGGGAGGTGATTCGGATTCCCAGACCCGCTGAGGTGGCTCTAACCCGCAGCCTTGGTTGTTCTCTCCTCCCCAGGGTGGAATGAGCTCCTAATTGCCTCCTTCTCCCACCGCTCCATAGCTGTGAAAGACGGGATCCTCTTAGCCACCGGGCTCCACGTGCACCGGAACAGCGCGCACAGCGCTGGCGTCGGGGCCATCTTCGACAGGTGGGCAGAGGGAGGGAGGATGGATGGATGCATGGATGGATGGATGGATGGATGGGTGGACTGCACCTCAAAACACCTTGCCTGGACATCCCCATCTCTGTCTCTGCACCAAACTGCCTCCGTTCCCCACGTTGCAACCTTGGAGGAGCCCAGGGTGAGGGTGTCCATCCCATGGCGTGCATGGAAGTGTTGTGGTCCCTGCTGCAGGCCAAAACATTAAATCCTCCTCTTAAACCTGCAAAACCCAACAGCCCAGAACAGGGAGAAGGCTGCCCAGTGCAAATCAAAGCCTCTTTCATGGGGTCCAGATGCCTTCTAATGTTACGAGGAGGCCACTCCATTGTTTCTTTTCATCTTTAATTGGACCAAGACGTGATTTTATTTTCACAATGAAAAGGCACCAAAAATACTCAGCAGGTTCCACGTGCGTGTCCCGAGGGCTCTTTAATCTCAGGCTTTGGGAAAGTGTTTTAAAGCCAGACTTCCAGGGTGTTTGACCCACAGTGTGGCTCCAGACGCCGCTGAAATGCCGATTTCTCTGCCTGACACTCGTCTTGAGGCGACTTAGTCGAAAGCAAATCACCTCTGGTGCTGTGCCTTGCAAGGAAATTGTTCTTCAGACCTGGGTGACATCATTTGTTCCTGTGAGGTCATAAGTGCAAGATCATGACTTCCCTGCAGGATCTAACATGAAAAACTGGGCAATCAGTGGAAAATATTTCAAGACCGGCACCTGCGGTAGGAGCGAAGGGAGCAATAAAAATTACCGGCAGAGGAAATTACTTTTAGGTACCTGTTGGGGTGGGTTTTTATTATTATTTTTTATTTTTAGGCAGCTTTCTCAGGTGCCAAAACCTCTCGGTGAATGGATGAAGCCAGTTTTTATGGCCCCTGTTGTACCTCACGGGAACTATTGGTGTTCCTAATGAGCTATTTTTGATAGAGGAGGAAGATGAGGCCACATCCTCAGCTGGTACAAGCGAGCACCATCCCCTGGCTTCGTTAACTGTGACCAGAGGAACTCACTCTGGCTCTGACACCTGGGTGTTCTCATTTCTCTTTAACACTGACGCCTGTGATTTCTGTGTCCTTTGCAGAGTATTGACAGAACTCGTGTCAAAAATGCGAGACATGCTGATGGACAAGACAGAGCTGGGCTGCCTGCGAGCCATTGTCCTCTTCAACCCTGGTACATGACTGTATCTTCTCTCCTGTGCCCTCTTGGCTGATGCTCTGTCCTTTTGGCACCTCTTCTTCCCTATAAATCTCCACTGCAAGTAGCTGAGGGCACCCCGTTACCAAGGACAGGGCAAGAAGGAAGAGAGGCAAGGGTGAAAGCTGAATTAAGTGCTGCACAGGCACTGCCACCTTACAGGCATGTCCTGTGCAGGGCAGGGGTGGATCTGGATCTGTCCCAGTGCTCTTATCCATTCCTCCCTTTCACAGAATCACAGAGTGGTTTGAGTTGGAGGCACTTTAAAGTTCATCCTTTCACACCCCGTGTCATGGGCAGGGACACCTTCCACTGTCCCAGGTTGCTCCAAGCCCTGTCCAACCTGCCCTTAAACACTTGCAGGGGCAGGCACGGCTTTTCTGGGTAACCTGTTCAGTGTCTCACCACCCTCACAGGGAAGAATTTCTTCCTAATATCCAATCTAAGCCTGCTGTCTTTCAGTTTACAGCCATTCCCCCTCATCCTCTCAGCTTGCCCCCCTTTTAGAGTGACTCTGTGAGAAGAAAGTTCTAGTGCATGAGGGAATTATCCCTGAATCGAAGCAAAATTGAATGTAGACATCCTTTAAGAGAAAAGTACAGATTAGAGCAGTGCCAGAGCACGGACATTGTTGTCTCTGTTTCCTGATCTCATCATCCAGAGGGTTTTATTACCCGTGTTTCTGGAAAAGCCCTTCGCAGACCTGGAGAGGGTGAAAGACATGAAACGTGCTCATAAAATACACAAGAACTTGAACATCTGTCAGCAGTTTGCTTGGTTCCACAGACTCCAGGAAGGTTCATGCTGCTCGCTTTTCCCCCCTGGCCCGAGCTGCCCAAGGGAAGAAGAAGGTTCAGTGCCAGGGCTTGTCTCCAGCATTTTGGGGAGCAAATCCCTGTGCAGCAGGAGCCAGCTGGCAGCCTGCACATACCTGCACAGCTCTGCTCAGAGGGTGTCTCTCTATTTTAGAGCAGGTCAGTCCAGAGCAAAAAATCAAATGGAAGCCAAGGATAGACCTCCACATCCACAGCCACCCCTCCCCTCCCTTCCCTGCCCTCTCAGGAGCACAGTTTGTGCCCAAGCACGGCTCCTTCCCTGGATTTTCCCACCAAACCCAGGCCAGGCCGTTTCAGCAGGGTTTATTGCTGTTTCTTGGGTTTGTTTTTCTTCTTGGCTTTTTTTTTTTTTTTTTTTATTCCCTGCCCTCCTTGTAATCACCAGTAATTTATTGTCTGTAATTTGGGATTAGCCATATATGGTAAAAGAAGGGGAATCTGGAGAGGTTCCCGTGGCACATGTGCTTGGGGATATCGATTTCTTGACTGTCCCTTTCACCCTACTAAAAACAGATCCTGGCTGTGTCACAGGGGACCTGCCAGAGCCGGGGCTTCTCCTTTAGCCCCAGCTCAGGGCTTGTGCTGGAGGGAGAAATCCCACAAGCCCAGGATTTAAGGGGGGCTTAAACCCTTCAAATGAGGGACCACTGGAATGAGCCAAAATGGTTGGGGTGGGGATATGAAGCGGAATAAACCAGATCTGTAGTCACAAGGCAAACCTTTGAGGGCTCGAATGCTCCCCAGGAGTTGTTTGGTACTGCCCCAAACACCCAGGGCTCACACCCTGCATCCACGCTCTGCCCTGGTCTGGTGGTGCTGAGCGGGATGGAGGGAGCTGGGGAGCTCATGGGGGGTCCTTGCCTGCCTGGAAAGCCTGGAGATTTTTTGGCTGATGGTCTTTTTGTTGCCTTTCAGACTCGAAGGGTCTGTCGAACCCGGCCGAAGTGGAGGCGTTGCGGGAGAAGGTGTACGCGTCGCTAGAGGCTTATTGCAAACACAAATACCCCGACCAGCCCGGGAGGTGAGTCCCCTGTGCCCCCTCCTCCTGCAGCCTCACACCCCAGGGAAACCCCCTGCAAAGGGTGCTGCATCCTGGGGCAGGCCTGAGGGATGTCCTCGGGGTCGCACCAGCACACAGCTGCTGAGTCCCTTCCGTTTGGGGCTCTCTGTTCCCAGCTCTGCTCAGAGCGAGCATTCTCTGCAGATAAACCCCTCATTTCTGCCTGTGAACACCCTCAGAAAATCCCCCTGTGCAGTGCAGAGAGGTCCTTGTTCCCATGCCAGTAAATCCATCCCAGCCAGGACAAGGTGGGCAGACCTGAGGAGCCCCGGCTCCCGCGGCCGCAGCAGTGGGATGAGCACATGTGGGAAGGGGGTATCATTTCCCTTTTGGAAACCACGGAGAGCAAACCACAGCGAAAATAAGACTCACATGGAGTTAATTTTCGGTGGCAGATGAGCATCATTGCTGGGAAGTGAAAGCCTCAATTGATGCTCTTTTCTCCCCTCCCCGCCTCCCCCAATCCAGCTGGGAATGGGAGGGGGAATTAGGAATGCTTTCCTGGACCGCTCCAGAGCTGAGTGGGCGCATTTTCCCAGTTACAGCCTGAAGCTGGCAACTGCCAGTTAAGTTACTGACAGTTTTTTGAGCAAGCAAGCAAAGCACTGGAAACTGCTACTGGTGCGTGGATACTGGGAAAAACAGCCCAAGCAACTGGGATTTGCATCCCACCTGCATTCCTGGTCTTGCGTGTCTGGATAAAAAGAAGGAAGCTCTCACAGCAGTGAATGCAGTGGGCAGATCATGCCTTCAGAAGTAATGTTGGACCTTCCTCCCTCCCCGCTTTGGGTGCCACTCTGCTGGCAGATGAAGAAAGATGGGTTGTTAAGTGGCTTCTGGGGTGTTCTTGGTTGGCTTGTGGCAGGGAGAGTGAGGGTGAAGGTGCCAATGGGTGCATTTGAGTTGTGGTGAGGAGGGGAAGTGAGGGATGAGCACAGTGCATGGAGCAGGGGTGGTTACCTCTCCTCCCCCAGGTGGTTTGTGTGGACCCCAGGCCAACTCTCAAGCTGACTCCTCTCCCAAAAAGTGTTATTAAAATGCATTTCTGAAGCAAATGCAGAGCCAGAGCCTGCACTTTGGTTGTTGTGGTGTAGCAGAAGAGCTGTGCTCACAGCCAACCATGCCTGGAACAGGGAGAGCTGCCTTGGGAGTCATGGTCAGCAGCTCTCCTGGATTGTTCCCTGGTATCCACAGACAGGTTGTGGTGCCCTTGCACGTGCTGCTGGACAGGGGCTGGGCTGGGGGTGGGCAGGGGACTGTCACAGGGACAGCCCTGCTCTTCATCACCCAAACCACCGCCAAGCTGCTGTGCATGACTGAGCACAGTCACTGAGCCACCAGTTCAAACCAGTTCCCCTGGGCTCTGCCTCCATGCTCAGTGATGTGTAAGGGAGTGTTTTAAGTCTGGAAGCTGCACCAGGAGCTCTGGAGTTTAATCTCTCACTGGCTTTGATTGACCTTGGGCTGGGGACCTCTTTGTGTGATCCCCACACCTTTCCTTGGTGACCTTAAAGGTTTTGCATGCTGAGGGATGTCCTGAGAGCCGTGACCGGGCACTGCTGACCTCACCCCATGTCTCCTACGGTGCAGGGCAGGGGTGGAATAATCCCAGGTGGCTCGGGAGGGTTAACTCGTGGGCTGGGAGTCCGGAGTTGCACAAGAGCTCAACAAAGTTCTCAGGAACTCTCTCCATCCTCCTGGTCTCATGGCACAATGTGATCACCATCTGAGGCTGGAAACAAGTTCTTCCTGTGGTTGAGCAAACTCCTGCTCGAGCCATGATGGGTCCCCTCCCCTCTCCACGCTGTGGGATCACTGGCCTTCCCACCATTCCAGGTGCCTTCCAGTGTGGGGCTTCAGCAGAGTCCCCGGCCAGCAAGAGCTTTGGGAGCACCATGTAAACACCAAAAGAGAACTCCTCTGCAGCAGCAGGGCAGAGAGAGGCATTCCTAGGAAAAACCCACCCATGCTCCCCCCCTGCAGCCCCTGCTGCTCCAGGGGGTTCCTACGTGACACCCAGCAGCCGCAGGGAGTCAGGAATCAGGGCTGTTTTCTCCCCTCCCAGCCCTGGCACGTTGTGCTCCGGGCTGGTTATCTCACAGTTAAACATATCCGAGGGCTGGAGCCATCATCTGGTTTGGTTTAAAGTGAAACTTCCTGAATGGGATGGTAGGACTGATTTGTTTTTCCTGGCTCTGCTCCCGCCGTTCTCGCCAGCTCAGCAAAAAAAAAAAAAAAAAAAAAAAAAAAAAAGTAGAGAGAGAGAATTGTGCATGCATGTGTAATATCTGTGTGTTTGTGCATGTCTCTATGTGTGTGTGTGTGTTTTCTGGAGGGTCCCCTTCTCTCTGGGTCTTTGCTTATGTTCAAGCCCTGCTTTTTGTAGCAGGAACAGCAAATAACTACACTCCTGGCCATTAAAGGGCTTTTTCCTGTGTGGGGATCACTCACTCAAGGCTTTGTACCAGGAGGTGGTACTGGGAGGTGAGGTCCAGTTGCTGCCTGCACCCCAGGGCATGGGCAGGCAGAGTGGGGCCACCCCAGGGTGCTCCAAAGCACCCTGCAGGAGCTGGTGGCTCTCTCCTGGCTCTGTAGCCTCTTGCCACCCTCAGAGCCCAACACACAGCAGCTTTTCAATGATATGGATCCATTGGGCTCATCTCCATCCCAGCTGGCTCCTGCAGTGCTGCTGGCTCTCCCCAGCCCCCCTGGCTCTTCCCAACCCTCCTGCCTGTCCTTCTGCCTGTCAGCTCTTGCTGGCATCACGGGGGTGACCTGATAGCATCTACTCCAGGCAGGGCAGGCTGGGGAGAAAGGGCTTTTGTCCCGCTGGGGCTCCGTACTGGGCCTGGAGAAGGGGAGCACCCTGTGTGCTGGATGGTTTGCAGGGCTCCTGCCAACTTGTGTGTCAAAGCCCTTGTCTCCTTCCATTGGCTTCACCCCCGAGGTGCCTGCAGCCCATCTGTCAGCCAGGTTTCTGCTGTGCCAGCAGCCCCAGGGCTCAGCTGCAGCTGGGGATGGCCAGCAGCCCCAGTGAGGGCTGGTGGAGCTGCCTGGGAGGTGCCCAGTGCCTGCAGGAAAGGGACATCGCCAAGCCAAGTGCCAGCTAATGCCACTCACCATCTCCTCCATCCCCTTCCCGGCTGCTTGCCCTTTTCCCTGACCAAAGATCCAGCTGCTGAAGCTGTTTGCACCTCTGCCTGTGCCAAGGCTGGCCCCGTGGTGCCTCCTCGCCGTGGCTGTGGTGTGGGGACCCCACGAGCACCTCAGGGTGCTCACTGGGTGGTGATGCACATGCACCAAACCAGTGGTGCACCCCAGTCCAGGGCTGACCTTTCATTTCTTGTTTTACCCTCCCAGCTCAGCTATGAGCACTGTTTGTTGTGGATATCCACCGTGGCTGCCTGATCTTCAAGTCTGGGGACATAATTAATGATTTCTCTGCACAGCTCTGGGTGTAGCCCCGTGTCTTTGGCAGCAGGAGGTTGTGTCTGACTCCCAACCCTTCTGAGCTTTGGGGAGCTGGGCAGAAGCAGGGCTGGAGATGGGGAGGTGTCTGACTGTGCCATGTCTCCTGTCCCCCAGGTTTGCAAAGCTCCTGCTCCGCCTCCCAGCCCTCCGGTCCATCGGCCTGAAATGCCTGGAGCACCTCTTCTTCTTCAAGCTAATAGGAGACACACCCATCGACACCTTCTTGATGGAAATGCTGGAAGCGCCCCATCAAATGACTTAGAGAAACTGCTGCTGGGTCAGTCCCTCGCCCGGCCGGGGGGTCCCG
>NW_021940039.1:3383396-3387153 GCF_001715985.3 Manacus vitellinus | reverse complement strand
AAAAAAAAAAAAAGAATTCTATTTTTGGTTTCTAACTATTATTAGTAGTCTCGGTAGTTACTTTGCGGAGGGAGAGGCGGTCCGGCCGTGCCCCGTGAATGAGTCACCCGTGGCTGCACAGAGCCTTCTCCTTCCAGTTCACAGCAGAGGATTTGGGATTGAGCTGAATCCCCCCCCTAAATAACAGGGGAACTGGTGGCACAGGGAGCTGGGTCACCCTCTGTGCAGAGCGTGCACCTGAAAAGTCCCCCTCTGCCATCCCAGAGGGCGGCTGGGCATCGCTGCTCTTCCCAAAGATGCCTCTGCGCTGGGTGTGGAGCTGCCCACGCGGAAAGAGCCGGCTGGAGCACTTGCTTTAAGGCTGCCAGGGACTCCCTATCGCCCTACCCCAGCTCATGGGGGCCTGCTGGGACCCCTGCCCTCAGCACAACATCCCGGCATGGCCCCAGAATCCCAGCATGGCCCCAGTATCCTGGCACTGCCCCAGCATCCCAGCATGACCCCACTCGGGGGTTTCGGCTCACCCAGGAGGCTGCTCCTGTTGTTTCAGCCCTGCAAAACACTGCAAGGCAACAATTAGTGGGAGTGCTTGGCCAGGCTGGTTAATTGCAGCTGTTAATTAGTGGTGAAGCAAGAACAGGGCTCCCCCTCCCCTGAATCTTCCCCATTGGGCACAGATGTGGGGGCTGAGAGGTCCCAACTGGGTGGGGAACACGGCAGCACCCACCCCTCCTCCTGTCTGGGATACTGAGAGCACCAAGAGCACCTTGGCTTTTGCACAGTCCTTTCCTTGAGTCTTGGTGTGACAGCAGGGAGATGGACAAGATTTTGGGGATTAGGGACACGGTCCCAAGAGCGTGCTCACACCCCACAAGATGGGATTCCCCAGGGAGTGTGTGGCGAGAGGTCAGCCAGGGACCATCTCACCCTCATCAGGGGTCTCCAGTGCCCCACCAAAAACTCGAGTTAGAGAAAAAAACAGAGCAGAGCAAGCGGTGAGGGATGTTGGGAAGGGTTTTTTTTTTCCCCTTGGCAGGATGGACTGTCCCAAACACACCGTGGGACAAGCGCTGCGAGCCAAGAATGAGGTGCCTGTGGTTGGCCTGTGGCCAAGGGCTTCCCCACCGCTTCCATGTCCTCTTGTGCTTTAAAACAACAAAGTATTTGCTCCCAAAGATCCTCTTCTTGCTCCCCATGGGTTGTGGCTGGTTGAAAACACCTCCTTCGTGCCCGGAGGGGGGGGTGGAGCAGCACCCACCACCTCACACCTCTGGTTCTGAGGGGACACAGTTGCCACCCGCCTGTTGTCATCCCACCTGGCAGCTGGAGTCCCCAGCTCCATCCCCTGCAGCTCAGCAGGCCATCTCACTGCTGAAAAAAACACTCAGGATTTCAGGTCAGAACTTCCCCCTCAGGCTGGCCCGAAGTGGCAAATCCGCAGCGGCAGGGAGAGTGTTTTGGCTGCGTTTCCCCAGCAGCCTGCATGCCGCCGAAAATATTATTAAACAGCTTCACCCTGCAAGAATTTGCCAAGAAAACTAGGCAAGAGAGATGAAATCTGGAAAGGGTGCCAGGAAACACGAGCAGGCTGTTCCCTGCCAGCGTGAGGCTGGCGCAGCCCTTGGGGGGTGCAGGGAGGTGTCAGCTCCCAGTGGAGCTCAGCCCGGAGCCCACCCAGCCCCTGGGCAGCCCCCAGGCCGGCTCTTCCAGCAGAAAGGAGCCTGGAACTTGCTTGCCAGAGAGGATGAGGATGCTTTGGGAAAGTTGGTGGATATTGCACTAGAATAAACCCGCTGTCCTTCTCTGTTGGGTGGAACCACTTTTTTTCCTGCTGGATGGCTTGGAAGGGGCTGCTTGGTGCTGGGTGCTGAGCTGTGGTGGCTGCAAGGTGCTGGGCTGCACGGTGGGAGCTCCTGTCCCATCCCATCTTGTCCCATTCCATTCTGTCTTGTCCCTTCCCATCCCATCCTATCCCATCTCAGCCCATCCTGTTCCATTTCATCCCATCCCATCCCATTCCATTCTGTCACGTTCTATCACGTTCCATCCCATCTTGCATTCCATCCCACCCCATCCCATCTCATGCATCCCAACCCATCTCATCCCATCTCAGGCCATTTAATCCATCATGTTCCATCCCATCCTGTTCCACTTCATTCTATCTAATCCCAGCTCGTGTCATCCAATCTCATCCCATCCCATCCCACCCTATCTATCCCATCCTGTGTCATCCCATCCCATTCCCATTAGCATTAGCCCTGATAAAATGCCATGGGCAGGGGGTATCCCCAACAGGCAGTGTGATGCCAAAGGGGAGGCTCCATGGGTTCCAGATTTCCCATCAGGATGTGCATCCCTGTGCCTCAGTTTCCCTGCTGGAGCAGCTCACAGCCTCAATCCATGCCCGTGGTGGAGGGGGGTTGGGGAAAGGCTGAGCCTTGTCCTGGGATTTCAGTTTTCAGCAGGTGAAGGGGAGTTGGGATTCCCAGAACACGGGTGATGAACCCCCAGGCCCCACCCCACCCCCTCCATTCCCAGCCCAGCCCTTCCCAAGGGAAGGAAAAGCTCTTGTGCATCCATAACATCCGCCACAGCAGCCTTAAAGCAACGTGCTTTGCATGAGTTTGAGTCTTTCATTTGTATTCTTTTCACTTTTTGGCTTTTTTTGTTGTTGTCCTCATCATAATAACGCTGAGTATGGACGTGCTTGTTTGGAGAGGTGAGACTTGGCTAGAGGAAAAAAAAAGGCACATTATCCACTAGAGAGGTAGGACTTTGATTAACCAGATCTTAGTACTCTTGCAAAAATCTGGTTTGATTAGGGTGATCTATTTCTAATTATTTTTTGTTTTGTTTTGTTTTGTTTAAATTCCTTTTTGTTGGTGGGACAATCTTTAATTTTCTAAAGATAGCACAAACATCAGCTTTTCAGCCACCCGCTGCCACCCCGGGTGTCCCTCACTGCCTGTGCATGTTCCAACACAAGCCCTATCCCAAACCAATCTGCATCCAGCACATCCCAGGCCCCTCCATGAGGATGCTGAGGTTTCCTGGGCGCTGGAATGCTGAGCTCTGTGGCCAGGGGGGCCCCCAGGAGGGGAGGGAGGGGCGAAGGACCTTCATCTCCGCAGCACCCGCGGGTGTACGACACCCACACCGACCCCTGACCTCTCCACCCTGGGAAGGGGAGCCCTGGGCTCAGCTCCTGATCCTAAAAAAGGCTGGAGCTGGCAGGAATGTGGCTCAAGAGCTGATGCTGTCCCCATCAGTGAGGAGTGTGCAGGAGCTGGTTTAAGTTGCTATATGTGCGTGTGTATACATGTATGTACTGTAGATATATACACTGTATAAATACCCTCACTCACATATACAGATATTATAACTGTAGCAATTACAGACTTTTCGTGGTTTTTTGTGTTTTAAGTCGATTCTTTTTCCTATTTTTTTTGTCCTCGCTTTTTATTTTGTTGCTTTTCTTTTTTTTTGTTTGGTTTTTTTTTTTTTTTTGCTCCCATTGTATCCAAATCCCTTTCCAAATTGGCAAATGCCAAATCTGGATCTGTATTCCTCGAGGCAAAGGAACTGCATCTATTTTAAGATGCCTTTTTGTTCTGTTTTATTTTGTTCTGTTTTATTTTGTTTTTTTTTTTTTTTTCTTTTAAGCAGGTGGGTTTGAGTAAAAAAAAAAATAGCTTTAGCAATTCCCAATACTTAGTGATGGATGCCTTGGCTATGGGATGCATAGATAAAAAAAAAA
>NW_021940039.1:3381534-3383058 GCF_001715985.3 Manacus vitellinus | reverse complement strand
TTGCTGCTGGAAACGCCAGTATTTTGAGAACAATTGTATTAGAATTGTGGAAAAAATGAGGAAAAAAAAAAGAAAAAGAAAAAAAAAGGAAAAAAAAAAAGAGAAAATATATGAGCATTTTAAAATATCAAATAGAACAAGATATGTTTATATATCTTTAGTTGAACATAACATGTATTCATTTTAAGAAAATCCTGGAAAATGGGGGAAAAATGGGGGAAAAATCTGGGAAAAATGTGGGAAAATGGGGAAAAATGTGGGAGAATTGTGGAAAAAATGAGGAAAAAAAAAAGAAAAAGAAAAAAAAAGGAAAAAAAAAAAGAGAAAATATATGAGCATTTTAAAATATAACCCAGTCCAAGTCCTCTTTTGTTCTTCACTGGTGTGTCCTGAGCTATTCATTCAGGTGGGGAATTGTCCCCACGGGGGGTCCCCATCCTTCCTTCTCACTGCGAGTCTGACTAAATGCAGCCTGGAGTAAGTTCACCCATGGCAGAACCACAGGGGGAACCCCGAGTCTCAGCCAAGGAACGTTTTTCCTTTTCCTCAGGTGTTTTTCCATGAGTGATTTTCGCATCCCGTTGACATCTCCAGCTGGACCTGCTGGGGACCCGATCGCCCCCTGCACCGTTCCCGTTCTCCTCCCCCTCCAGTGGGACAAGTGGCCATCGTGCCCACTGGGATGCCCGTGGCCGGACCCGCAGAGGGATGTGCCACCCGGGTGCCAGCCTGTCCCTGCCTGGGTGGCACTGAGGTGACCAAGGCCACCCTGGACACATCAGGGTGCCTTGGCAGCACGGGCGGTGCTCAGCTTTGGGCAGAGTGGGCAGCACCCGCAGCCCGGTGATGAGTGTGTATGGACGGGTGTTTTCCAGCCCCCATCCCTGCTGGAGTTACCCCATGGAGCAGGAGCGGTGCTGGGAGCAGTGGGTGGGAGAGCAGGAGCCGTTAGCGCTGGCCTTCCCTTAACCTGGATCTGTTGCCAGGTACAAACAAGATTGAACTCGCCCTGGGGTTTACAGCGCAGATAAATCCTCCCCCGACGGCTGCAGAGCCGGTCAGATAGAGACGGAAAATCAGTGTCTCAATTTGGTTAGTGACGATCCCCGGGTTTGCAGCTTGGCTGCGATATTTTTTCATTTGGGAAGCGCTGGGAGGAAGCTTTTGGAGGGCGAGGGAAGGGGCACGGGGGGTTATCCTCCTTGGCAGCGACCTGCTGCTCCCCAGAGCTGCCCATTCCCACTCCCTGCCCCATTTTGGGATCCCCCAGGGAACCCGGGAGCACCCGCTCGGCCACGCTCCCATCTGCCGGCTCCCGCTGCAGAGGGTGGTTGTGTGTCTCGTTAACCTCCGGGCAGCGGTTTGTGTTTGGAGAGTAAATATTTACCTCCCTTCCGGAGGGTTTTTGTCCCCCATCCCCGGGCGGAGCGCGCCGGGGTCTGTGGGGCAGCGCTCGCCGGGATGCGCCGCGGGCTGCCCGGGGGTCACTGCTGCCCGCGGCGCTCCAAACCCACATTTTGCTTT
>NW_021940039.1:3289165-3380765 GCF_001715985.3 Manacus vitellinus | reverse complement strand
ATACGTTTTGCTTGGTGGCACCGATCTGGCCACTTAATTTCTGTGCATCCCCCGTGCTGACAGAGATGGAGTGTGGTGTCAGCGGAGTGTTTTGAAACCCTTAAGAGAAGGGCTGTGATCCCGGCCCTCTCCGTGCCTCGCTTTTGCGGCGAGGAGGGGCTCTACAAATAAATACAGACAGATGAGCTCTTTCGCTGGTAATTTGTCACTTCATAATTGCCAAAGAAAAGCAGGTTAGTTTTCTCCTCCTGACCTCTCTCAAGTAGCCTTTTCACCCCAGCTGGCCCCGGGGCCGGGGTCGGGGTCCCGCCGTGCCCCCTCGGGGCAGCCCCCGCCCGCGCTGGGGCCGCAAAGGGCACCTTGGCCTTCTGCGGCACGTTTTCCAAGCGACATTCCCATGGGTGTCCCCATGGCATCACCAAGCCGCAGCGACACCCACCCCCAGGCATGTCCCAGGGTACCCTCGCCACCTCGCCCCTGTGTGGGTGGAAATGGGAGCAGCTGGGAGCACTGGGAGAGCTCGGAGGACCTGGATTTCAGGGTCATGCTCTGTTTCAAATAGAATTTGGGAGTTCGAGCAGTGGGGACACTCTGTAAGATCCAGCCGATCCTTTCCCTTGCCCCTGTGCTTTCCTCTCCATCCTTGGCTCCCCAGGGCGGGGTGGGAGTTGCACTCCAGCTTTTTCCAGGTGGGCCTTCGTTCTGGAAAGTCCTGGGCGGTTCGTCTGCTGGGAGCGAGCGTGGGTGAGCGGGGATGAGCAGGGCGGGAGGCTGCGGTTGCAGACGGGGGCGGGCGAGCGGCTCCGCCGAGCGGGGCTGACCCCCGGGGGATGCGGGGCCAGAGCCTCGGGGAGCCCCCGAGGGCCGGCGTGGCCCGTCCGAGCAAAGAGCAAAGTGCTGCTGCCATCTCCCGACCGGAGCGAGCCCTGCCCGGGATGCCCTTCCCCTGCCAGGGATCCCGTTTCCCTTCCTGGGATGTCCACTCCCCCTCCCGGGATGCCCTTCCCCTGCCAGGGATCCCGCTTCCCTTCCTGGGATGTCCACTCCCCTTCCCGGGATGCCCACGCCCCTGTCCAGGTCCCATTTCCCTGCTCGGAGCAGCCCCGAGACTGGAAGGAAACAATATATACTATATATTTGACATCATTCTGGAAGCCTTCAAAGACCAGGAAGCAAAGCTCTCTCCCTCTCTTTGGTGCTCCGTGGTGCTCAACATCAGGTCCTTCTAAGCAGCTTTCTGACCCTGAAAGATGCTTTGCTATCAGTCACCCCCATCTCCTTCCCTCCTCCTTGCCCTGACTCTGAAATTTCTGTCCTGACTGAAATTTCTCGCTGAGGTGACTTGCACAGATCAACAGCCCAAACACTGTATCTGAAGTATTTTAGTTCATTTCCCCCTCAGAGCACCGGCTCTGCTCTTCCCTTGCGGTCTGACAAAGGGTTAACAAACTGCTTAAAGCAAAGCATTGCCTAAAACGAGGATCTTTCATTTCCAAAGAGCCTGAGATCCCAAGGCACAGGCGAGAAATACTGGCCACAAAAATTTTGCATCTCTCTCCCTTACAACACTGGCAGTGAAAACCTTGTTTGGCTTCACAGGCAAGATTTTCCATACCGTGCTCCAACGCAACTCAATTCCACTAAGCCCACATCTTGTTTTTCTTCTGACAAAGTGAGGTATGATTCTTGGCTCGGTGATTCTCTGCTGTGGAAGACTAAATGAAAAGATGCTTTTAAAGCTCATTCACTCAACACTCAACCCAAAACCCAAGGGGAGGGTCAAATGGAAATTCGCTGAAGTTATCAGCCAGGCTTTTTGCTGAATTTCTTTTATGGTGGGTATTAGGGTGAAGAGCATTAAATGAAGACACAAGTGTTTGCTGGGATGCTGTTAAAGGTAGAACAGCCTGATGAGTAAAGCAGCAAGGCCATTTAATTTATTTTCTTATAAAAAGCTTGTGTTTGAGTCACGGTGATTCCTGAGGACTCAGCTCTTGGTGTTCATTTGTCTGGACCTTTTAACTGATAACATAAAAGCACCCTGCCTTGTCATAAGAGCAGCCACGTCCTTCACAGGGTAGGATCTGCCTTGTGTGAGTTCACTGGACAGCTGGAGAGAGCCAGGAGGGAGGTGAGGGGATGGAGGGGGAATTGCCTGGCTCGAGGTTGGCCAGTAAGCCAGGGGAAGAGTGGGGAGAGCGTTCCCACCCTCCACAGCCTTCCACCATCCTCCTGCTTTGCTGCTTGGGAATTTTGCGGGCTGGAGTCTGTTCCTGGGGTTCCCTGTCTCTTCCTGGCTGCTCAGGGGGTTGCTTTCCACTCCTCCTGGTTGTGGTGGGTATGGCAAAGCCACCATCACTGGAAGGTGGAGGGGCCCTAAGGACACTGTGACACCAGGAGGGGCTGGAGGAGCTGCAGGGCTTCATCTCAAGGGCAGGGAAAATGATCTCCAATGTCCTGGAAGAGCCTGAGGGAGGGTTACACCACACACCACAGACAGAGGAAACCTTTGTCCCTGCACTGTCCCACCAGCCCAGAGTGAGGGAAAAGCCTTTCCTCAGCCCTGGAGTGGCAGTGAAATGGGCTCTGACCATGATGTGCCACAGCACAAGCAGAGAGGAATGGCACTGTCCTCTTGCCCTGGGTCTCTTGCCCCCCATCAGCCACCAGCCAGAGCCCATCATCCCTGCCCCATTCCTGTTCCATCCCAGCCCCATCCCTGCCCCATCCCTGTTCCATCCCAGCCCACGCAATACAGCCGAGCAGGGAGGCTGACAAGGTCAGGTTTGGAGGGAGGGCTGCTCCTGTGTGTCCATGGCCATCAACATCTGCCTCCCCTCCCAGCTCCCTGCCTGAGCACACACACCAGGACGTGGGTTCCTGGGCGATCCAAAGACATTACCTAATTCTCTGAAACTGGATCCTCCCGTCAGACTCCGGTTGGATGAGAAAAGCTTGCTCTGGCCTGTCTGTTCCTGCTCCAAAATTGTTTCCCTCCTCATGGCAAAGAATGCGCTGTGCCCCATTTCCTGCTGTCTGGAGGGTGGAGGTGGGTCCCCAAAGACCCCACGGATTAACCCCTGCCTTGAACGGTTTGGTCTTCATGTGCTGATAAATCTTGTTTCTTTTTAGGGAGCCAACTGCCCGTGCCATCTTTCTCTGCTGGAAATTCCCACCTCTCCTGCCCCTTGCCCCTTGGAAGAGACTCACTGACAGGAGATTCCTTCAAGCACATCAGAAGAGCTCACCATGAGTTTAAAAGCCAGACCAGCTCAGTTCAGCCAGTTTTTAGCTCTGACCTTACACGGCCCCATGTCCCACAGACCAGACTGTTCTGGTGACAGCAGAGAGAGTGAGGGTGCTCTCGGGGCCCAATTTGTGGCAACGAGCCAAGGATGAGCCACACGAAACATTCCCCCCTTGCAGAGCCATTTGTACATCCAGCTGGCTGTGGATTCACTGGTGCCCAATGTGGGATGCTCCCAGAGAAGAAAAATCTACAGGGGTGTGAGTGAGAGGGTGCAACAGGGGCTTGGACCCTGCAGGCAGGAGGAGGGCTTGGTGGGATTTAGGAGGAATACCCTCTCTATGGCTTGGTAGGGTGTGCACAGCCCGTTTCACCCTCCTTGCTGGGTTCTGGAGGCTCTCTGAGCATCTCAGCCTGCTGACAGGCAGGAGAAAGGCCGGCAGGAGACACAATTTGTGGCTGGTTATTTGCTGTTGTCACTCCAACCATTTCACCTTACGAGGCAATAAAGATGAAAGCCAATAATAAGCAGCCAGCCATCATTTGGAGGGAGGGGGGGGAAAGGCTGTAATTTACTGTGCCAGGGCTGCAGGGAGTCCATCTGAGGCCGGGGTTATTGACAGCAAGTCTAGATGGTTGGTTTCTCACAGTACTTACGTGCGCTCAGAGCAGTTGAGGGTGACATTTTTAAAATCTAAAAATATATAGCCGGTAGCAAACTTCCAGCAGCATGGAGGAGGAGGAGGAGGATTTATGCCCAGAACATTTTGAACTTTAAGGCAAGAGTGTTTGTAGAAAAGGTTTTAAAGGGGTTGCAAGAGGGGAGCAGGCCCTGGGCTGCTGCTTGGCTGGGGGTGTCACTGGGGATGGTGGGTTTTGCTGAGGGTCCTTGTCCAGGGCAGTGCTGTCACATCTTCCTGGGGGTGTAAATTAGGACCTGGGTGATCCTGCTCTGAGGTTCTTGTTCTGTAGCTGGACCAGGTGGTGGCTGAGAGTGAACCCAGCTATGGTAGGAGCAGACACGTGCCCTTTGGTCTGGAGCAGAAGACAAGGCTGTCACACAGCTCTGTGCAAACACAATAGAAATTAGGTTTTAAACCTCAAAGGAAGATGATTTGGATTCTCATTTTCTCCTGCTCAAAATCAGCAGTAACCTTGCTGAAAACAACACTTGCCCTGGGAGTACAAGGGCTTGATTCTGCAAATCTGGGGAACTCTATGATTAAGAGATGTCATAGACTCCTTCACAAGGAGATTCAATCCATCCTTCCCTTCAAGCCATCGTCCTGTGGGGGAGGGAGGAGGTGGTTTCAGGAAACACAACGAATGACTAATCTCTCTCCTGCCTCTGCCAAAGGAGAACAACCAGCCCCACGAGCACCCCTGCTGCTTGCAAGAGCTCTGGGATGTCAGCAGGGTTATGATTTATGGCAATCAATCCTTCAACCTTATTTATAGCAGCAGCTCTATGTGAGATTTCACACATGAAGATGGGATTTTTCTATGGCCTCACTCCTGCCAAAACTGTCTCTGGGCCTCCTCGCCTTCCTGGGGGCCTTTGCCTTGTCTCTGCCATGCCCATGTTGGGAGGTGCCTTTCCTACCCCGTTCCAACCCACTTTTTCCATCTTTATTGCCTCTATCAGAGCATGTTCTCACAGCCAGAGGTTTTCAGGCCTGTGGGAAGTGGATGAGATGGGAAGAGAAATGTTTACTCCTGCCCTGCAGTGCTGGGTAGACACAGGGCTTTCCTTCATACCAAGAGTGTGGGGCTGCATTTTTTTCTTAAAAATGTGATTTTCACCTCTGTAAAATGCCCTTTTTGACTGTACAAAATATTTTCCTGCTTGCCAGCTGTTGTTGTTTGGTATCTTTTCCATCCTGCTGGTATTTTGCCTGTTTGTCCTGCTGCTCCTGGGTGTCTTGGTGTCCACTGGTCCACGCAGGCTGGCACTGGTTTCCAGGACCTCAGGATCTCCCAGTCATCTGGGAAACTCCGTTTTCCTCTGGTAGCTAAGGGAGGCTTCTAATCTGCTTCGAAAACTGTGACTCAGATACAGTCCTAAAGGTTCAGAAAACATATGGCAAATAAAGGGAATGAGCACATGTGAACCCCTGATCCTGTGACAGGAGAAACGAGCGGGGGTCTTGGGGATTGCAATTACGTTTTCTCCCTGATTAATTGGGAATGGGCGCCCTGGAAACCCTTTCTCCCTGTCATAATACACGGTGACAGTGAGGGAAAATGTTGCAGCCCCTGTTTAAAGCTGAACCTGCTCCCAGTGGTTGGGTCAGCCCCGTTGTTGCTGCGCCGTGATGAATGGAGCCCTGGGACCTGCTGCCTGTAACAGCCAAATCACTTACCTTGGAAATGCAAACCTTATGGAGAGGGAATCAATAATTTCTGGAGCCTGGGCTTCGCTGACACGCGGCCCGAGCCCGCAGGAAATAAACCCTTTGTTAATCTTTCTCGGGAGGCACACGCAGCCCCCTATAAAAAGCTCCTGAAGTAAGTAACTAATTACAGGCTGCACGAGGCTCCAGTCTGTCACCCCCGACAGCTCTGTGGGAGAAGGAGCTGTGCTGCTGCTGGCCAGGATGATGGACGAGTGTGCACGAGCTCCTGGCTCCGCTCTGAAAGAGGGAGAATTAATGGGCAAATAAATTACAAATCAATTATTAAACCTTAGCAGCGTGCAGGGCCCTGCTCAGGCCGGGTATCAAATATACATTTCTAATTAACTCAACAACTCTTGTCTAATGTGCACTGGATGCTGCCTGCTGCCTGAAATAGGAATTTTTGTCACGGGCTCTAAACAGAGTATTTTATTTCTCCCTTCTTGCCTGGAGAGGCAGTTGAGGCCACAAGTCTGTAAGGCCCCTTTTTATGCAGAGGCAGCACTGAGGGACCCCCAACTTCATGCTGAGGCTCAGGACAGCCCTGGGCAAGCTGCAATGTCGTGGGGAACAAATCTGACACGTACTAAGCACTCGGGGTGCTGAGGGATCCTGTTGGCTTTCCCTGAGCCCCAAATCCCTGATTAAGAGGAAGACACAGTATTTTCCTCCCCTCCCAGCTTTCCTGGGACTGTCTGTCAGCACCTGGAGCTATTGCCATGAGAATAACCACTGCCTGATACCTGCCTGCAGTGTCTAGACAGATCCCAGGCCAGAAGTTCTTCCTGGAGCTCTAAGAAAATAAAAGGACTTGGCAGATGGACGGCTGCACTCGCACACCCACCTCTGCTATCCTTGGATGAGTCGTGTCCTCGAGCTCTCAGTGTCCTTCCACGTTCAGCACCACTCCTGTGTGAGGGCTGAGAAGCCCCTCAGGGAACTGGCTGCCACTGGGGTGTGGATGGAGGGTGATTTTACAGGATTTGTGTTGGAATGAACGTCAGGCCCCTCGAAGGAGCTGAACCTCCGAGGGATTCAGCCTCTGAGCCACGGCAATATTTCTGCAGCTCACTAATCAATTATGATTCTTAGACAAGCTCCCATATGGTGCCTTTATAAATCACTCTCTCCAGTTATCAAGCCTGTCTTGTTTGCCTGACATGAGCTATAAGGAGGGTGGTTTTTAGGCTAATGTTAACTCAAGCACGCAGAATGTGATTTATTTATAGAGTTTTTTAAAAGTGGTTTTTAAAAGTCAAATTCTGGGTCCTAAGGAGATAACCAAAAAGCTGGAGACTCATCCTGCCTGAGCATCACCATAACAAGCCCTGGTTCAGTGGGCTGGGCCATAAATACATGTCCTTGGTAACAGCACAGAGACCTGGGCAGGGGTCAAGCCCCTGCTCAAGGGGCTTTGGTGGTGGTACCTGTGTCTGTCCCCCTGGAGCAGCTCTCCATCCCAGTGCTCGGCCTGTGGGACCCTGGGAACAGGCAGGACACTTGGACAGCGACCTGAAGGTGAGGACTTGGTGGAAAAGCTGCACAGAGAGCTGGAACAAAGGCTGTGAGGGGGAACAGGGCAAAGAGAGGAGCCTTTCACCTCCTCATCTGAGTAGAAGCCAGCACAAGGTCTTTGGAGCACGGATCTGAGCACACAGGAGAAAACCAGGGGTGTGGCAAAGCCATGTCCCTTGTCACGGGGCAGACAGAGTAAAGGCCAGCCCGGAGTGGATCCTGATGCTGGGTTTGTCTGTCAGACACCTGAGCTGTTCCCGGCTCGGTTCCCTCACTCCGGCTCACTTGCTCCCCCCAGTGCACTCAGCCGGCTCCCCGAGCATCCCCGCGGCATCTCCCGCATCTCCTGGACCTTACCAATCCCGGGATGTTTCCTCCAGCCACGAGGGAATCCCTCTCTTTCCCGACCCACTACTAATCTCCAAACCCAGTCTGTCCTTCTGGAATCCTTCTTCCCTGGCCTTGTCTTCTTTTCAGAGTAATAAACCCCCGTTTTTCCTGATCTAAATACTCAATATGCAGGAGCACAGTGTGTGATCCAGGAGCTGTCTCCTGTCTCTTTATTAGTTGTAGCATTCAAGATATTCTACTTTACGTTATCAAAATATACAACCAGCCTGCTCTGTTTGCAGATTCGCTTCTGGTTGAGAGCTCCAAAGTTTGCCATCCCCTCCCCTAGTTATCTCCCACTCCCTAGTTATCTCCCACCTGCAAAATTTCACAATTTCAGCTGTGGATTTTTCCTGTGACAGCCCTGAACTGCACTAATTCTCTCCACTCTGCTCAGAGGCCAAATATTTTGGGGCCTGATGCTGCAGAGTTCAGCCCCTCTCCCCCAGACCTTTGGTTCTAGCACCCTCGATGCCAGGAGTGTGGGTAGGGGGGGGCTGTTTCCCCTCCAGACAGTACATAAAGAGCATTTTTCTTTTTCCCATGGGAAAAATTCAACCTGAAAGGAAAATCCAGCACATCAGCTTGGTGTCACGTGGAAAGAGAACCTCCCTGGGCCTGTTGTGTTTCCAGGATTTGCATGACCTGAAGAGGATAAGCATATGGAAACCAGCGTTAGGAATCAGGAGCAGAAGGCAGTGGTATGGACAGGTTTCTCGGGAAGCCTCGGGAAGTTCTCATTGTCCAGCTTCACTTCCTGGTGCCAACAAGTCCGAGCTTGCCCCCGTTAAGGCAGTTTTAGGGAGGATGTGAGGAAGGCTGTGGCTTGTTAACACGACAGCGGGTTTATGCGAGGAAGACAGACTTTTAAACTTGGGTCCTCAGGTTCCCGCTGGGTTTATCAAGTTCAGGAGCACGAAAGAACTCCCTTGACTCCCGCGTTCTGCTCCTGCTGAGCTGCCGCGAAACTCCAGCGGGATCCAGGATTACACGAGATACCTCGCGTTTCCCCGTGGCCCACCATCGCCGGGTGGTCGCTGGGTTCGGGCGGGTCCGGCGTGCCGGTCCATCCGGGGCGTCCGGCAGGTGCCCGGTGCGATGTCCCTCGCCCCAGCAGGGACGCCGCAGCCCCGCGCATCCCCCGCGCACCGCCCTCCCATTGGCTGCGCCGGCGCGTCTCCATGGCAACGCGGGGACCAGGCCCCGCCCCCCGCATCCCGCATCCTTCATCCCTCAGCCTGCCTCGCTCGTGACTTCCACGAACTCTCTGCTGTTCCCCTTTCCCTGTTCACCTCTTTCCCCTTCCCTGCTCTCACCTTTCCTTTCCCGTCTCTCCCTTTCCCCCTCACTGCTCTGCCCGGCTCAGCCCCGCGGGATCAGCAGCAGCAGGGCCAGGGGGTACCCAGGAGTGTCTGGTGACAGAGGGTGCCGAGTGGGAGGGCAGTGGGGCGAAACTGCTGCCACACCCAGTCCCACTGACACAGGGAGGGCTGTGCAAGGGCACCCTTTGCTGCTGCTGTGACTTTGCTGCTCGTAAATTCATCTGAACACAGACATGTAGTGATAGGACAAGGGGGAATGGCTTTAAAGTGAAAAAAGAATAGGCTTAGATGGGATATTGGGAAGAAATTCTGCCCTATGAGGGTGAGGAGGCCCTGGCACAGGTTGCCCAGAGAAGCTGTGGCTGCCCCATCCCTGGAAGTGTCCAAGGCCAGGTTGGACAGGGCTTGGAGCAACCTGGGCTAGTGGAAGGTGTCCCTGCCCATGGCAGGGGGTGGAACTGGATGATCTTTAAGATTCCTTCCAACCCAGACCAGTGTGTGTTTCCATGACATTTCTCCAGGGACACACACAGGGCTCCACTGAGCAGGGGCAGTGCTGCAGACGGGCTGACCTTGGGCAGTGACCTGAGACAGCAACATCTGCTTGGCCTGGGATAAGAAACCCAAGCACAGACTATCGAGAAGCTCAAGACAATCGTTTAGAGGCCAAATTCCCTCTCCTTGCTCGGGCTCCTCCAGCCAGGTCTCATTCTTGCCCTGGGTGGAGTTACATTTCTATCCCACTGGGAACGGGAAACCGTGTGCTGAGAGTAGAGAAGGCCCTTCAAACCCTGTCTGTGGATGAAGCAGGAGCCCTCCCAGGCCTTGGCTCTGTACAAATGGGATGTGTTCCCATGTGGATCGCATTTAACCCTTTCTGTGCCTGCACTGGGGGGTAGAAAACAAAGATTTTGCACAACTGAACAACCCTTGAGCCTCCTACCTGTTCTGAGCAGGGAGATGGGATGCATCACACTCGCTGTTGTTTCTAAAACAACTCATCACCAGACCCAGGGGGCTGCAGTTATGGTTCCTCCCTCCTCTCCATCAAGGGCAGAACATCTGGAATGGGTTTGGATGAGCTGCATTTGCACTCCCAACAGGAGGCTGGAAACCACCCCCTCACTATTAGGAGTTTGATGCTCTGAAAACACTGGATATGACTTAATTTTGAGGTCTTTAAGTCTATTCAGAGATGCATTTGAACCAGACTCTCATCAGTTCTTGGCTGGCTGCATCCCTTCCCACCCCCTCGTGCTACTGGTTCCACAGGCTCTCTAGTTCCTGGGAAGCACTTGATCCATTTTTGGTGAACTGTACCTGCCAGGCTGCCTAACAACTGTTCTGGACTCACTGCTCAAGTGGTGTCCTCGTGGTGGTGTCCTGGGGCTGCAGCCCCCTGTGTGCTCAGGGGACTGGTGCTGGGAGCACTGGTGCATCCTCTGCTCTGTCAGCTCCAAGGGAAGGTCATTCCCATTCTTTGGGGCCATCCCTGCTTTCTTGCAGACACTACAAAGCTCCAGGAAAGCACTGGAGATGGGATTTCTCTGCTGGGTGGGGAAGGAGGCAAGGTTGGTCCGACTCCCACGGCTCACCCCTCTCCACCTCCTCAGTGGGCACTGGGTCTTCTCCTCCCATCACAGGGCAGGGAGTGGCACGAGGTGGGATTGGCACAGCCTGCCCCATGGGGGGGTTTATCCCTGAGCCCCTGGGACTGCAGCTTTTCTGGTCCCAGCACAGCAGAGGGTGTTCAGGAAGAGGCATTTTCAGCAGGATGGGGACTCCTTCTTGCCTTTCCCCAAGGAAAGGGAGCTCACTGGAGGGAAGGAAGAGTTTCAGGCCCCTCCTTTGGAGTTTGTGTCACCCTCCTTCATGCCAGCTCAGTAAATTACAGCCCTAATTGAAACCATGCCCAGGCTGAGCTTGCCTAAAGGGTGGTGTGAGCATTTCTGCTCCCAGGGAGGCTGTTTGCAGGGACAGAGGTGCTTTCCCAGAGTTGGTGTGCCAGGCTCTGGCTCCAACAGACCCTTCCATGCTCCAGCACACACAGGAATTTTTGCCCTCTATCTTCTGTGAGGGTTGGTGGAGCTTGGACCCTGCAGCACCTGGGGGGGCTTCACAACTCATGCAAGGGCCTCATGTGAGGCTGAGTTGGTGCAAACTCACCCCCTGAGCCAGAGGGCTATGGGCAGGTGGAATTGCCTCCACAAAGGCATTGGAAATCCATAGAAATGGTGGTTTATCAAGGTCCTGGAAGTGCTCAGAGATCAGGAATGGGCTGGCAAAGGTTCTGTCGGAGCCATGGCTTCAATAAGGGGTGAGGAGGCAGGTCAGGAGCCTGGTCTGAGTTACAAGGTTGCAAAAAGTCCTGCATAACTCTGGAATTTCCCCCAAATGTGGGGGCTGACTGTGTTCAGGATACATGTTGATGCTCAGCATCTTTTGCTCAGCTCAGGACCTTTACAGGCTTCCCAGCCTGGACCATGGGCTGATGGAGAGGCTGAGGCAGCTCCCAGGGATTTTGGGATGGGATGGGATGAGGGAGAGTGGTCCAGAAAGGCCTCTGTGCCTCACCAGCCTGAAGACTGTGCTGCTCCAAGCACAGGCTGCAGCTTCCACCACTCCCCTCCTTTGCCTGGGAGCTCCTGCTGCCACGTGGCCTTTTCCACTACAGCACCCTGTAGTCTGTGCCTTGCTCTGCCTCTTGTTCTTTTTCTTTTTTTCCTCAGGAAACATCTGGAAGCTGAGTAAGAAACATTTAAAGGGGGAGGGAAAAAAAAAAAAGAAAAGAAAAGAAAAGGAAAAAAGCAAGGGGAAAGGGATCTTGGGAACACCATATGATTTCACTTTCCTAAGACAACTGCAATTATGCCTTTGAGGCTTTACCAGTCACTGTAGATTCAAACCATGTTGGATGATGTAAGTGGGAAAATATGAAGGGCCTACTGGATGATAAAAAAAAAGTAAAAAAGAGAAAAAGAGCAGTTTCTGGCATTTTATTTAACATTCTGAGTCAGAAAAAGGGCGTCGTCCAGATGGACTTTTTCTTTATTGCTTTTCTAGGCTTGGTTGGGCCTTGCTGGTCCCTTGGGAGAGGGGAATTGCCTCCTGTACCTCTCCAAATGACCTGCTCCTCTGTCCTGCAGCCCCCTGCTTCTGTCACGAGCCCTGAAATCCCCATGGACAGTGTTGGGAATGGGTTTCTCCCAGAAAAGGCACATCCCAGGCCGGGCTCTTCTTGCTCAGGGACCACTTACTTTTTGGAAGCTGGTGAGTGGGATAAGCAGGAGATGTCAATCCCAGTGCACCACCCATGAGAACTCCTGCTTTCAGGCAACTTCCAGATAACCTGTGTGTTTGACACTGGGTCCTGGGCAGTTTTGGGAGCTTTGGATGTGGTGTCTCCATGCTGAGCCTGGAGCCCGGCACTGGGGCAGATCCACTGGAAAGGATAAAGATGTCACTGTCAGATCTAAAGGAATTTCTACCTGAAAAACAGGAGGTTCCAGGAGAACTGGGATTTCAGCTGACAGGGGTTAAACTGCCATAAAATAGACTTGGGAATAATTAAATATTTTCCACCTCAATTCCCACAGGAGGAAACCAGCTTTGGAGAGAGACAATGCTGGGCATTGCTCACAGGGCAGGACTGGGGCTGTGATCCCTGTGCAAGATCCTGGTCAGCTCCAGGGTGATGCTGGGATCCTCTCTCCCTGTGGGTCAGAGGATGGTGGGGGGGAATTGGCACAGCCCAGACAGACATCTCTGTATGGAACACTGAGGAGGAACAGGGCACTGCTGGAATTCCATGGAAAAACCTCCTTTTATAGAAGGCACATGTGTGTGTTTGCTCACCAGAAATGAGGGAAGAGGAGATTCTCCAGGAGTTTTGGCTGAAAAAAAATGAATTATTTCCTAATATTTTGGCTGCTGAAGCTCAGAAAACGGTGCTGGGCTGGAATTTCTCAGCTCACCGTCACTGAAGACACAGACCCTGATTATTTCAGTACAAACCCAGGATTGTTTGAAGGAAAATATGCAGTGGAAAAAAACCTTGGGTTTCACCAGTTTCTCAGGAGAAGTAAAAAAAACCCTAAAATCCAATGCAGGGGAAGCCCTGCCCTGCCTGGGTGACCACCAGCTGAGTGAGCTCCTGTCACAGGGGTGGCACAGAGTGTGGGCACAGACCAGGGCAGTGGGTGGCTGTGGTGGCCCCAGTGATGCACCCCTGCATCCCAGTCAGGCCTGGGCTGAGCTGCTGGGCTGCATGGCTGGGGTTTTTGGAGCTGCCCTGAGCGTGGCAGGAGAGATGGGAGATGCTCTACAGCCTCACTGGTCTCCCAAACTGAAGTTCTGTGTGGTGGTGAAACAACCCTCCCTGTGCTGCCTTCCCTTCTCCCTCCCATCCCTGAAAGGATTGGAAAATTCATTCAGCTTGAATAAAACCTCCCCACAGACCTGCCTTGTGTGACACCTGCCTGTCCTGCCTGGGGACTCCCACCCTTGGGGCCTGGGGGCTCCTTGCCTGTCCAGCAACCCCCTCTCTGGGCCTCCTCATGGGCTGAAAAGCCAGAGCGAGCCCATCAGCTCCAGCACAGGAAGGTTTTGCCATGGATTAGCCCTCCTGAGGTTTTCCTGGCATCTCTCCACCAGTTTGCAACCTTCTTTTTGCTCTGCAGTTTAAAACAGCAGAGAGGGATCCTGGCAGAGCTTCAGCTGTGTGGAGGGAATTGGTCGTAAATCCAGGGAGTTCATAAAACCCAGGGGTTGGAGGGAGTCCTGGGGGCTCCATCCCCCAAATTCCTGTCCACCCAAGCCAGGGACCAGCTCTTTCCTGCTCTGATGTATCCCTGAGCACATGGAGGGACCAGGTGCTGCAGACTCTGCTCCTTCCCAGGTTCTGAGCATCCCCGTGGAGAGCAAACCCAACCACACTGCTCAGTGCAGGGATCAGCTTTAGCTTGATTTCCCCAGAGCTTAAAGATGCTGCTTCCCCAGCTTCCCAAGGCATCATCCTCCAGGGATTTGACTTTTTACAGCTCCTTTTTTTACCAGGGGAAGATCTATTTGCAGATTAAAAATTCCCTGGATCTGCATAAACCAACAGCCAAAGTGTATCAGGCAGTGGGAGGCTGTAGGAGGGGACGCCCCACTGGGTGATGCTGGAAAACTTTCCAGGGTTTCTTGCAGCAAAGGGAATCTTAAATTAGAGTCAAAAAGTGGGGGACCACTGCCTGGAGGTGAAGGAAGGAGGAAAGCTCATCCCATCCCAACCTCTGCATAAGGGGAGGGAGTCAGTGCACCCATAGAGACACCCCAGCACCTGCACTGACCCCAAAGTTCTTCCCATTTTCCCAAGAGAGGTGACAAGTAAAGCAGAGGGATGGGAAGCAGCAGGACTTTTCCAAGGATGCCAAAGCCTCGATTTTCCTTTTCCTCTGAGCAATCTGGTCCACATTTTGTCATTTAACCAGTGAGTCCTGCAGGGCTTTTGCAGAGTTCCTGCACCCTTCTCCAATGAGATCACTGGAAATGGAGCATGAATTTCTGCAGAGCCCATCTTTTCCCTGGCACTGCCCTCAGGATGAGGCTGTGTTGTGACACAGGGAGCTCCCAGCAAAGCAGGGCAGCCCAAGGCAGCCAGCCTGGCTGGAGCTGCTTCCCCCAAATCCCAAAGTGTGCTGTGATTGCAGACAACAGCCAGGACTGCATTAAAACTCACTCAGGCCAATGCAAACCTTCCACTCGCTCCAGCAGTTTTGGTGAGGCTTGTTTTGAGGCAACGGGATTTTGCTGCTTTTATGGGTTATCAAAGCCAAAAGCTCATTTTCATGCAGGCTGGAAACACCAAAACACAAATGTTCCTGGAAAGCAAATATATCAGGACTGCAGATATGGACACATGAACAGCTGTAGCTGGATTCAAGCAAAGGCACACACAAAAGCCTCTCGGAGGGAGGGGTGTGAGGAGCATCCTTGGGATGGTGACCCAAGGTGCTTCCTGCTCTAGGAGCAATAACACCTACACAGCTGGCACTGGTCAAGTTTAACCTGTCCAGACTCACTCTGAAGAAGGAGAAGAGATCAGATCAGCAGGTCCCAGGACGTGACCTCTCCTTGAGCACAATGTGGCTGCTGCCCCTGCCTTGTCCCTTCCAGGTGGCTGTGTCAGTGAACACCTCATTTATACATCCAATCCACGCAGCCACTTTACACCCCAGCTGTCCTGGGTGTGTGTGCTTTCCCTCCCCTGACCCTTCCAAGCTGTTAACACTGTCCATGGCTGAACCCTTTACAAGATTTTTCGGCAGTGACAGCAAACAGCATCTCCTGACACGTTTTTGGTGATGCAGGTCAGGCCTTCTGATAACACACCACGAACACCCTGCACACGATGCTCTCAGCATCCTGAAAGGCTTTGCTGGCTGTTTGCAAATCCTCAGGGAGAGGCAGGAGTGCAAATGAGAATTCAAGTGTTTACAGCTCTCAGCCTCCTCCAGCTCCTCCCTGCAAGGGATTCTCCTGTCCAAACATCCCTTGTGTCCCAGAAACACAGAGACAGCACTGAAAATATATTTAGGGACCTGAGTCACACCAGTTTCCATCAGCTGGGTGTTGAATGGGAGAAGCTCAAACCCTCTCCCAACACCCACCTTTGCTTTCCCCATTGCCATGTGAAGAAAATATTCCTTCACTACTATTCTTTCCACAGGCTATTACCCTGTGCTATTTCAGCTCGTGTTCCAGCTCCAGCCTCACTGTTTGAAGCCAAAACTAATCCTAAATCGTGAATGGATATTAGGCAGGTGAGGTGAAGGTGAGGGCACTGCACAACACGCCTGGCTGAGCTCCCTGAGCATGTGGAGGAGCCCTGGCAGGGCTGGGGGCTGGAGGAGCTGGTCCCCATCAACCACATCCTACTGCTACCTCTGTGCCTCCTCCTCCTCCTCCTCCATCCACTCCCAACTGCATCTCCTCCCCAGATGGTCCCCCAGGGCTGCAGCCCCAGCACAGCACCCACGGGTGCCTGGTACCTCTGGCTCTTTGGCTCAAAAAGTGCTTTACAGCACTGAATTCCCCTTTGCAACCCAATTAAAATGTTCATTCAAGGGCTCCAGCAGTCGGATTACAGCAATTAATTCACTTCCACGTCCCCAGGCACATCTTGCTCACTTGCTCCGGCGAAACCAGGAGGAGCATTTCGGTTTCCACCCGAAACCCCCCGATTTCAGCTCTCCCTTTGGTGGCTGGGAACTGAGCCTAGACGTGAAATAATGAACTAAAATCCTTCCATGCGTTGACCAAAGAAAACAGGCTGTCAAGCAGAAATATTCCCTCGCTTCTTTTCAAGCCAGCCCGACTCTCCTTCCCATCTGTAGGCATCGCTCTGGCGGGGAGGCAGCGCGAGTAACTCAGCAGGAAATTGTCAGCGACAGCATGTGATGCTGTTTGTAGAGCATAAATCAGCCTAGGAAATGAAAAGCACTGTCCTCCAGGTCTTTTTTTTTCCAGGTTTGCTCAGCGTTTTATACCTCTGCGGGGATGCTGTGAAGGAGATTTTTTTGGCAGATTAAACCCAAGTCCAACGTTTGCTGTTAGGGCCTTAATTATGTTCAGTCTTCTTAGTGCTGTTTGCATTAGGCCATAATATCTCCCTCTCCAGAGCTCCAGTGACTCCACTTAAGCATGAAAATGCTGGAGGAGAGACTGAATCTCTGCAGGTTTTCCAGCTTTTGGCTCAGCCTGGAGAGTGACAGAAGCCAGGACGATTTCAGTGCCTCTCTCACGTGGGTTTCCCACCACGGGAAGCTGAAGCTGTGAGGGGGGATAATGCAGGAAATTGGGCAGAGATTTCTGGGGGCTGAAAACTGAATAAGGGTTTTGAAAGGGCAGATTTGTGCAGAGCCCCCCTGCAAACACCAGAGGTTTCTGACCTCCACGGCTGAAGCTGTCAGGAGCAGCCCGAGCTCAGGCACATCTGTGCTGCAGAACTTACAGGTTGATGTGGTCAATACTCACCCTGAAGCAGAGAAACTTTGCAATTACCCTTTAATCCTGGTTAAAGATGACCTGCACCACCTGTATTGAACGCTCCTCTAGGCTAAAGCAGAGTCACAGAATTATAGAATATCCAGAGCTAGAAGGGATCCACATCATCAAGTCCAACTCCCAGCCCTGGACAGGACACCCCAAGAATGCCACCAGATGCCTGAGAGAATTGGCCAAACACTTCCTGAACTCTGACAGGATTGGTTCTGTGATCACTTCCCTGGGGAGCCTGTTCCATGACATGCAAAGAGGTTGTTTCCATTCTCATCTGGAGCAACACAGGAGAGGAAATGTGTGAAGTTGTCCAATATTTGCCAGAAGACAAGTGGTTCCAAGTCTCATTGGAATCAAATTGGTCCAGTCTTACCACCAAGTGGCATCTGGGTGGTGATGGCACTGCTGGGCCAGGGCACACTGTGCCTGCATCTCCACAGGCTCTTCCACGTCCTTCTGCCTTGGCACTGAGTTTTAGGGCTCAGCTCCTTACCCCCAGCCATCCTGCCCCTCTTCCTTCCCAAAAATCAAACCAGAGCTTATGACTGTTCCTGGGAGCTCACCCCTGCTCTAGTAGCAGTTCAGGCTGCAGAGCTGTGAGTTCTCCAGCAAAGCAACAATCAGCACAAATTCTCCCAGCCAGCTGCTCCCATCTGCTCCATGGGTTGTTTGTGTTTGTGGGGTGCAGAGAGCAGAGTTTTTCCTGAACTCACATGGTTCTTGCAGATCAGTTTGACAGAGTGAGATGAGCCATTTAAGCCAGTTCCTTCCTATTTTTTGCAAAACCTACCTGAAAGTTTGGAGCTTGGCTGTGTGGTGATGCTGCATCTACCAAAACCTGGGGGGAAGCCTAAGATTTTGGAATGTCTCGGCTGCTTGGCTGATGAGCTGTAAAAATGGAATGAGCTTTTACACGGCTTTGTGTTCAGCCAATCTGTGTGGGTTTGGGTAGTTTTGCTCAAAGGTGCAGGTTTCACTCAAGCTGCACAGGGAACAAATTCCTTCTTCCCTCCCTACTCTCTCCTGCTCACGCTGCACAATCAGCTTTGGCTCGTGGCCCTGGAGACCATGGTGGTGCATCAGGGCTGCGGGTCCTGGAGCTGCAGAGCCCTCAGGATGCTGTTTTTGGGATGCTTTGGGCTTGCAGGGGAGAGGGTGACTTCAGGCAGGTGGTTTCTGCAGAAGCCCTTTGCTCAGCCTTGCAAGGGTTTAGCCATGGCCAGTCGAACAGCCTGGAAATTCTGGAATAGGAAGAAATTCTTCCCTGTGAGGGGAGGGAGGCCCTGGCACAGGTTGCCCAGAGAACCCTGTGGCTGCCCCATCCCTGAAAGTGTTCAAAACCAGGTTGGATGGGGCTTGGAGAAACCTGGGAGAAGGTGATGTTGCACCAAAAAAAATAAGCGGAGAGGTCTCCAGCAGTTCCCACGATCAGAAAACATCAGAAACATCCCCCAGATTCAAACTGTTCTGTCCAGTGAAGAGTTATTATGAGGTGTTGCTCGATCAGGCTCACAAAGCCGGACCCTGCCGTGCTCTCCTGTCATCTGGAATGCATTTGGGATAGCGTGTGGCTCAGCCCTGCATCTTGAGCCCAGCCGGGCTCTCGGGTCGCGGCACAGAACGGCCGCGCCACGTGGTGATGCTGCACGGCCCGGGCTGGTGATGTAATGGTGGGAAGGGCCAGCAGAGCGTTCCAGCAAACCTGCTGGCTCCTGCAGGGAGCTGTTACGAGGGCAGTGGGAAGCTGAAGTGTGAACTGGAGATAACAGGTGAATAATCTCCTGGTTTTTGTGTGATGTTGATGCTCTTCAGGACGATTACCCTGGTCCTGAGCACAAAGGATGAGGGGAGGGGGAAAGGCTGAAGTGAGCTCAGGCTGCTCCAAGCATTGCTTCAGGGACATGGGTGTCCTCCCTGCCTCGTGCCATGTCCCACAGCCCACCTCAGAGCCTGCCTGTGCCTTTTCTGATCTGTATTTGAGAAGGGAACACTTCCCAAGAGGCCACTTCCCACTTGGTTTTGGTTCCTATCTCCTGCCAAGCTGCTGTTCCCCCTTTACAGCTCACCATCTGTTTCCCAAGGGAGAGCACAGTGAGAAGGGCACTTTGTCCAGCTGCCTTTTCCGTGGAGCAGCAGGGCAGTGTGAGCTGCTGGGATTAAAATGGGGCTTTCAAACCCCTTGGCCTGTGGACTTGGCAGGAAACATCCCATCTCCGCTTAAAAAGCACTGGAACACGAGTATGGCCAGGCTGTGCTCCCTCTGCCCTTGTGCTGCAGATGTTGAGGCCTCCGTGTCCCCACAAGATCTTGTCCTTGCTGTCCTAATGCCCTTTGGTCCTGGGAAACACCAACAGTGCCTTTCCCATGCCTTTTTCACCTAAACCCTCCTTTCCTGTCACGGTTATTGGCCAGAGAGATGTCACAGAATCATGGAATCACAGACTGCTTTGGGCTGGAAGTGACCTTAGAGATCATCATGTTCCAGCCCCCTGCCATGGGTGGGGACACCTTCCACTAGAGCAGGTTTCTCCAAGCCCCATCCACATGTCCTGGTGCATGTTCCTTTTGTAGAGCATTTGGAAGCAGGCAAGCAGCTGCTGTGGCATTTCTGTCCCCACCAGGTTCAGGATGGTGAACCACGAGCCCAGGGAGGGCTGCACAGCACCAGTCCCAGCAGGGCCCCACGGCATTCCAGGGTGGAGAGCAGAGGCAAAGCATCCCATCCAAAAAGACCTGTGCCAGCCTCACCTGTGAGCCTCCAAAACTCCCCTGCACAGCCCAGGGATGCCCACACCAACCCCAGTGTCTGCTGAGGGGGATTCTGGAAGGTGGTTGAGCTGACAGGGAATGAATGGAGCTTCTGTTCCGTGGGAAGAGCTTGGATTTCAGTGTGGGGAGGGAGAGTGTGCTGGGGAAGGGAGAGTGTGCTGGAGCAGAGGGAGAGGCCCTGGTTTACAAAACAAATAACCACTGTGGCTTCTAAGCACGGGTAATCTGTTATTCCAAAAGGATCAGGCATAATTTACCACCTGATATCAAACTCCTCTGCATTTTGAAAGGGAAGTTAACAAATGGAAGCTGAGACAGAGAAGTGGAAAGGCTGTTTGCCCGAAGCTGCTTTGTTTTGAAACTCCCTTAGCCCAGGCTGTCCAAACCCAGTACATTACTCTGCCTCTGGGGACAGGGGTGATGGTGGCCACAGCTTGTCACTGAGACCAGGCAGCACGTTGGGGCTGGGGGTGCTGCCATCCCAGCACTGAGCATCCCATTCTATGGGCTGGGGATGATGCTGTACCCCTCACCCTGGTGCCTCCTGTCCCCTTTCTCCCACCTCTCTGAGGCCGTGCTGACAGGAATGCTGATGGGAGTACATGAGGGTTTATCCCACCTGCATCTGCTTTGGGGTCAAACCCTGCAATTCCCAAAAGGAGGGGAAAAAAAAGTGATTATTTTCTTTGGCAGCTCCATCTGACTCCTGACAACAACTGTGGCCACCCCTTCTCCGTTTATGTGACATCATTCCAGCTCAGTCTGCGGTGGTTAGAGTGGGTCTTTTTGTTTGGACTAATTTAATCTTTCCATTTTCAAAACTGCTGATTCCTATAAACAGTTTTAAGCCAGAGGCTGAGCTGGATGCTCTGTTTCCTTGGAGTATGGCACTTACCCAGCTCAGCTACGTGAAAACGCTGTCTCTGGACAATCCTTGGGCAATTCACGTCCGACATTCCTGGTGATGGGAGCCAGCAGGACCCTCCTGCCCCGCTGCTCTCGGGGTCCCGTCGGAGGTGCTGCCGCAGCTCCGGGCGGTGCTTCCCTGCCTGCTGCAGGCTCTGGCAGCAGGATCCATGAGGAGAACACTAGATGGCAGGTTGAGGCCATGTCTGAGCCTGCCGAGCCCAGGTCAGGGCGGTGTGGCATCGGGGACGGCTCGGAGGGTTGTGCTGGCTCTGCCCAAAGGATCTTCCAGACGGGGCGGGTGCAGGATCCTTCCGGCTTTATCCAGCTGCACGTTTGCGTGAAACTTCTTCCAAACTCTTCCCCTCGGGCCTCTGGGCCCCTGCCAGGTATGGCAGGAGTTGGCAAGGAGGTTTTGAGAGGAGAGTTGGCAGCTCTGCAGGCAAGGGATGGTCTGAGCACTGGATTTGCAGAAAGGGAGGATGGAAACTAGAAAGAGAGGGAGTGTTTCAGCCCTGCTCTGTAACCCCCGTGCCCCTTCATTTGCAACCCCAGTCACTTCTGAGCTGCTCAGCATGACCTGGAATGAACCCCACACAGGATCAGAGCAGGTCCCACACCCCCAGAGCAGAGGGCACAGCACCCCAAAACACAACCCCTACCAGGCACCATCTCACCATCCCCGTGAGACGTGTCCTCTCAGCAGTGCCTGGGGCAGAGCACAGCACCCTCTGCAAGGTGCCCCCAAAACCAGGACAATCTGGGATTTCTGTCCCAGAAAGGGCGACTTTTGAGGAACGGCTTTTCCTGTCTCCCTTTCTTAAATCTGAACAAGCTGGAATTGCATATTTATTACTATCCAGGGATCCTGCAGGCACATGAGATACTGATTAGAGACATTCCAGGGCTTTTTAAGGACAGGGACAAGAGGTAAGGCCATCCTCTAGTATGACACTGGCAGTTACCAGGTTTTTGTGTTACCAGGTTTTTGTGTATCTGGAGCATAGTTTGTAGCTGCTCAGTGTCTCCAAGGGCTGCCAGGAGCTGTGAAAAATCAGGAAGCAAAAGAAGGGGAGCAAGATGCAGAGGGCTGTGCTTCAGGTCGGTGTGTGATAGTAAATATGCTTGTAGCTCTTTGATTTCTGGAGCAAAACATCATTAAAACAAAGGAGATGGGAGCTGTGGGGTGCTGGTTCTGGGCTCTGAGCTGAGTTCAGTATAAAGAGGCTGGGTTTTTATCTGCTCTTGGGATTCTGACTTTTAAGAGAAGCCAGTGGTTGGACACAGCTTTTCCAGGCCAATTTTGCAGATTGGAGTTGTTTCACATCAGCCATGGCTGAACTCCTGAACTCCCACACACTTCCCAGAGCTGCAGCCCGGCTCTGGGGCTGGCCCTGACTCCAAGGAAAGCCTCTCCTCCAGAGTCCCTGGGGACAGCAGGGATGGGGCTCCTCACGGGCAGCTTTTTCACTCATGGAGCCTCCAACACTCCTGACACTTGCTGGTTCAAAGCAGACACTTGGACCTGACAATTTTGGGTGCCAAGAGCTGGAGGAGGCGACACCCAAAAAATCAAAAAAATGGTAAACCCCAGTGTTTGGGCTGGGCAGGCAGAGAGCAGCTGATTCACTGATGCTCAGGCAATAATTAGTGAGAAATCCCCCCGGGATCTTGCTCTGAAAAGGGAAATCCACTGGTGTGGCAAAGGTTTTCTGAGCATTCCTCAGAAGGGGACTGTGATGAGACCTTGCAGTTCCAACTCCCTGCCATGGGCAGGGACACCTTCTGCTAGCCCAGGTTGCTCCAAGCCCTGTCCAACCTGGCCTTGGGCACTTCCAGGATGGGGCAGCCCCTCCAGGCTCTTCACCCCCAGCTCTGTGGGCCGTGCAGGTGCTGGGGTTGCTGTCGGGGAGCCGCCGTGGCCGTGCCTCAGCAGAAGGGAATGTTCTTCCCGAGCAACTTAAAGGCGGCCTGGAGCGCTCGGCCCAGAGCTCATGAGTCACCTCCCGCTGCACACGTGGGCTCCGACCCAGCCAACATCCCCCAGCGCCAACAGCAACACCACGTAGCCTAGCAATGGGGAGCAACCCTACAAAAACAACCCCGAGGGACTCGCAGCCCCGAGCAGCAGACCCGCATCCACTCCTTGTGTCTGAGGAGGATTTTCCAGAGGGCAGCCGGCACGGTCTGGGATCGTGAGGAGGGAAAGCAGAGGGAAACCATTTGTCTGGTGCAGCCTCGAGGTCAGGGCTGTGTCTGCCTGCTGCTCTCACACCTCCTCCAGCCTTATTTTTCATTCTCCTCATCTGTCTCCCTCCGTGAAAGCTTTTTTCTCTGAATCCTTTTCCCGGGGTGTTACTTGCCTGCAGTCACTGCCACGTGGAGCCCCTCAGACCTCCCCTGGCCATGTGATGTCCCCAGAGCCCAGCTGATATCAGTCAGAGCTGCTGGCCATGGCCAGACTGTGTTGGGAGCCAGGCCCACAAGCTGCTGAACAGCAGCTTGAACTTCTCCAAGGATTGCAGCAGGCTCTGAATCATGCCTTGACTGCTCATTGCATCTTGTCTGGATGGTGCTCCCACATGTGGTTGGCTTTAACCAAGCTCCTCCTTGAAACATTTGAATATATGAATATGCTTGAACCCCTCCTCCAGCACAGGGTCCCTCTGCCATGGTCAAGGACAGAGAAGTTCCCTGACCTGGGGAAAATTGTTAATCTAAAATATGGAGACTGGCCCAGCTATGGTCACTTGTAATGTCTTTCAGATTTTTCAGTCATAATTTCTGAGGATTTAATGTCTCCACCTGCCTCTAATGGGACTATTCTCACAGCTATTGCCATAGGTAAAGACTTAAAGTCAGACAATAATTACTCCCACGAAAGAAACACTGTTTTCTTGTCATGTTCCATTAAACTGTTCACACCAGGAGCCAAAGTATTACTGGCCTTATTGTCTGGCCTTCAAAATAAATTATATTAGAGAGGAGAGAAGACACCAGGAGTGCCAGTGCCCAGGACAATACAGCTACAAGGCTATTGGGATGTTTAACATAGTTTATCTCACTATTGGTTTAATCAACAAGGGTTGGAGGGAGATTTTGGGGAAGGACCCTGGCCTGGGGAAGGTGGCTGGGCAGAGATGTTCCCTCCCTGCTGGGATTTGCTGAGGTTTATTTTTCATCCTGGCCAGTGCCATCGGCTCCATCCAGGCCTCCCCTGGGGTGGGTGTGTTGTGGGAGCTATTTTTGCTGCTCCATGAGGGCTGGAATCCACAAACCTTCCCGTGGTGACAGATGTCAGCTGGGGAAGCGAAGGTGCCACAGCCACGTGCTGGCGGCCAGAACCTGAAATTCATTTGATTAATGAGCATTATTGTCATTTCCCCTCGAGCTGGAGAGCCTGGCAGGCTCCAAGTGGCTTGGAAGTACATCAAATCCCCCAAGGAAGAGAGGCAGAGTTTCCAGCCCTCCTGCACGGGGAGGATTTGGAGCGGTTCATCTCCCAGACACCTGCAGACACCCTCACGCCTGTGCACAAAGGTGTGGCTCTGGGGGTTCAATTCCTCCTGCCCCAAGGGCTCATCTTCCACCTTTCTGCCTCTCTGGCTCTGAGGATTAAGAGATTTGCTCAGTGCAACAACTCTGAGCTCCTGAGCTTCCTCAATGCACGAGGGAGGCAGCTCACATGGGGACACCGGGACCTGTGTCTGCCAACAGGACATATGGCACAGGGAGAGCAGCACAAGCCAAATCCAGGCCAGGTCTGCCTTGGCCCTTCTCAGGGTGCCACACTTCCCTAGGACATGGTTTTTGCAGCAGACCTTGGGATATGAAATGCCAACCCACTACCACACACTGGGAAAGCCAAGTCTGGGCTGACTCCATCTACATTTACCTCATGTCCTGGGAAGTTTCTCTCTGGCCCACACATCTCCCTGGACTCCCTTCCAAACGTATCAGGCAGCCCAGGAGAGCACAAAACAAAAAGGAAATAAATCTTCTTTAAATTGCTTCAAGGTTTTACTTTTTTTTTTTTTTTTTTCCTTTTTTGGTTTCTGCTGCACCAGCCCTCGCAGACCAAATGTTACCCCTCACCTCTGGATGGACACAGCAGCTGTAACCCTTTTAACAACACCTTCCTCTCCTAAACACCAGCTCAGAAGGCTCATGTTTATGTCCATTGGTCTGCATTGATTTCTTTACCTATTTCTTTTTCAGGGCTGGTATTGCTGAAAAACTTAAACTGCTTTTGAGACAGAGGGACACTCTGCTGCTGATTTATGTTCTGCTTCAGCCCGATGACATTCAGCTGGTTTGAATGATTTTTTAATTAAGGGGTCGAGGCCTAATGGCACTTTAGGGTTGAAAAATGATCTCTACACACTTACAGGGTGTTTACACCACACAGCCCTTGTCCAGCAAATGTAATTTTAGTCGAGGCAGTGAACTCAGCTGAGGACAGTGGGACGCCTTGGAGCGACACCAGACACGCAGGAGCACAGATGCTGTTGGGGTAGGAAATATCTCCATCAAAATCAGGCTCAGAAAGAACCACTGGATGCCAGCAAACACCCTGAACCTGCTTTCCTCACCTAAAAAATTGTTTGCACGTGAGGTGTAATCAGCGCGGTGTTTTGCAACATTTTCAAATGTTTATTTAACATTTAATCAGCTTCTTCAACATTTGTTCAGTTTCTTCAGGCACTGGGAATGATGTGGCTTGGGTTTGTTTGGGTTCTTCTTCTTTATTTTCAAAATGTTCTACTTTTCCCACAGGGAGGGAACACTTTCTGCCTTCCTCCTATTCCACAGAGGCAATAAAAAGCCGAATTGTGAGGAGGAAAAGAAAGTCAGGCTCAGTGTTAGTATCCAAGCTGCCTTCTTATGGCTTTAGGATTCACAGGCTGATATTCCCACAGTTCTACCTGTGTGGTTGGAAATGGATTATTATCCAGAAAGTGTCTTGGATTTCTCTGGATAGGGAAAAATACAAATCTAATGCCCTCTTGTGGCTCCTCCCAGCAGTGTCTGGCTGTGCAGTGGTGGCAGGGATGTCTCACCTTCTGCCCGTTTTGGGGTAGGAACGATAACTCTGAGGTGGGAAAGACAACAGGGGGGTGTGTCCCATCTCTTCACCCCAGGGGGTTCCTGGAATGAGTTGATGGGAACTTCCTTCTCCAAGGGAGAGAGGAGAAGTGTTTTGCAGGATGTTCCCACTGGCAGGGAGGGGGAATGTGAAGCTCGAGGGCAGCTCTGGCTGCAGTGCCCGGGACATGTTCAGCCACGGCCTGTCACGGAAGGCACCCAGTGACACACCCAAGCACAAGGACAGGGGTAGAAATGCTCTGTGTCTGAGAGCCCTCGTGCCTGTCCCCACACCAGCCTTCCAGGAAAGACCTCCATCGGCATCTGCTTCCCATTAAGCATCGTTGGGTTCCAGCCCAGAATAACTCCAAAGATTTATTGACTTCCATGATTTCTAAACAGCTCCCAAGGAGCAGTGGAGAGCCTGGTGCTGGCTCTGCTAACCCAGTGGGATGAGAGGGTTCTCCGTGCTCCTGATCCCACAGATTACCAGAATATGGAGCCAATCAATCACCCTTTGAATATTAACCTAAAACCACTTCCACTGTGAAATTTTAGGAATTTAGGACTCATAGAATTGCTGAGCAGATCTGAAATCAAACCAGTGGTCCACATTACTCAACAGCCCCGCCCCTTCTCCAGCAGTGACCTCCCACTGCCTGGGAGAAGTTCTCATCCATTAGAGAGGATGTCCTAAAATAGGATGACCACAGCTCCTCCCTGCTTTTGTTTCAGTCCTTGTTCTTGGAATGAGGAATAGTTCCTCATTCCAATTAAGTGCTGAGCATCTGATTGAGCCCTGTGAGTATCTGGTGGTTGACAGTGCCACAACCTCCAGGATCAGCATTGCTGTCGAGGTGGTTTTTCAATATTTATTTTTATTCATGAGAAATTTCAGCAGCACCAACCTCTCTGTCAAAATACTGCTTTAGAATGTCTGCAGAGATGTTTTCAATTTGAAGTTTTCCTCTATAAAGCTTCTGAACATTCAAAAAAAAAAAAAAGGGAAGAAAATTTTAACTTTAAAAGATGAGTTTATTTATTTTCAGCTCTTTGGCAAAGACTAAAACTTGTTTCCTTAGGAAAAGTGTGAGCTGAGAGGGGGCAAAGTTCCTTTAGTGATCACTGCACACACCATCAGGAGGATGCTTACAAAAATAACAGTTGAAGAGCTAAGATATCTTAGCCAACTGCAGATGTCACATGGGCTTGTCCCCACTGTGGGCAGGGGCACTCTGCTGGGCTGAGAGCCAGGAGCATCCAACATCCAGCTTTTTGCTCTGGAGTGAGGATCCACATGGATCCTCCCTGCTGGGATGAGTCTTTTCTACCCCTTACCTTCTGGCCAAGCAAATCTTTCCCCCTCAGATATCCCTCCGTGGTCTTGGCTGTTCCCTGGCCAGCAGAGAAATGGAACATGTATGGACACAGCTGTGAGCACAGAATCCCAGACTGGTTTGGGTTGGAAGGGACCTTAAAGCCCAACTCATTCCACCCTCTGCCATGGGCAGGGACACCTTCCACTAGACCAGGTTGCTCCAAGTCCAGTCCCACCTCATTTCCCGTGGGGTTTCAGTGAAGTTGGGCTGTGATATTACTGCTGTGTGCTGCATATGAGCTCCCAAATCTGGGAGGAACTGTCCCATAAAACAGCAGGGAAGTTGCCAAGTGAGCCCCTGTTTGCCAAAGAGCAGCCCCAGCTCTGCCCCTCCTTGCCTTGACCAGGTGAGCTCTTTCAAGACCCCGTGGGATGGCTCAGGATTACAAGTGTGGGACTGTTTTAGCTTTTCCTGGGGTCTTCAACACCTTCCTAGGGAAAAATGTGTGATGCTCACACCCTGAGGAGCCCCTGGAAGTGTTCACCAAGCAGGGGATGCAGGGGAAGAAGCGAGCAGGGGTTTTGGCAGAGAGGCATCATCACACATCTGGCCCTACGAGGCTCCATGTGCAGTCCCAGCACTCTCTGCTCATTGCTCACTTTTTCCTTTTTAAATGTCCACTTCAGAGAGAGAAATGGCTGAGAAAAGAAGGATGATCAGCTCTTTTGGCCACAGGCCTGGAGAGGATCTGGCAGCTGGTGGTGCTGGAGGGCTGTGCCCGGAGGCAGCGGGTGCTGCACAGGGGCTTCCAGGGTTCCTGTTATCATGGCTTGTGTTTGAAAGGAGGGATGTGGGAGTGGGAGGGGAGCAGATGGACAGTGTTGGAGGCCTGATGGTGGGTCTGATGGCTGAGATGTCGTGACAAGGGGAAGGGTAAGGGGTGCAGAAGGGAATTGGCAGCTTCTCAGGACGTTTCTGGTAGGATTTCCCTCCTTACTTCCAGGCTCTGTTCAAACCAGGTTGTTGTTTTCTGCCTTGAAAGCAGAGGCTCCTTAGAGGGGCTTTTCTTTCTCTCAAGCAAACACAGATCTACTAAAAAGCATGGCTCTGCTCTGTGCCAAGAGCTCCATTTCCGTCAGGATTTCAGGCACTACTCAGTAACTCCATTTCCTGGGAATCTCTTTCCAAGAGCTTTGTGCTGATCCTTCCTCTCTTCGTGGTGGGTGTTTGGGACAATCACTGAGGCTCTTGAGGGTGGGGGGATGCTCTCATCCAGCTGCTGGGCACCACATCCATGCTGTGCCTCGTGTGCTGTGAAACACATGAAGTGCTTCCTCCAGGCCCTGCCACTTTTGTTAATGTAAAGCAAAGCCTTGAGAAGACTCAGGGAATTTTGCACTGGGTGCTTTGCACTGTCTCAGCCTGGGCTGCACTGGAGATGTGCACATCAGTTCCTGTGGCAATAATCACTGAGCAGGTGAGAGTCAGGACACAGTGGGAACATCAGCCTGATCCAACACGCAGCCCCCTGAGGGGTTTTTGCACCAGAGAGAAGGTCTGGGAGAGTTACCACCCTCTGTACAAGTCAGAGCTCTGCTGGGTCTCTTAGTGAGAGGGGCAGGAGGGTGCTGCAGGCAGGGGATGGGACTGTCTGCCAGTTGCTGCTGTTCCCAGACAGAAAAGAGATGGAAAAGCCTCAGTCCTCACGCTTCTTTTGTGGCCTGGACAATGTGAGATTCGCTGAGTGCCCGGGCCACCCGAGGCTGCTGCCTGCTGTCCCTCCCTTCCCCCAGCACTCTGGCTCCCTCTCTGCCCCCTTAACATGCCTTGGGTTCAAGGGGGAATGTAGAGGGACATATGGGAGAGGATGGAGTGACAGGGAAATGGAAGAACAAGACCCAGGCAGCTCCGAGCAGAGCCGGAGTGTAGCAAAGGACTCCAGCAGGAGCGTTCCCAAGCCTTCGGATCAGCAGTGGGACAGAGGAGTAAATTCAACACATATTTTCCATCCTCGGCTATCCACATTGCCCCTAACCTGATCCCAGTTAGATACACAGAGGCAGCTGCCAAGGAACTTTTATGACTCATTTGAAAGGGAGCCTGCACAAGAACCGCGCATTCGAATCCAGCTGTCTGCTCTCTGCTGTTGTTTAGGGAGGACATTTGTGCTTGCTTAGCTCACCTAGGAAAGGGCCAGCGGGCCCCTGGATACAGGGGAAACTGGTCTTCAGCCCAGCCTGGGAACACGCTGTGTATTCCTTAGAAAAAGGGAGAGCCAGAGTTGAGCTGACAGGGAGCACGGCTCAGCGTGAGGTGGTGTGGGCAGCAGATCTGAGCTCGGGGGGAGCCCTCCTTGCCACATTCCCTTTGCCTTCAGAGGCTTGGCTGTGAACAGAGCCATTCCCTACCAACACTGCCCCAAAACCATCTGGGAAGTGGAAAATCCTGGGGCTTGGCAGCTGCCCCTGTGTTAGAAGGGACACGACCCTCTCCTCTCACAGAGGCACCAGCAGAAGGGAGAAGCAGAGAGTATTTGATGCACCCTAAAAATGGACTGGTGTTCAGCAGCAAGTCTAATGACACAACCAAACCTTGCTCAGGAAATCCCAGGTTAAATGAGACCTTAAACCCACCTGGGTCTCTTACAGCAGCCAGATCATGCTGTGCTGGAGCAGGTGGAGGATTTTCAGAGCAGAGCGTGTTCCTGCCCATGCTGAGTCCCATCCCAGTCTTTAATAACAACAGATCAACCTAAACCCTGAAGAGTGAGATGGAAAATCCCTTCCCAAATGCTTTCTGTTATTATAACTGCAGTGATTCTTGCTACTGCCACGGTCCACAAATTGCCTGCCTGTCCCCTGGTGTGCTTTAGGTATCTGGGACAAGGTGCATGGGATGTTCTCAGCTGGAATTGGGCAAAAAGGTAGAATATGGTGAATATTTTGTGTCAGGAGTTCAGAGGCTGTCAAACTAGTCTTTGTTAGGAAAATGCATCATTTCTGATTCCGGTCTGGTACCAGAAAGCAGGAGGTTTATCTTCAAAGCTGTGACTTTAAAACAAAACAGACAAACAACCCCCCTCCTTGTGAGAGAGCAGAACGGGTTTTTGGTGTCTCTGCATTGCTCAAAATTCTCATTGATTCTACAAAACTGGCCTGAAGATGCCTCAGTCTCAGAGATCCCTGTCCCAGGCAGGGTTGATTTTTTTGGGCGAACTCCCTGACTTCCAAACATTTTGCTTTCAATATGTAACAGGACACATTTCCCCTCAATACCTTGAAAATTTTCACTAAGTGGAACCGTCCTTTTACCACCCATCTCTAAAATTCAGCATCTGCAACACCTGTCTTTTCAAGTTTCTGAAGCCCTGCCACTATTTTAGCTCATATTTTCCCATCATTTCAAATAAGTACCATTAAACAAAAACTGAGACACTTATAAATTCACATGAGCCTGGAAAATGGATCATTGAGAAAAGTACCTGAATGGATCATTAAGAAAAGTACCTGCTATCCCAAAACCCTTCCTAGCAAGTGCCATCATGTCTCACAAACCCAGGTGGGATCCTGCTGCCATGTGCATCCCTTGCACTTCCAGGGCAGGGAATTTCACAGCCTGAAGCTGGTTCAGCATCCTGCAGAGTTAACAACCCTCTGCTGCGAAAAAAGGGGTGGTGGAACCCCATGATGAGCTCCCAGGAAGGGCTGTGCCAGAGGCTGATGTGAAAGAGTGGGCATTGCCCTCACCAGATGGATGAGCAGGATCGAGGAAGGGTTTGGACCACCCAGGAGGTACTCCACGATGGGATTCCCTAGTTTCCCTGTTGCTCACATTCCTCTTATCTCTCCCTGGGGCTGGAATGCCACACACAACACCCAGCCCTGCACACTGGCACCCCTCCCAGCACATCAACCCCCAGCTCAGCACACGGGTACCCAGCCCAGCACACCGCACCCAGCCCGGCTCCCGCGGGGTTTTTGGGGCCGGTTGGCTCAGGGCCGGCCCGGGCAGCCCGCACAGAGGGGACCGCACCGGGACCGCCGGCAGCATCACTAGATGGTGCTCACGCTTGCCTTTTCCCGAGCTCCCGGAGCCGCGGGCACCCGCAGGGATGCTCAGGTGGCTCCCGGCGGTCCCCGAGGCCTCGGGAGCCGTCGCGGCGTTGCCATTAATAATAGCGGCCACGAGGAAGATGCTTCCCGGCTCTCCGCTTGTTTCCAGGCTGCCAAGGGGGAGGAACATGCTGCAGGATGCGTCCCTGGGGTGTTCACGGAACCTGTTCTCCCTCTGCTGCTCCCTCCGAGGACTCCACGTGCCAGCCCCAGTGCACTGGGCTCCTCTCCCCAGATTCCTCCACCTCCGTGGGGCTCCCGCAGCCGTGAGTCACCGCAGCCAGCCCTGCACCACATCCTCTGAGACAAACCCACACAGGGGCAAGAGACGCTCAGGGCATTCTCTGGAGAAATTGCTTTCTCATGACTAAATATTAACATACGAGAAAAAATGATCCGTGGCCATAAATTTACTTAAGACCCATCGTGGACTCCCCAGCCCAGAGGGAAGTCTGGTGTTGCTGCCGTGGTGTGAAGCAGATGAAGGGAGAGGGGTTGGGTGTGTGGGTGAGGGATGCTCCAAGCACCTCCTTTCCAAGAGCTTCCTGTGGCCAGCTAATGACCTGGGCTGCAGGGAGCTCGCTGGGGTGGCCTCCAAAAGGACAACTTCTTGGCTTTATTCTTATAAATAAGGATCTATTTATTAGCAGCTCCTTGCAGCACAAGGGAGAGGAGCAGCTGGGGTTGCACTGACACGCAAACTGCTGGGAAAGCTTCAAATCCGTTCTGGCTTTCAGCAAGTCCCCAAGTCCCCTTCCCCAGGCAGAGCAGGAGCCACTGCCTGCCAGGAGCCCTGGGATGGGGCCACCCTAATTAAAAATCCACTCCAACCTGCAACAGGGACCCTCATTTTGCTTTATCATCCCCCCTTTCCTCGGGTTTGAGGTTAGAAAAGTGCCAGCACCACACGAGACAGAGAGTTCTGGTAGGCACAGCTGGTTGCCAGTCACCCTTGGAATTTTGTTAACAGGCTGATCCAGGAGCAAATGAAACCACTGTAAGTGATATTGTTTCTGCACAGTCATGGTCAGAAAAGTTTCAGGCTGTGTCCCCAGCAAATTTTCTTCTGCAGGATATGATTTACCCTTGGTTATGCCAGGACTGGGCTGGTGTTGGGAGCGTTTTCAGTTCCTTAATAAAAATGTTGTCTGGGCAAACCAGACCCTGCACTCCAGAGCAGAGAGTAGAGGAGTGGGAAGGGCAGAGAGCAGAGAGTGCTGACCACGGGGACAAGCTGGCTCAGACCGAGCTGGGAGGGGAAGGACAGGGATCCAGGAGAAATTTGAGGGAAAACCTAAGGAGGCAGAAGGGATTAGTCCCTGCCAATGTTAGCCAGGATGAGCTAAATACCTGGCTTGTCATGCTTTCCCCCAGCATTGCAGCTGAGAGGATCTGCACACATCGCAGGAGGATTTTGGATGGTTTGGGGGAGTGCAATTCCTGTGGGATGTGATCCCCCAGGGGGTGCTGGGCCCTGTGCTCTGCTGAGAGCTGCCTGACCTCCTGCTCCACACCGTGGAACCGGGGAGAGAGCGAAAAGGAGCCTGAGGAACACGAGCAAACCCAAATGTGTTTCCACTTAGCGGCTCCTCCGAGGCCAAATGATGTAACTCCCGCGAAGCTCTGCAATATGTTGGCAGGAGGAGCCTAGTGACAACTCCAACTGTAAGTTCCTGAGCTAATGAGCACAAAAGTTGAATAAAAATAAATAAAAAAAAAAGGCTTTTTTTTTTTTTTTTTGGCTTAACACAGCGATCCTCCCCGGGACTGTTTTCTGAGCAGAGAAACAGCACACTGAAGGAAAAATTCCAGCCCCAAAGACCCTGGTTCCTCTCCCCTGGGTCTAATGGGGCAAAGCCAAGGGGTCACCACCCATCAGGGCAAGCATTTCAAAGCAGCAGAGCTGGGGTTTGCTCAGCCTGACGAGATGCTGAAGCAGATCCCTGCTCCAGAAGGAGCTCACTGCCATCCTCTGCTCCAGCCTTTATGGAGTTAACCACAATTATTATTACTAAGGTTGGGTTTTTCTGTCTATGTGTGTGTGTGTGTTACCAGCAAAGAATGTTTTACTACAGCTCTCCACTCAGCCACCAGCCTCCAAATGGACCATGTTACAGTAGAGCTAAATATTGTGTCAGGGACCATGTGTTTCTTGTAAGATGGGCTCGAGCCACAACTGTGTAGGAAATTGTTTATCTCTCTCCCCCCTCTCCCTCTTTCTGCCTTTATCCTCCCACGGGCTGCGTGGACAGACAAGGCTCTGCCGATGGGAACTTTCCTGGGGATGCTGGCGGGGTTTTTTCCCAACTATTAATCCAGTGAGGGCAACTGCAGGCCATGATCTGGTCCCTTTCTGGCTGGTGACATGTCACTCCTGCTCCCAAGGGACACGAGTGGCTCTGTCACTGGGCTTGGGTGACACCAGGCAGTGGTCAGCACCACTGAGGAAGGCTGGCTCAGCACCACAGATGCCTGGGGAGCCTCTGCTGGAGGGTTGGGATGGAGCAAACAGCACAATGCTGATGTGTGTGTGGACGTGTCACAGAGGGAAATTTGGCCAGAGAGGTGTTGGTCAAGGTGGAGATGAACCTTTGGAAATCTCGATGTCTGCAGGGTGGACTGCAGAGCCAGATGGTTGGCTGAGAAGCAGAGCAAACCCTCTGAAAATGGATTTAGTGCTGCTGCAGCCAACACAGAGCAGAGCAGCCCCTCTGGGTGCTGGTCTGAGCTGAGCCTTTGCTGCCCATGCCACTGGTGTGACGCTGCTGTCACCGTGAGCAGGGCAAAGGCTTGGCTTGCACATCCATTCCGTGCACAGCAGAGGCACCACAGGCAGGAAACTCCCTTTTGCCTTCACTGAGACAAAATCAGCAGATCTGGGACTTGTTTGTCCCCTGCACTGCTCTGCCAGAGGGATGTCAGGGAAACCTGAGCCCCTCGTGTCTTCCTCTCCTTATCCGTCCATCTCGACGCCATCCCCAAACGTAACAAGGCACTTTTCCTTTTTGCTGCCTCTGCTCTCTCCTGGCCACTGATCTGTACAAAAGCATAATTGTACATAAACATCTGATTTCTTTTACTTTGTCTCAGTAATAGCTTGTAGCAACCCTTTCCAACATCTATTAATACCGTGCAATGTATTAGATCCAGACTTCAGATCCCCAAATGTGACTGTCTTCAAATAAAGTGGGGAAAGACTGAACCCAGATCAAACATTTGCTCCCTGGTCATTTTTAAATACAGTATAATCTGTGTGTCTCTATAAATTTAGCAAAGGCTCTTGCTTTTAAGCACCTTGGATTTTTCTCTTGGTGAAATATTATGGATGAGGCCCACCTGGATCAGACTGATGATCTCCAAACAGCAGAATCCTGAGTTTCAGCCAGGTGGACCTGGCAGGGCAGTGATGCTCCCACTGCCTCTTATCTAGAGCAGAGTGATCCAACAGACGATACTTGAGGAGAAAAGGGCACTGAAGAATTTGGCTTGGAGAGAAAAACTGTCTGTGAAGATCTTCTGGGGATGTCTTTAGGTTTTCAGGCTAAAAGAGATCAGGCCGTTTTTCCTCTTCACCAGAAACAGCAATTTAGGGATTTCCCTGGTTCTGCTTTGCTTCTTTCTGCTGGTCACTGGTCTAAATCAGGAAAGGGACTCTTTCTCTCTTCCTGATACTTGAGGTCATTAAAAAGCCTGAACTGTACCATGGGCTGGTCCAGCCCTTCAGATGCCAACCTGTTTAACCACCAGCCTGTGCCCCAAATTCCTGCAGCTGGGAATCTTTCTCTTTGATCCATCCCTGCTATTAAACAACTTCAGATAAAGCCACGAAGCTCATTTCTAGGAAAGGGAACAGAACAACCTAAATCTTGGAGCTGAGCAGCAGTGGGGAGCCGATCTTCAAACTGCGTCTCCTCACCGGCTTCAAAAGCAAAGCAGCTCATTTTAACTCACTACACAACACTTCAGCAATGATTAAAGCACCTTAAACGTGCACCTTTTTCATCACAGCCCCGTCTGCTGACAGGGTGCCAAGTGCAACAAACCCCATCAAAAGCGTCATCCCTGTGATGGATTTAATTGTCGTCGTCTTGTTGTTTTTTTTTTTCCGAGCAAAAAATAGAGAAACATGCATGTCCTCACACAGAAATAGCCCCCTAAAAGCAAAGTGAAGCCGTGGAGGAGCCAGTCTGCCAGGCACAGACACAAAGTGCCGAGCCAAGGAGATAACTGGCTGGTGAGCACCGGGAAATAATGCCCTGAAATCCTTCCGAGCACATTCATCACCCCGGCTCTAGTGATCATCTCAGCAATAAATTCCCTTATCATCCTATTGGAATTTGACATTAATGACCTGCCTGTTATTTCAGAGGGAGATGGACTGTAACCGGTGGGTAATTGGTAGGAAAAATTGCCGGTTATAGCAAAGATCTGATACCGTCAGAGTAGTTACACCACGAGAGAGGGAGATTAGGGAGCTTTGTTTACCACAAGGGGCTTATTCATCCTGAATAAATGTGTTCACTTCCCAGAGCCTTCCTCTTACACCCTGATTGCCCTTCAGTGGCGTCTTAATATCAGCACTAATACAGTTTTTTTCTCCCAGTGGCTCCGGTACGAAGAACAGCAAAGGAGCTGCTGTCAGTGCACAGATGTCTGTAAAAATGATTAAAAAGTTCTCATCAAACCCTCATTAGTTTATGCATTTATTTCTGAGCTGTCTCAGCAAAGGCAACTGTAATTTCTTAATCATTCACATCACTCAGAGTGCTTCTGCAAACACCTCTGGTCTGCAAAATATTTAGCAACCAAACTGTGCCTGGTTTAGGTTTTGTTTCAGTTTCTCTGCTGGAGTGACACAATTGGTTTATTAACATTTTTCTTTGCACCTGCAAGTCAACTTCCAGTCTACTGTGCCCAAATAATCGAGCCCATGTTCACAGGGGGAGCCTGCAGCCTTAACCAAAAATAGGACAACTGACTTCTCTGGAGCGTGTTGGGAGAGAGCCAAAAGCAAATCCAGAGGTAAAATCCTGGTTTTGCTGCAGTGAACGATACCTTTGCCCTGACTTGATGAGTCTGTGCCTTTCTCAAAGGTTTCCTGCTCCTTCCATCCACTTCCCAGTTACAGGACCAGCAACAGAGACAGAACGTTATTTTTTTGGTGAACATTCCTGCTTTTTAAATTAGCTCCCTGGAGTGTTCACAAGAACAAAGCTGCAAGGCATGGCCACAGGAGGACTGAGGCTGCTGCAGAAGTACCGGCACAGGTTCAGAATAAACCATCTGCATTCTTTGCACAGCTCTGACTGTAACTTCCCAACACATCCTTCACCTTTCTGGGAAGAAAGAACTGGTGATGGTGGTGGGAAAATTGCTTCACAGGAGCTAAAGGGGGTTTTGCAATCACTTTCACTGGAGTCAGGGCTGTTTTTAACCCTCTGTATTCCCCACCCTGTGGGCTCCCACCACTGTAAGCAGTGATGGAGGAAAATCAATGTTCCTTTTCCAGGTAGATTCTCCCTGGAGTGCCTGCAGGTGGAGGGGGTGGCTCCAAAGGCTCCTTCAGAACGAGACTGGCTTTCTCTGCATCAAGCCTGACAAAATTCACCTTCCAGACTCTTCTGAGCACTTGGATGTGCCAGGCTGGATGTGAGTTCAGGATGATCATCACAGTATCCTCTGGCCATGGCAGGCCAACAGTCTGATGCCTGGCCTTGGCATCACCACAGGATGCCAGGATTTGGGAACAAATTACATGGCAGCAAAATCCTTCCAAAACAACAAAACTACCCAGAGAGGTAGTCTGGCTGGAGCTCTTCTCAACCACTCTTTAAAACAGAGATTTGAAATTGGGCTGGGAGCAGAGATGGAGCGTCAGACCCCTAAAGAGGGAGCAGAGCTTGGAGGGATGGATGGAAAATTTGAGCTTTGCCTTAGCAGCATCTGAGACAGGAGGCTGGAACAGCCCTGGAGCCTGAGCACACTGCCCTGGAGCTGAACCGTCCCCTGCAATGGCTTTAACAGGGATTGGGAGTCGATTCCCACGTCTCTGGTGCCGGGAGGGGGGAAGGTGCAGGTAACGAGCTGTGGCCGTGCCTCTGCTGGAGACAGCAGAACCAGAATCCTGGGGGTTGGATTTCTTCCCTGCAGCCACATAAAAGCTGTTAACTGCCACTGCAGGAACGGAGCCTGCGGATCCAGCACTGCACTCCTTTTTGTGGAAGGCTCTCCGTGCAACAAAAGCATCATCCGAACGAATTAAGCGCCCTGGTAGTGGCCACGTTCCTGAGTGTTCCTTGTGCTCTTCACTTGACTCACCAATAAGGAAGCCAAGATATTTTGTAGAGGCTGTTTTGAAAACACTCTAATTGATTGAATTCATTGCCAGAGCCCTTCCAGCCCACTTGCTGGACACCCCCCAGGAACGTGCTCAATCCCTGGTTGCCCCGTGTCCGTGGAGTTGGTGTCCTCCAGCTCGTTCCCTCTTGGCTGCAGCACTGTGCCTGGGGAATGGGGTTTTGCTGCTGGTCTTTGAGGCCATGCACAAGAATGAAAATATTGGTGACAGCCTGAAACAAGCCTCAATTCCTCCTTGCCTTGTTGAAAGGCATGTTGTTTACCGCAGACAAATCGGAGATGAACACGCCACAAAGAGTCCAGGGAGTTCATAAATTAAACCCCGAATAATTGCAGTATTCCTCCAAGGAGGGTTCTCTTATCTTGATTTTCTCCCTTTTTCTCTCTCTCTCTCTTCCCTCCTCCATCTTGGACTAATCACTACCAGAGCAGGAACCTTCAAACAGATTTGTTTGGAGACTTGGCCTGAGCTTGTGGTCGCTGAAGCCTTCGCTTCCCCTACGAAAAGCAGAGCCCGCTTGGAGGGGAAGGAGAGCCCCAGTCAGAGCTGAAGTCAGAGCCTAAACAGCACACGTTGCAAACCAGATGAGAAGTAGAAAGCTGCTTAAAACATCTCTGGCGCCTGCCCTGCACATCTCCAAGAGAACCACTTTCCCTTCGAGTTGTGCCGGCGGAGTCGCAATCGCGGCGGGGATCGACCCTCCTGTGGTTTGTTCTTTGTGTGTTTGTGAGGCAGCTTCCAAAACAAGTCTGGAGGCATCAATCTCATCTCTCACAGCCACGGACAGCAATGTGTCAGTCTGTGGGAGAGTCCGGGAGTTGATTTGCACCCAAGGACTGTTTTAGCTCCCCTATGCCCTGCCTGGTTCCATGCTGGAAAATAGTGTGTTGTGGGGTGGGATCCTGGGCATCTGTGGCAGAAATAGGTTTATGAAAGCTGGTGAGAAGACCCCCTAAGGGTTGCCGTGGTCTGGAGCAGCCAGGCAGTCCCTCAGCCCTGGGGAAATGCTCGCTGATGCCCAGAGCTGAAACACAGCTTTGGGAAGGGGGTTGTGCTTGTGGCTGTGCCCTGTGGGAGAAAACCCTGCCAAGAGGTTTCTGCCTGTGGGACAGAGTGAGGGGGTCATTTTCTAAGGGTGGGAGAAACCTTTCTGCTCAGCCCACAGGCAGGAGTGGTAAAAATTGGGGATTTAATACTTTTCTCAGCTGGAAATTTCAACCAATAGCAAAACAATGGAAAGCCCCCCAAAAAGATGAGAGTCTCTACCAGAGGGGTTGTCCCCCAACCAGAGGCAGGGATGATGCTTGGGAAGGAAATGTGTTGACCATATGAGTTTGTGAGTCATCCTGGTTGTGAACAGCACACTAGTCAAGCGCTGGCTCACGATACATCAGGACATATCCAGATAAATCTCCCTCCGAATCCTTCTCTTTACCTTTCTGTCCCAGAAAACAGCCAAGCTGCAAACAGTCTGAGGAGGATGACACAGCAAAATAAATGTTTTAGCAAAAAAAAAAAAACCAAAAAAAAACAACGGAGACAAATGAGATTTGCATATGTTTTTCTGGGAAAAACACCAAGTTTTCCCTGTTGGAAAATGAATGTGTTGGAAACCAGCTTGTAAAACTCCAAGCCTGTTCTCGAGCACTGATTTGCCACGGACTGTCACCTACGCTGGATGTTCACGAGAACTCCTCAGCCCTCTGTCCAAAAGGGAGGATTGCTGCTGATATTTTATTGAGGGATTTGTGGAAGAGCAAATCCTGGTCAGGGAAGTGACTGGAGCTTTCTGTGAATTTGGCAGCGGGAGAGGAAAGTTTGTGGAATACAGAATATCCCTGTGCTTGCTGCTGAGCTGTTCCCAAGGAGATTGGGAGCCCGGTGATAAATGAATTTCAGGAAGCCTGGGGGTTCAGCTTGGCTAAGGGGAAAACTGCTGGTGTCCATCTGAGCATTGCAAACCTGATTTTCCACTTACACACCCGATAATAAATCAGCACTAAATGCACTTATGGTGACATGCCAAGTTTTCCCTTGGATGTCGTTCCATAGGCACACGCTCCTTCAACCACAGGTGATTAGGTTTGATGAAGGAACCACCAAGAGAGGTGCTTTGGTGGGTATCAGTGGGAGATGTGTTGCATTAGACACCCCAACTGGATGCCAGCAGAGACTGCAACCCAGTGGAGACCCAGCCAGCAGGAATCCTCTGTCTGCAAAGCTCCTCGAGTCTGGAAAAACTGGGCTGGAAATCTCTTAAGAGGTTTTTGATTAATGTAAATTGAATTTTTTTTCGCAGCAGCAAAGCAAAGCTTTGGTTTATATTCACGTCCCCTTGAGGCTTATTGAGTCTGAGGTTTCCTTGCTGAGGAGTGTGCACAGCTCTTCTCCCTGCTTTCTGTTAAGAAGGACAAAAAGCATCCCAGTGCCTGCATTCCCAAAGAAGTCAAGCCCTGAGCCTGCAAACCAGAGCCACCAAATCACAACTAAAGCCACGAGAACAAGTCCAGCACTCCAGGCTCCTGCAAAGGGCAGGAAAGGAGGCGCTTGGAAACTGGGGCAAAAGTTGAAACAGGATTTAATTTTATCTGGATTGATTCATCTGTCCCTAATTACTAATAGCTTCCCAGTGCATGATGTAAGAATATGCAGAGGGTTTTTAATGAATAACTCTCGGCTAAGATAAAGTGTAGCCATTCTCAGAGAGTTCTTTTATACGCCAGCAGAGATTTGGGCAGTCAAAGATGAAAAATAGATGAGATCCCACAATCACACATGTTGAAGGTTAAAATCTTTTAGGATATAGATCCTGTCTTCTTACCAATTTATTGTGGAAAAAAGCAGTAATTTTTCCATATCCCCCGCTTTAATAACTGTATTTATTTTTACTGAGAGAGGACTGTTAAGCTCCCAAAACTACACAGCACATGATGCTGTACAGAGGGATGAGGTACAAAAACTCTCTATGATTGTTCTGAAAGTTCCAAAAACAGCTGGCAAAAAATGGCCGTGTTTAATGGCACGTCAAAAAAAAAAAATGAAGCAATTAGTTAAATTAAAAATCCCCATTTTCTAGTTTTTCATGGCAATAACATGAGACTGGGCCATGTCGATCATCTCATACTGCACAGTCCTTCCCTCTTCCATATCATTCCCTTGCTCCCAGTCATACCTCCTTGTACCATCCCACATATTTCATCTCAGTTCTCCGTGCTCACAGCCTTGAAATCCTTCCAGGCTGCCTTCATGTGCACTTCTCTAACTCACCTCTCTGAGCCAAGCTATAGATCCAGGCTCTAATTCTTCCCTCTAAACTGATCCCTCTGAGGCCCTGACCATTCTCTGATATTTCCATGAGCCGTGCAACGTGTGAGTTCCTTCTCCTCTTCTAACATCAATAAAAGTCCAGAAACTTTCACCAGGGTGAGAGAAGAATCAGGTTTCTGGGTTCCTTTGAGCAGCTCGGGGATGCTGCTCATGGTCCTCACCCAGCGGTGAAGAACCGGGGCAGGACACATTGAGCAGATGGGGATTCTGGACTGCAGATGAGGGCTGAATTGCTGTGTTCAAATCACATCTTTGATACCCTTCCAGCTTTTATCAGATGGTTCCACTCAATGCTTGGCACAGCTGAGGCAAAGGGAAGGCCAGGAGAGCACTCAAACAGCGTGAGCAGCTGAGGCAGCCCCGCTCAGGAGAAGGGCCCTGTCCCTGGGGTGCTCTGGCTGTCACACTCCATCCCCACCACGCTGAAGTGGGGACTTCCCTGACCACCCCCACACTTCCAGCACTTGCAGAGCTTAAATATTTACCCCTACGTGCAAAAAAAAAAAAAAAAAAAAAAAATCCCAGTAACTCACTGGCTACAAATCCTCTGCTCCTCCTGCCACATCGCTTCATGTTGAGAGCAGCAATTGATTGTAAATCAAAATCTCTGGGAGGATTGATGGCATGTGAGCAATTTCTCAGAGTTAAAAGACTTCCCTCCTCAGGTTTTGGCTTTGGATGACCCGTGCTCCTAATGCACTCTTCACTTCATTCAACCCTGCCAGTGCCAATGCTCTTATTTATGAGGTCGGTAATCGCTTTCCATCAACACGCTCTGAAAATCTGCTCCTTCCCCAGAACATTCCTGCAAGTAAATCCTTCCCCATGAATATTCTCAGTACAAGCTGAGTCCGGGGCCTGCTCAGGGCAGAGGAGAGGACTTTCAAAGGACTCCCACTGCGTTCAGTTGGCTCAGACCCCAAGTGAACACACACCCACACCCACAAAGCTCTGTTATAAATGGCCTTGTGGAAGTTCTTCACAAGAAGGAAACCAAACCTTTCCCAAAGCCCTTAGGAGGGCCCAGGGTTGTTTGGCCATCCTTCTGCTGCACGTGGACCCCAGGGTTTTACCTCTCAGGAGGAACCTCAGGCAGCACCACCAAGCACACAGCTGAAGGGCTGTGCTGACTGAAAATCCTTCCAGTACACTGAGCCTGGTTCTCTTTTTTCTCCCTTAACTTAAAAGCCAGAAAAATATCTAGAAATGCCTGTGCAGGAGAATCAATCATATCCAAAGGAACCTTCTGGGTCCCATGAAAGAGCCCGTGTTTTCAGCCTTGGCAGTTTATTCTTCCTCCTTTTGGGAGGCAGCACAGATATGTTTTCCATTTGGAATATCCCAGGGGTCTTGCAGCTCACGCTGAGCCCTCAGAAGTAAACGAGCCACTTTTCCCAGCAGCAATCCCAGCTACAATTAAGAAATGTTATTTTTTTTTCCAGCATACCCAGACTGGTACTTGGTTCAAGCCATAGGAAAGCAGAGGCACAGGGGCCACACCAGAGCAGAACCAACAAATACATAAATAAGAACATCTTTAGCTCAGCGTGTTCTGCTCCATCTCTCTCAGCTGTTTCACAGCCCAGGCAAAGCTCTTTATTGGTGTCATTTACTCAGCTGTCAAATGGGGTTTTTATCCTAAAGCTCTGCAGTGGGGAAATAGGAACCTGCAATGAACTTGCTCCAAATTGAAACAGATATTTAACTAGAATAAACCAGTGGCTGGACTGAATAAACACAGCAGGCACTTTAGAAAGAATGTGAAGTTGACATAAGATCTGTTGGGTGAGTCCAAGAAATGGGAGACTTTGTGCTGGAGTCATAAATCTTCTGGGTTGAAAAGGGGATAGTGCTGAGCTCTGCACCTTGGTGCCCTGCAGGGACAGACTGATGCAGGAGGTTTGCTGTCCCAGAGGCTGCTGGTGTGGGCAGAGAGGTTTCTTCCCCATCAGAGCTGCTGGGGAGTGTGGACTTCATCTCTCTCTTGTGCAGCTCTGCAGTTCAGTGAAGCCTCCGGCAGAGGGTCCTGTCCCTGGCTGTGTGAGCCTGGGTGTTCTGTGAGGAGCTGAATCTCTGCTAAGCCCTGACACACAAATACCTTAAAGCCCAGGGTCTCTGGGCCAACAATATTTGTCCTAGCTGGGACAGCCCCAAATGCTGCTGAGGGTCCAGGCAGTGATGAACCCCAGTGGGGCTGCTCTGCAGCTCCTGCTGTGTTTGGAAAGCACAGTGCCCTCACATGACCCTGATCTGCTCTCCTTTGCCTCTGAAAGGCAAGGATGGGTGAAAGGGTGGGTCTAGGTCTTGGCTCTGGATCTCCTCCAAGCAGCCTGGATGATCTGAGGGGCAAGTCAGAGCCCATTTCCTCCCGGCTTTGCAGCTGCCGGAGGTGTGAACTGCCCGGGGCTGGGCTGGGCACGGGGCACCCAACCAATTCCTGCCCCTCCAAGGGCAGGCTGGAGATGCTGACAGCCCCAGGTAACCTTCAGCTCTGTTCTGAGCAGAGCAAAGCCTTCCACAGTGCTGAAATCCCATTTCATGTGGCTTTGCCAGGACAGTCAGCCCTGCCATGGGTGGCTGTTGTCACTGCATGCTGGCAGCTGGGCACAAAAAACCTCTTGGTTTTGTTTCCCCTTTTTTTTTTTTTAAAAAAAAAATTGCACTTATTAAAGAAAGGTTTTAAAAAAACTGGGTATCACTGAAAACCTTGACACACTACCCTACCTACAGTGATGGATTGCCTGGGCTGGCAGGACCTTCTAGTGGAAGGTGTCCCATGGCAGGGGGTTGGAACAACTTGAGCTTTCAGGTCCCTTCCAACCCAAACCACTCTGTCATTCCACAACCTGTGGGCTTTGCTCAGCCACACCTGGCAGCTGAATGCCTTGGGGAGGTTTGGACCTGCCTGCAGCTCTGCCTCCACCTGCAGCCCCCACGTCCTGAGCGTGCAGGTCACGTTCCCTGGGGAGTGGGCTGACCTCAGCAAAACGCTCTCCACGTCCCTCCGTGGTACCTGCAGGGTGGACTAATCCATGGCCCACGGGGTGAGAGCCCTGGTAAGTCAGCCTGTGCTAAAGAATCCCAGATGTTTAATATTTCTGGCCCCTGCTCCAAAGAAAGGCAGAGAGGAGCTGCAGAGAGCACAGCAATATTTTTTTTCAATACATTCCATATGTTTCCTCCATAAGTCAAGATTAAGCAGCCGTGCTGGTCAGAATAGAAATCAGCCAGCCGGCTGTTCTGCTGTCTCTGGAGGCAGAAGGAGCCCCAGCACGGGCTCTGACCTGACTCCAGAACACATTTCCATGGGGACAGGTGGAATTGTCATCCTCTCAGCGGTGCTCTTGCTTCTGCAAGAAGGACTGGTCAGCCCTGGCCCCACTTGCATGGTGGGGAAACCTGAATTCTGGACAGTTTCTCGGAGGCTTCACACAGTCCTCGTGCTGCAGCCCAATGTGGTATTCCCAGGAAAAACTCAATGTCCTTCAGATCCCTCAGCTCCAGGCCAGTGTAGCCAGCTATGTCAAAACAAAGGTGGCACAGGGCTCCTGTACCTTGAGCCCTCAGTTATCACCCATCCCACCAGCACTCACAAGGTTTTATTTAAATAAAAAAAATAAATTAAAAATTATATTTTTTTTCTATTTTTCCCCCTGATTTTCTCTCTCCAGTAGCACAATTTCAGTCTTCTTGCCACCACCCCTCAGGTTGCTTAGCTCCAGCCACTGCAAAAGCCATCTCTGAGGATGGCAGGTCCACAGGGAGGAGGAAAACCCAGCAACCAGGAGGGGAAGGAATTTGCTCCCTCCTGAAGGGCACACTTAGAATAATTGTGCCAGCCAAGTGTGTGCAGAAAGTCCTCAGTAATTGCTATGGAAATCATTTCACATGTGTGGGATTTTTTTAGGCTAAAGTATAATTACAGCTAATTGCTGTTTGATTTTGTTCCTGTTTATATACCCATTAAAGGAATTGTTGAAATGTCTCTGCTAAAAGACTTTCTTCTCTCTTGTTTTTTTTTTTTTTTCTTCTCCTCTTTTTCTAAAATCATAATGGGAAAAAAAGGGATCGTGTTGCAACACTGGGAGTTCATGAATGGCCATTAGCTCTCCAATGATCTTACAACAAAGAGCCATGGAAAGCCCACAAGAGCCTGATGTTTTCCCACTGTTGGGAACCAACGGGCCTTGAATTTGCAGAACTAAGGAGAATTTGCAAAGATCTTGGCTGTTTGTTAAAGAAACCCTCCTGGGCAAGAGGCTGAGGGGAGATGAGAGGGTTGGAGAGGTTTGCAGGCAGGAGGAAAGGTGCCCTCGACCAGCTGGTTTGGGGAGGGAAATAAGTGACATTTCTACTGTGTGTCCCCCATGGGAGGCTGGTCCAGAGTGCAAAAATGATGGCCTTTGTTTTGAAGTGTCTCATTATTTTTCTTTCCCTGTCCCACACTGATTTTACACTTTGTCCATCTGTTAGAGCCAGCAGAGAGAGAACTGATGCTGGCAGAGTTCAGTGTGTGTGTCCTGGGATCCACTGGGAGCTTCTGTTGGCATGGCTGGTACCAGTACCATCACTGATTATCTTTTCTCAGCCCTGGTTTTTAGCAGAGTTGTCCCAGGGCACAACTTGGAGAGAATTAAACATCATGTGTGCTTAAAATCTGGCGAGCTCTTATGTTCTAATGGCCTGCAGCAAGGCCAGAAAACTCCCTTATCAGTTCATCAAATAAAATATATATATATATACATATATATATACATCTTTGAGCCATCCTGCAGAATGGCTTTTCCAGGTTTTATTGTTCTACAGGAAAACTGACTTTATGTAGAGGTCTTGAGCAGGTTTTGGGAGAAAGAACAGAAGGAGTTAGTTTTCCTGTCCTGGGAGAATCCCCCACCCCCTTGTTTCATTTGGAATGAAAAATGGAACTGGGAATGATGCTAAAAGTTGAATATATTTTTGACTATGCCCATAGAAGTGCTTTAGGTTCATTCAGCATTTAGCAAATAAAGAACATGCACAAAAAAAATGTTGCTTCCCGGGCTCCACCATTTCAGCATCATTTTCCCAGGAGCTTCTCCCTTACCATGTGATTCTTTGGGGGCTGAAGCACTTGGCAGAAGCTCATGAGGTGGGTGATGGTCAGTGGAAAACTGCTGGAAGAAGGGCTGGAGAGGGGCTTTTATGAGTCCTTCAAATATATCCCGGAGAAGGTACCAGGGGACCCTTCCAGGCTCTCCTACCTCACCGAAATGCAATGTCCCTGTGGAGGAAGGAGAGGCTGTGCCTCACAAAGCTGTAATATTCTCATTCCAGAGATCTGTGCTCTTCAGAGAGGACCCAGACCACATGAAAAGTGTCCTGGCTGTGGTGAGCCACAGGCACTCGCTCCCGGCCCTCGGCAGCCACACGCGAAATCCGGAGCAGGGAGAAAGCACAGAAAATACAGGATTACGTTGCTAAGGGACGGGGTGGAAAGAGGGGCTGGTGCCATCACAGCCCTTTGCCTTGGAAAACAGGGAGCTTGTTTGCTCTATATTATTTTTTTCCTTTTTTTTCCCTCCTTTCTCTTTGGCTTCTACCTCTGCTCCGAGAAGCCAAATTAGCTCATGGTCTGAGGCTCCAGAGCTGAACATAAGCGAGATGACATTGGCTGGAAATAGAGGCAGAAATGGAGCTGTTTACCATCCTGTTTCACTTCCGCACTTGGAGGGAGCAGAAAACAATTCCAGGGCATGGACACTCACACTACAGCCACCAAAAGCACCTCTGTAAGCACAGTTGGTTCATGGAATCACAGAACCATGGGATGGTGTGGGTTGGAAGGGACCTTAAAGACCATCTTGTTCCAACCCCCTGTCATGGGCAGGGGCACCTTCCACTAGACCAGGCTGCTCAAAGCCCCATCCAACCTGGCCTTGAACTGGATGGGGAATCCACCACTTCTCTGGGCAATGTTTCCCATGTGGCAGATGCTTTATGGCTGCTGCTTATCCCCACTCCAAAATTCTCTGGGGCAGGACATCCCCTGCTTCAGTCGGGATGTTCCAGCCCATCCAATGGGTGTTGAGATGATTTCCAAGGGACTGCATTTCTCTCCCTGAGCAGATGGGAGCCCATACCTCAACCAGGAATTGGTCAGGGAATATAAAACAGAGATTGAAACACACAGTATCCCAGCTGATTGCTTATCCCAAATTGAGATCCTGAGCTGGTGACTGCATCTGGAAGCTGCTGCCCCTCTCAGCACCACAGCCTGTAGTGTATTTTTAACAGGCTCTTCTGAGGAGGATAATGATACAGTGGTGCCTCTTCCCTGCAATTTTGTGAAGTCTCTGAATTTGGAAGATGATTTCAGCCGTGGCACTTGCAGGCTAAATAGCAGGAGGAAGAAGAATGAGCTCTTGATTAAAATATGTCTAGACAGAGAAAGCCTTCTGTATTTTTAGGTCCTAGTTTAGAGAACACAGGTATGGAGGGATTTACATCATTTCCAAAACCTGATCAGTTGATTCTGATGGTTGTAGGACAGTTCTCTTGGTCAGTTCTCAATTTTAACAACAGTTTTGGTGTTTGGTGTTTTCCTGGTGGCCCAAATGGATCCCAGAGTAAACAAGACCTGTAAATGTTGAAGTTTCAGTGGGGAGGGAATTGTAGAATCATAGAATGGTTTGAGTTGAGAGTTGGAAAAGACTTTTTAAAGATGAAACAATGCTGCCATTAAATGGGATATTTTGAGCCATCTCATGACTTTTGAAGGCTTGGGGTTGCTGTGCCTACAGAAAAGACCCTCCTAACTTTCAGACCACTTGTGTAGCTTAAAATCCCCAGTCCCAAATCCAGAACTGCCAGCAGCCTGCAGGGTTTTTTGACCCAGCATCCACCAAACCCTCTGAAGGGAAACTCTGTCACACAGGAATGAGTGCCCCTGGGGACTAATGTGGCAACTGAGCCTTTCCACTTGAAGATCAGCTTGTTCCAATTCCAGCCATGTCGGCAGCATCCTGAGGATAAAGCCAGTCTGAGCTGGGAGCTGCTGCTGACAGGACATGTTTTCCAACAGTGAGAACAGACTCAACCTAAGAGCAGTTTACTCTGCCTGTGGAAAAGCCTCAGAATCCCAATCAGCCATGCTCCAGGTAGCTGTGACAGCACAAACCCCCCCTGATTAGTGGACACATCGAGCCCACATCCACTCCACTGTAATTATCGCTGGCACTCAGAGTGATTTGGAAATCAAGTTACCTAATAGCCTTATTATTTCAACTTGTTGAGCAGACCCAAAGTTGAGGCTGCACTTTCCATCCACTGACAATCAGCCTGAGTGTTTTTGCACCACTCAGCCCTGTGTTTGGTTACAAACTCTATTGGAGAGCTCCACAATTATTGGCCTCTCGAATGCAGACACAGTTGATAACCGGGGTTAATGTTGCTGAAACTCTTTGCACTCCACCAGGAACAAAGAGTGGCATGTGAGTGTATTTTGCAGAGCTCTAGAGAAAAGCAGGGTCTGGAGTGTTTGGGTACAAAATTGCTTCTGCCAAAATCTATTTCTTCTGCAGGAGAGCCAGATTCTGCAAGGCATGAGGATAATGAGAGTTGGACAGCTTTGTCAGCACCTCAGAAAACAGGTTTGCAAATGGTCACTTTTTGATCCGGTGAACTAAGCAAAGGAAAAGGGAGTGAGACACTAACTGAGATGTAGTTAAGTTTGTATTAATTCCTAAAAAAGCTCGAAGGAGAAAATCAGAGATTTTGCTCCTGGTAGAAGAGCTGATTTTCAATTACTCTCTTGCCCAGAAGCATTAAAATAATGACAGGATAAGAAGAAAAATGAGAACTTCTGGGCTTTTTAAAATCCTCTGTTCAGTTGGGCTTAATGGCTCTTTCTTTTTGAGAAATGCTTCATCCTGTGAGTGTGTAACCAGCCTCAGGACGAGGATGGCATTGCACACATCTGGAATAATGCTTCCTGACAGCTCTGTGGAGGTGGTGGGACTTGGAAAAGTTAATGAGAAACACAAGCTTTCAAAAAGTGGGTGGGAAAAAGGGTTAGAGATGCAGCAAAGTGGTTTGCATCCAGATCTCAGGAACGTTTAATGACTCAGTGTGCGCTGACTTTTGAGCTAGAGATGTTGTCAACTCCTTAATGATTTCTCCATCCACGGGCCCACGAAGAAGGGTTTAATGTACTGGAGATGTGACTCACTATTCCAGCCCTTACAAGGCAGAGAAACTCAGGGAAAAAGATGAAATGGATCTTTATTGTGCCTGTGGATGAGTAACCCCAGGAACTCTCTAACTTGCATCTCAAGGGTATCATTGAAAACCAGTCTGGGAACCCTCCCAGTGCCACACCATGATGGTGGCTGGGCAGCCTGGGCCATGAGGCAGGGTTTATTTTGGGATGTGTGTCTCGCTTTCGAGGGCCATGGTCCCTGCTCCCATGGCCTGTCAGCCTCCTGGGCTTCTTCTAGCCCGGGACCATCCCAGTCCCTGGGATGACTACTCATTTCAAAGGCAGACAAGGCTTCCCACAGCTATTGTCCTGTGGCTGTCTGCATATTTCAGCCCTTCACTATTCCTGCTCCCAGCAAGAATCCAATCAGAAGCTCTGAACTTCAGCTGAAAGCACACAAATAAAACTTTGAACTAAATAAAAGACACCCCCCTCCAACTTTTACTGAAACACTCTTTAAAAAACAAATCCTTATATATTCTAAACTCAAAACCATCTGGGTTTCCAAGCCCCAGGAAATTACAACTCCCATACTGGAAATAAAATTCATGTTTGTCCATATATCGTATTAATTATACCCCATAATATGGAAAGAGGCCAGTGAAATGTTTTCCTGCTGGTTGGCAGATTTGCATAGCAATTTATTATATTACCAATTGTTATTATTATTATTATTATTATTATTATTATTATCATCGTGTATTCCTTCATGTAAGCTGTGAGTGGAACTACAGAGTGTTCTTTGCTGATCAAGAGAGAAAATAATCTGGTCTCACAGCGATCTGATTATTATTTATCTACCCTGGTTCACACTGGGGAATCCCAAAGCCTTGTGGACGTGCTGGCTTATTGATTGTAGCGTGTGATTTTAGCAAGAAGAGGTTCATAATTGGATGTTGACACCGGTAATTTATAAAAACAAGCAATGACAGACTGAGGATGACAGATCTGTCCTGCAGTCTGCTCCTGGAAGGGCTGTGGTTCCATCCCTCCACTCCCAGTGTCCCGTCTGCCACGGGGAAGTCCCTCATGGATAGAATCCACCCAGTGCCACCATTCCTGCTCCTGAGCCGTGTGCCTTCAGCCCCTGGCCTGGCATCAGGGTGGCAGGAAATGCCACATCAGAAACATTCCAGCTACCGAGGAAAATGATCTGGGGACTGGGAAAAGTGCAGACTCCGGTTGTTCTTCGTGGGTTTTGCATTTTTTCCTGGTGAGGTACCGTGCCCAAAGCCCGTCCTGCTCCATGTGGTCAGCGTTTTACCATAAACAGAGCAGTTGCACGTTGTTAAATTATTATTAGCTCAGCTACCACTGGGAAGGTTGTGTCAGCTCCTCCAGCAGAGCTAAACCAAACACCCACTGGCAGCACGAGCTCTTGTGTGAGTGTGGATCATGGCACTCCATGAAAATGCCCTGTGCCCCCTCTGTCCCTCCAAACACTGACCCTTCCTCCCCCCCCAGCCCTTGGAAAGGAGTCCAAGCCTCGGCAGAGGGAATTATTTTCAAAGACATGGGTTGACCCTGTGGATCCTGAGCAGAGGCCAAATTGCCTCAGACTTCAATACATGCCTTCATTCCCCAAGTTGTGTCAGCCCATCTTAAGTTGAAGAAGCCGCTGCCAAAGGAAATCTGGATGCGAATTTTGGATTCCAAAACCCCTGAAGCTGGCAATAGTTGTATCAAGAAATATGAAAGAATTTGGGAAGATTTTCATGGCTGATTTTTTTCTGCCTGGACACAGTCACGCTGTTCAGGTGCTCCAACATCAACACTGATTTTGTGAGGTATTTTTTTTATGGCATTTTGTCATGCCTATGCCACGGGAAAGAAGAGCATTACTTTATCAGAAATGATCCGTAGAAAGAGCACGTAGCAAATCCAGCTTCTCATCCCCATCCAAGGGGCATCCATCAAAACAAGGTTAGGACTAGAAGCAGCTGCGAGTCTCAGCCTGAACCTGGAGTGCCCATCCCAGTGCTGTTGGGGAAGGAGGAGACAGCCAAGAAACGTGGCAGTCTCCAGCCATAATCTCCAGCCCAGCTGGTCACAGTGTGTTATCACCACTGGATGGGAACGTGCCCTGCATCCCAGCCCCAGCTCACTGACCTCCCCACACCTCCTCAGCCGGAGTTCAGGGATGCAGCTCCCTCAGCAGCCCAGGCAGGTCTCATCGTCTCCAATTAACAGTTATTTGCAGCCAAGGAAGTGTATATTCCATCTGTGACACGATCTGGTGACAGCAACCTCCCCTCACAGGGCAGGGGATGTCGAGCGAGACAAAACATCCCGTTTGCCTCTCCTCCCTCGTTAAAATAAATGTCATATACTCTGATCAGCCTCTGTGTACATGCACACAGCCAGCAGGAGAAAATCAAACATCAAAAGGATGGAAAAAAAACCCAACAACCCCGAACAGGATATTGCCATCAATAGGAGTTCTGTGGAGAGAGATGAAATGTAAAATTGAGTCTCAATCCGGCTGATGGAAGTTAAAGATGCCGTTAACCCTTGAGCAGATCCACTGCTGACATGAAAGGGAGGAGAGTTTGGGAAAGCTCAGAGCTACTTGTTCTTACACAGGCACCTGGGCTGTGCTTTTCTTAGGAATCTGGAGGGAATCTGGCACTCAGATTCCTTGGAAAGCCAAACACATAATGCCTTAAGTTCCCTGGGAATTGGCACTTTAATCACTGTTACAGGTCCAACATGTCGTGGGGGAGAAAAACAATTTCCTACATTTTTCTCTCACCATAGTTTTTCCATTGCTTCTTTCCTAATGGAAAGAGCTCTTTGTTCCAGTGATGAAGGAGGGGGAAAAAAATGATGATAAAGGAAAAAGAGAGCAAAGGTGCAGGACAAACATTTCTGCCAGACTTTTTGGTTTGGGATGAGAAATAAAAAAAAAAAAAAAAGAACTAAAAGAAGTTCCTGACGGAGAATTCTTGGCAGCTTTAATGTCACAACCTCTGACCTTTGGCCACATCAGCCAAAAAGCTCCTGCAGACACTCTGACGTATTCCCAGCACTGTGGTCTGGGCACTGGGTCTGGATTAATCCACCCTTGAAGAAGCAAAGCTCAAGTTGGGAAATCAGAGCCCAGATCCAGTTCTGGGGGGTCAGCAATCCAACCCCACTCCCACTGGCTTGGGCATCCCATATAATGACTGTGCCCTAAGGGGACATGACCTTCAGCTGCAACCTGAAATGCCTGTGATGTTCATACTTATCCTTAGAAAACTCAATTTATTTTCTTAACATCTCTTTTCTGTTTATTTTAAGAAATAATCAGCCGTAGAGTTTGTATTAAGAACAGTCTCTTCTTGCGCATTTTTTTCTGACAGAACAAAGGGATTTATTTCTGCAGTGAAGAAATAGCAAAATAACTTGTAAAGACAACTGTAATTCCATCTATTTGAAGTTGTTTCTCGCTCTGCAGCAGCCCCAGATAACTTCAGAAGTAAGTTTAGAAGGGATTTTTATCTCATTGCCTGGATAAGCATCTCCTTGACTTTATCCTTGGTTTCTCAACATGAGGCTGTTGTCAAAATAACAGGAAGCGACATCATAAAATCATAGAATTATTAAGGTTGGAAAAGACATCTAAGATCATTGAGTCCAAATCCCTGTGTCCAAATTTGCCCCAAGATTTGGGATGAAAACCTGGCTGAATGGCAGGGGACCTCTCCCCGGAACAGATCCATCCCATGGGCTTTTGTGTCGTGGATGAAAATTTGGGAGAGGTTCAAACGTTTTGCTGGGTCTGGACATCCCCACCACTTCAGGGGACAGAAGTGTACGGTGAAGCCTTGATGGAATAAAGCAGAATAACTCCATGCTGAGGCTTCCTGGAGCAGGGCAGGGTGAGCAGGTCCCATCCCTGCCCCAGACAGACTCATCCCCACCAGGACTTGGGGCTGACCCTCCGTCGCTCCGTCTGCTCCGACGGTGCCAGTTGTTAACCAGCACCACTTGCTTGGCCTGAGCTGACCCGGCCTGTACCTGGAAGCAATGAAGCAAAGAGGCCACGAAGGCAAAGGGATTGTTATTTAACGGGTTTGAACAGGAGGGGAAAGGCAATTTGCACCATCACTCCGAGGTTTCCAGGCTGCTGGTGCCTGGAGCTCCCCACGCCGTGATGCAGGAGCCCAACCTCTGTCCCCTGTGCATCCACAGGTGCCTTCAGGGCTTGCTGCTTCTCAGCCTCGGGTGTTCAACTTGCATTTCTTCTCCTGTTCTGTTGAAATAGCCTTAATTATTCCCTATTGCAGCAGGATTAGGACAAAGCTGACAAACTGCAGGTTTTCCTGCACACGAGCTCAGGCCAATTCCCATCTGAGCCATGCTGCAGACCCGGGCATTAACAAGCAGAGCAGTTGGCTTTGGATTTGAACTTTTGGGACAAAATGCACGTGGCCCCTGCCCAGAGGGGCAGGCAGGGATCTGGGGGTGCTCAGCTCCAAGCAGGATGAGCCGTGGGTGCATTCCCAGTCCGGCTCTGCCGCTCAGCCCCGGGATGCCGGTGTGTCACAGGGGCGATGACACAGGACATATGGAGCTCTGTGTTTCAACATACATTTTCAAAAAGCTATTTAAGACATTCCTTCGCACCGAGTAATGTGCTGGAAAGGATCCAGGCTCGGGGATGTTTCTATAAACACGTCATCTCTTGCTGCTCCTCTACCTCTCTCGCCGCGAGCCGAAGGATATGGTGTTTTCCTCTCGTGCTGTCACTTGGATGTCACTTAAGAGTTTGCTGGTCCATTAAAGCACAATTTTTCATTCTTACTCAACTTTCCAGTCAGTGCAGACCACGTCAGAAAACCTCAGGGTCTGTAGCTTTTCATATAGTCTGTGCCTCGAGGAGATGATTTCCTAGAAACAGCCTTCGATTTCTCCAGCTATGAAAACATTCCCGGTACATCCTGTGTGTGGAGATGATTAGACACAGCACACACACACACACACCCATTAGATTGTTTTTCTTAGCTTTTTTGTTTGTTTGAATTGTTACTCGAGATAGGTGACATTTCCTCACAATGCTTGAAAACAACCAGAAAATGCAGGTTCTGAAATACCAGAGGGCTTTAAAAATGTGCATTGAGCCTCCAGTTTCATCGTCTGGGAGAAGATGAGCACACAAAGTTATTTTGAGATAGCAAGTTGGTAGGAACAAGCTTTAGATCTGTATTTCTATAAACCAGCAAACAAATATGGATGACTGTTGAAAATATCAAATCCGTTAGGTTGGGATTTTTGCTTTAAAAAGAACAAATATTTTAAAGCTTGGACTCAAACCTGGATGCTTTCTTTAAACCCAGACAGATGTATTCCAGTTGGGAAGGAGCTATTCCAAACAAAGTTTGAATGCTTTCCCACAATTTCTACATTGCCAAAAAGCCAAATTTTGGTTGTTACAGCTTGATATTCAAATCCACCCTTAACTGAGTCTGAAACTACAACAGTGGTTTATTTCATACAGAAGAAAAACTCAGTGTTTAAATACAGTGGGACATGGTATGGAAAAGCTTTCCTTGTCTCTCATAGACTGGAATCAGCTTCTGTCCCCAGCAGCCCAGGGACACCCAGAGCATTCTGAAGACTGTGCTGAAATTAGGGATTTGGCAGTGAGACTGATTGAAAATCACTATTTTTACAAAATAGTTTGCATCTCTAAAATATTTCAGAGAAAAATTATTTTTTTGAAACCATATATTTAAAAAAAAAATTGATTTCCCCCAAATTACATATTTGGGGGGAAAAAAATTCTGCAGGGGTGGGGTGGTGGTTCCTCAGTGCAGAGTGGAATAGCCAGTGGAAATGGGAACCACCCCAGGGCACACACTGGGAGAATGGGGGAGAGCCTGATCCGGGTCTAACTGCCCTCAAGGGTCCGTCCACTGCATTTTCTCCTCTTTAGTCTGCTCAGTTTGGGCCAAAAAGACACAAATTGGGTAGAGTCAAGGCCCTGGAGCTGAGGACTGAGCTGAGTCACCCTCCAGCCCTGTGCTCTCTCCCAGGGAAGTGGTGATGGATGGAGAGCAAATGCCATGGCCATGACCTTGCCACTGCTGCAGCTCTTGCTCTCTCCCCAGCCCAGCCCAGCAATTTTCCTCATGGCCAGGAAATCATTTTCACGGCCTTTAACTTACATTTTTAGTTAAGTTTTCAGAGATTGTCGTAAATAATTTGGACTTTATTTTCCTATCAGTTCCTGGCTCTGCCCCAGCCCATCATATCTGAAAAGAGCCTTTACTCAGCAAGTCTCCACTTTCTCTATCTTTGTGTGTGTGTTGAGGTTCTTGGTCTCCAGGACAAATTCTTTCAAAGCAAAGCAAAATATAAGAGTTACTTGGAACTTAAAATGCAGAGTGTCCTCCATGCACACAGAAATAGCCACTGCTGGTCTAAATTCTTGGTCAAATCACTGAGAGTGAGCAGCTTGTGGCACCAGTAATTTTTTAGGTGTCCAACAAGCAAAGAACTACACAAACCCTGCTCATTGCCCATTAGATCTGCTTAATTAGAGTCAGAAGCATCAGACAATAAGTTAGGGTCATGTTTCTATTTTACTCTAAAATTTCATTGATGTCTTTACAGCCAAGATAAGCAGGTTGTCCTGTGCTTTGCTCTGCCTCTTTGCAAGCACAAAACACTTATTTTAATAGATCTTCATCTTCTTCCCCAGAAATACAGAGTGAACAGGTGTAATTAGAGCAGGAATCACACGTCTGCATTCAGAGAGGAATTCCAATAGATGCAGTTTGCATTCAGAGCAGCCTGGAGTTAAATCCAGGTGCTGGATCCAGACACCTCCAAATTTATTCTAAATGCTAATTGGAATCTGGAAGCTTTTTACTTCAAGGAACAAGGGAAACTCAGTGTACACCATTTTGCACAGTTTCCACTAGGCACGAGAACTGGCCTCCCAGTTTAATTTATGTTGTGAGAATCCCTCACTGCATGATGCCTCTGTTTCCAGATATTCTTAACAGAGCTGGAGTGTCCTTCCATGTGTTCTGGTGGAAAGTAGCTATAAATCAAACGTGCTTCTGGGATGATTGCAAAACTTCCATGAAACTTGACTCACAGTCTAAAAATGTGCCTGTGGAATGGTGGTTGCATCATGTAGGTGCTGCAAAGCAAACAGAAATTGAGGAACCTCCTCTTCTCATCCGCACTCTTCCCTGCAGCACATTGCCACGCATTTCCTCCCTGAGGGATTGGGAAACACTGGAAGTGCATCCCCAGGAATCTGCAGTGCTTGTCTTCTTCTCTGCTTCCACTTTTCTTAGCAGCAAAAGGATCACCGGAGCAGGGATTTGAGAGCTCAATTGCAGCTTCTGAGCTTGTTCCTGCAGTGGAGGAGACCAAGGGAGAAGGGAAGGGAGAGGAGAAACATCTGGAGGCTGGTGCGTGGCAGCTTGGCCTTTGCTTCCAGGGAGCAGCCTTTGGAGAGGAAATTCCCTTGTGGATAGCTGATAGGAGTGTTTGCTCAGGGGGGAGCAGTGGGCCTGGGCAGGGGGGGGAAATTCCTGAGTGCCAAGTCAAATACAGGGAAAAAATCTGGATTCTGCAAGAAAAAAATCTCCACTGGAGCGAGGCAGCCAAGTGCTGGCTGGGCACTGGGATGGGCAGCTGAGGTCCTGGAATGAAGCATGTCCTGGTGCTCTGGCATCCTGCATCCCGTTGCATCCCTGGGCTCTATGTGTGGTCCATGCTCTCCCTCTGGCATGGCTGTTTTGCATGGCCAGCTCTCCACTTTGGGAGTCATCTTGTGTCATCTTCCAGCTTCTTTATGACATGGAACAAGTAGTGAGGGAAAAAGCAGGGAAAAAGCAAGGAAAAAGGAGAAAGAAAAAAAAAAAAAAGCAAACCAACACCGTTTTCTGTGACCCTCCTCTGGCTTCTGCTCACTAAAAATCCTGGCATCCACAACCATCAGGTCTCTGGTTGAACAACATTTTAATTTGGGCTGTATTAAAACAGTATGTTTTCCATGAACAACCTCGGCACAAAAGGGGAAGAGGAGGCTCTCAAGAACCTCTTCAGCTTGAGAGTCCCAACATGTGCCCCAGATGCCCTCACGACATCTCTGACAGGCAGGCCAGTTGATTTAAAAGGGAGCAGGGGGGCTCAGTTAATTGAAAGCAGGGTTTTATGATAACCAAGTGTCCTACATCTTGTGCATCCCCCAGAGATGGCAACGCAGACTGAAAAAAAAAAAAGAAAAAAAGAGAGAAATAATAATGCTGCGTCCGTTTGCAGGGAGAGATCAAAGGATCTCCTGGAAAGAAGAGCCCAGTTGTCCCTTGAATGCATCTGGGCTGCAGACAGCCTCTGGAAAAGCCTATTCCATTCATTCACGAGGCCGAGGAATGCTGTCTGGATGCTTTGAAAAGTGCATGGGCTGGTTGAGGGAGGAGAAGGCTCTGTGTAAAGGGAGCTGAGGGACCTCAACATGGTTTTATGACCAGCCACGGGCAGGTCTCCTCACCCTCTCTTGCCATTGCCATGGGGTCCTCTGCTCTGTGCTTTCAGCACAAGGATCAGCTGGTGCTGTGGTACCTGGAATGCTGACTAGAGTCTGAAATGGGAGATAACTGAGGAGTAGGAGATCCAGCGTGGCAAACACCCAGGTATTGGAAAGCCAAAGCTCCCTTTAATTCCTGGGATACCTCAGGGTGAACAGCATTCTCAAAACTATTCCCTTTCTTTGGATAATTAAGGTCCAGGAGCCAACGTGCTCCTTGAAAGCACCTTGGCAGAAACACACTTCTTCCCCCAGCCAGTGTCCCCTGAGGTGGCTCTGCCCACACCTGCTCTCACCTTGGATTTGGACCAGGGTTGGTGGGTGCAGTGAAGCTTCCTCTGCAGAGGAGGAGATGCTGTCTGGGTGAATCAGGATCATCCCAGCTCTTCCTCCTGGGATCGCCCCGACACGTTCCCCTGCAGAACATCTGCTCCTGCACACCCAGCTGCTGCTGGGGCCACGCTCACCTTCCTGCTCCTGGGGCTCTCACCTCATCCAAACGGCTCTGTGTGTCCCAGAACCACTTACACAACAGCTTTGGCTTCATTTTGAAGTTATCATTATACCTACAGTAAAGGAAAGGGCAGTGCCCGAGCACCAGATGATCTGAAGGAGCCTTTGATGGCTTTAAACTGAAAAACAGTGAGATATTAAGAAGAAATTCTCCCCTGTGAGGGTGGTGAGGCCCTGGCACAGGTTGCCCAGAGAAGTTGTGGCTGCCCCATCCCTGGAAGTGTCCAAAGCTTGTTGGATGAGGCTTGGAGAAGCCTGGGATAGTGGAAGGTGTCTCTGCCCAGGGCAGGGGGCTTGGAACAAAATGGGCTTTAAGGTCCCTTCCAACCCAACCATTCTGGGATTTTATGAGCCTTGCTGTGCCCCAAAATGAATGGACCCAATTTCCCCCCCTCAAAAGCCAAACAGATGCCAGTGACCTGCAAACACAGCTCAGATACCTGAGCCCTCATTCCCTCCTATAACCATAGGACCAGCCCTTTTCCTTATCAGAGGGTGAATCCCACCACGGGATAAATTAAAAATAACATGGACATGATTAGTGTAAATTAGAAGCAGGATATGGAGGTGAGAGGTTTGTGCCTCCAAATTTGCTCCTCAGTTTGGCTCTTCTCTGGTTGCCTCCAAGGCAACCTTCCCCTGCTCAGGAAGATATTTCTGAGGAAAAAAGGGGAAGGTCTGGATGATTTTGGAAGGCATCTGATTGCACCAGATGGTAAATATATATTTTTTCATTCTCCTGGGAGGATGCCCTGTGAATCACCTAACAGGGTTTTATTGCTTTCTTCTGCATCCCCTGGCAAATTTCTGAGTGCAAAAACTCTGTTTTGTTTGCATTTGTAATGAGGCATTTGGAAACATCTGCCAACAGCTCAGCTTCCCAAGCAGACAGAAAGCCCACTTTTATTTACGGGTATTTCAAACTGCAATTAAAATTACAGACCATCTTCTCATACTAATACGAGCAAAAATTGGGGAATGGCCTCTAGAAATCCAGAGTAACTGAAAGCAGAGCTTGCTCCCATGCTTTGACAAGCGTTATTGTGAATACAGAACACAGCAACCAAGAAAAAAACCCACCCTTTTAATAAATGCATAGCACCGAGTGGATAGTTTTGTTAAACATTTATGAGATATTGGAAAATTCAAGTCCAGCCCTCATGTTTCATCAGCTGCAGCTAAATGCTTCAGCACAGATGGACAGGACCCAGATGGCAACCTCGGCTCTGGAATTTGTCTCTGCCCTGGACCATATGCTGCTCCGAAGGGAAAAGGACACGGGGCTCGCTTTGAAGCCTGGGCTGGGATGCTCTGAGGGTGGATGGTGCCACATGGACACTCAGAGCTCCTCATCTGCATGTGACCAAGGCATGAACTGAGCCCTGGTGACATGGCAGGGGCGTGGGGCTGGCACTCCCATCACCGTGTGCTCGTGGAGATGCGTCCCAGGGAGGAGCAGGGAGTGTCCCAGGGAGCTGTGGACATTCCCACTGGGAGTTTGTGGTGGCATTACTGGGATGGTGAATAAGACAAATGGGGGTGTCACCAGAGCAAGGCACACTTTTAAAGTGGAGTTATCAGAGTGAGAAAGCTTTGGGAGTTTGGGATGAGCATTTCCCTAAAAGCAGGGAGTTTTTCTTCTGCTTTTCTTTCTGGAGAAGGTGAGATCTGAGCAAGCACCTTCAGCAACAGTCTTTACAGAGCCTCTTTTTGTCTCCTTCCCGAGATGCTGCTGCTCTGCATGTAGGAATCAGCCTTCTTGATGCCTTCCACATTCCCATGACATATTCTGTTTGAGGTGCCAAGCTTTGGATGAGTAACACTCCCCAACTGTGCACCAGTTTGATCATCTCCTGGTGAGCCAACCAGCAGAACCAGTGTGAGAGGAGGAGGAGGAGGGTTCCCAGACACCAGCCTAATTGCTGAGTTGTCACCCTCACCCCTGCTGTGTCTGTCTTGGCACATGGTGGCAAACTGGGGGCAAGGCTGCCTTGCTTCAGCACAGAGGAGCACTTTTAATGAGCCACTCAGTGCCCAGATCAGAGGCAGGATTTGGGGACAACAAGATGCAAGTGGGTGCTTGATAGAGACACTAATGGCTGGTGGAGAAACCGTAAGAGGGGGAACAAACAGGTTTAAACAAGCTGTGTTTGCTCTCCTCCATTTTCCTTTGCTCCTGGGCACGGGATGCAGCTCATGGCAAACTCCAGAAGACCTTCTCCATTGGCATCTGCTGCCCTTGGAAAGGCAAGTGCAGAACAGCTGGGTGGGCTCCATCCCACCCTGCACCAGGATTCCCAACTCCCTTCCCTGAGCTGGGACCAGACAAGGCCTTCAGAGAGCCCTGAGCTGTGCTTATGTTTCAGAGACATATGTTTTTAAAGGTAGCAGATGTTAGAGAATGCTGTTTGCCAGCTCTCTCTGGTTTAACCAGTGCTCTGGGAGCTTTTCCCTTATTTATTACCTTTGAAAAGCAGGAGTGTGGGATCAGCCTTCGTGGAGATGCAGTTTATTGATCCCCCTTTTTCATCCTTCCCTTGCATTACACAGTTGTTTCTCCTTTCCCAACCCCCTGGCATCACCGTGGGCACCTGGATCTGGGCAGTGAGGGCAGTGCTGGACCCTTCCTTTCCCATTTTTCCCCTCCTGTTCCCCATCTCACATCTTGGCATGGCTCTAATGGAGAAGTAGAGAGGCATTTTTATTGCCCACACAGCTCTGTGTATCTTTTCCTCAGCATTTGTTTTTCCTAGATATACATGTGTTTATCCACAGCCACTTCTACAGTCAGAGATGTTAATTTGGCATCATATGTGGAAAGTTTTAGACATCTGATCAGAATCAGCACAAGCTTCTGGGAGCTGCTTGCCAGCTGAAGGAGAAAGAAAGGCCAATATTAAAAAGAAGCCTTCCCTTAATAAACATAAGTACTGCAAACATAAACACTTAAAAATGCTATTAGCTGTATTTGGAAAGTTTTGGTGAATCAATGGAGTGTGGAGGTGAAAGAGTCAAGCAGAGGCAATGAAATACAAACTTTGGGGTTTTTTATTTGAGTGCCCTGAGAGATCCAAGCTTTAAAAATCCATGTCCCAGTCTGCAAGTCTGATTTTCTTTGTGCCACCTACAGTGTCTGCTTCAGGCATGACCCAAAGTCCCTCAAGGTCATGGTGATGGGCTGCAGTGGTGCTTCACCCCAGCACTTGTTGCTGCATGAGCTGCAGATTGCTCAGCCCTGAGGCAGAGAATGTCTCCAGGAGGCCTCAAGCCACGGTGCCACCCAAGAAATGCCACCAGGTGAGGGCTTGGCAGCTGTTCTTCAACAATTCCTGCCTAGGACTGAGGTGGAAACCTCTGAGCCAGTCCTTCCTGCATCTTTAGGTTTATCCTGGACCAGGCAGTTGGGCCAGAAAGGGAGTCTCACATCTGGTCTGGTTTAGGTGAGATATTGGGAAGAAATTCTTCCCTGTCAGGGTGGGGAGGCCCTGGCACAGGTTGCCCAGAGAAGCTGTGGCTGCCCCATCCCTGGAAATGTCCAAGGCCAGGTTGGAACAACCTGGGCTAGTGGAAGGTGTCCCTGTCCATGGCAGGGGGTGGAAGTGGACAGTTTTTAAGGTCCTTTCTGACCCAAACCAGACTGGTTTTGTATGATCCCAACTCCACCCTCACTTATATTGGTTTTAGAAGCAGCAGAGGCAGAAACTCTGGATTCAGGCAGCTCACCCTCCTGCTACAGAGAGCTTGGTGACCCTGTGAAGTCTCTTCTCTCTCTGTTTTTGCCCTCAGGGCCCCAGGTTTGGCATGTCCAGCACTGCAGGTGCAAAGTGCACACAAAGGCTGACTGGTAGAAGACCATGATCTTGGCAGAGGGGATGTGAGTGTCTCACCCAGGAGGACTTTCCTGAGTGTACAAAAAGTTCAATGCTCTTCAAATCCCCAGGAAACGCTCCAGGGACACCCAGAGCACAGTGTTCTCCTGCCTTGGCTGCTGCCAAGCCAGAGCAAAGCCTGGCCCCCACCCACCGACCCACACCCCCCAGCGCCGGTGCCCTCCCTGCAGGGCGCGTGTCAAAAGGCCTCCTTAATTTTCCTGACATTCTTTTCCTGCTCCCAGGGCTAAATTAACACTAAATGAGACCCAGATTCCTCTGTAATTAAGGGCCTCTGTTCCACATCAGTCTGTTACTGAAGATCCTCCTATCTCAGGGGAACTTGCCTGGTGCTTCTTCTTCTCCTCCAAGCCCAATATCCCAAGATTCCTCCTTTTCTTTACATCTCCTTGTCCAATTCCCCTGGGATCCAGCTTCATCTTCTCCCTGCTGTCAACAGGGATGGGAGCACAGAGGGATTTCTCCCACCACTTGCCCTGCTCCTTGACCCGAGGACGGAGCACATGTTTTTCATGAATGAGAAAGCAATTTGAAGCCACGTAAATAAAAATAGCAACGCCAACCAAATCTGACAGAACGACTCATGCTCGGGAACGGTCAGAAATTCTTGTCTTGTCTTTTCCCATGCAAGTTTTGTTTCTCCCCATTCTTTCCATCGTTCCATGCTTTCCAGCTACCAAAGCTTGAGGAATCTTGAGACACGGTCGGCCCGTGGTGGCCCAAAGAGGAGTGAAAAACCTCTCCAGAAAGCTCATTTGGAAGTGTTCTTCTATATCCCTGCGATTTCACAGGTTGTGGTAGGATTAGGGTTTGTCTCCTCCACTTAAGCTCCAGCATATGTGTTCCTGGCTCCCAAGGAGGCACCACTGGACAGTCCATGCCAAAGACTGCGCCAGAAACTTGACCTTCTTGTGAACTTCGGGGCTATTTTCTGTTCTGCTCCCAGCTCTGTGCAGGCAGGACTGTCTGGCCAGTGGATTCTGGCCCTTTTGCATGGAAAATGAGCTGTGTCAGCCTGCATGGCTGGGTGACTTGCCAGCTGTGTCCCTGACAGCACTTCACAGCCTCCTCCTGCTCCTCCCTTGTCCAACGAGTCACCTTTGCTCAGATTCTCTTCTCACATGGGGCTGCAACAAGGGGATCACCCCTGAGGGCCTGGGGCCAGCTGGATGACCCCCAGATTCCCCACTGTAGCAACCAACTCTCTCCTCAACTCAAGAGAATTTTGTGGGATTTTCCCTTTTTCTTCCTCTTTCCAGAATGCTCAATGTTTTGGTGACACTTTTCCCTGTTTCCCCACTTTCCCCTCCCAGCAGCTGGTGCTGGATAGCTGGTCAAGGTCCAGCTTGGGCTGGAGATGAACCCAGCAGCACTCCCAACTCAAACCAGGATTATCTACCCAGCCTAAAGCAGTTTATGCTGATATTAATAACAAGGCACCAAGTTCCAGCACTAAGGATCTGCAGTGAGCTGTAGTTGAATTTCACAGCAACCTCTGTGTCGTTCCTGGGGTCACCAGCATCCTCAGGGGCTCCCAAACCTCGCCTGGCCAACCCCATCATGCAGCCCCTTCCTCCCTATCTGTAAAATCAGGGATAACCTCAGTATTCCCAGATTACTTCCCTGTTTCTTTTGCACTCACTGCATCAAAGGGAGATCTCTGGTTAAGTGGCTCTTCCAGTAACCCCATTAACAAGCCTTTTAATTAGTATTTTTTTTTTCCTAAGTAATTGCTATAGCATGAGATCCACTTGGGAGATGCAAATGAACTGGAAGCAGGATGCAGGAAGGCAGTGGAAGAGCTGAAAGCTGCTGTTAATATCTTCTGACAGGCTGTGTTAGGAGGGGCAGCCCCAGCCCTGGACAGGCAGGTACCTGCCAGGGATTGGGAGCTTCCCTTCTCCACCACACACCTGCCACGGTGCCAGGGGCTCCTGGGCAGATCCACCTGCCTGCCAGTGGCCCCTGGCTGCTGCTCCAGCCACCTCACCGACCTGGAAAGATGTCACACGTGGTCTGAGTTGCAACAAAGGAGGCATTTTACCAGCAGGAACCACTGTTTGAGGCTGAGGCCAGGTTAGGCCATGGAAATGAGCAACAGCTGCAGAGGGGTTGCTGTTCTCAACAAAATTAGGTCGAGTTTGTGCCTGCACAGCTTTACCAGCTCCACTTTGACATCCACTCACATCAGGACAGCTTGAATATGGATATTACGGATGTCACTGGTCATCACCATGCAAGTGTGGAGGGGAAATCTGGGCGAGCAAGTGAGCAGCCATGCCCCCGGCAGGAGCTAAATCCCATCCCTAACCAGGATCTCATCTCATTTACTGCACAAAGTGCTCCTTCACAGGCCTGGCTGCCCCAGCCCTGCAACAGCCACACTGCTCACGTGCTGAGCTGCCTCTTGCTCTTGAGCCAAGTGACTCTGTGTGGAATGAGCTGCTCAGCACCGCTGGCTGAGGCCTCAGCAGGTCCAAAGTGTGACTTCCCCCAGTGTGGCTGTTCTCCTGCCAAACCAGGAAAGCAGCAGCCTGTCCCTTCTGGGAAGTGGCTGAATGAAACTCAGCCAAAGCTGCTTTCAGTGTGAAAAAAGGAGCCCAAAGGGGCTGTTCTGGGGAAGGACAGTCCTTGTGTAGAACAGGAGGGAGATGTTCGACTTCAGGCAGCAGACACTTGGTGAAGACAGTCAGTCAGATCAGCGGGATGAGCCTGTTATCAAATGAGCATCAGGCTCTTGGCACATGGTACTGGATTCTGGGGAAGGCTCAGAAGAGATTTTGCCCGCTGGCCACATCCTTCAGCATCCACAAAGCAAAACACACCTTCAACAAAAGAGGGTTTAGGTGAGATATTGGGAAGAAATTCTTCCCTGTGAGGGTGGTGAGGCCCTGGTACAGGTTGCCCAGGGAAGCTGTGGCTGCCCCATCCCTGGAAGTGTTTGAGGCCAAGTTGGACAGGGCTTGGAACAACTTGGGATAGTGGGAGGTGTCCCTGCCCATGGTAGGGAGTTGGAACAAGATGATCTGTAAGATCCCTTTCAACCCAAACCATTCTGTGATTCTATGAAAAGGGGCAGTATGAAAAGCCTGTCAGATTTGATTCTGCCCAGGCTGGCTCTCTTTGTCTGTTTGTCTGGGTGGTTCCTGTGCACCACTGTGCCACTGCAGTTCTGCTCTGGCTTCTTTTGGGGGCCCAGCCCTGCTCCCCCACATGTGTGCTCCTGGAATGGCCATGTGTGAAGTCCAGCAGAGAGGTGCAGCCATCCCTGCTCCAGAAAAGCCAGGCTCTGGGACAGGGAGGGCTCTCCAGGCAGCAGATGAGCTCACTGGGTCGAGCACCCTGGCATTGCCACAGCAGCTCAAATTCACAAGGAAAAGCAGAAAGAAGGGTCTGAAACCCCACTGGGAGCCAGGGCTGGAAGTGCTGCCTCAGCTAAAGATCTCTTTGGGAAATTTCCAGCTTAGCTGAGTTTCTCTGGTGCACAATAAATGGGGACCTTTGTAGCAGAGTTGTTCAAGGGCACATTTCCCCCAGCACCACGACCACTGTTCCCTCTGTCAGTACAGCGAGTTCCCCATGAATTCACATCTCACCTCTCTCCTGGAGGCAGCACCCACGTGGCCATCAGCTCTGCTGCTGTTGCTGCCTTTTATCCTCTGCATCCCTGAGCAGAGCTCACAAGTGATGCTTTGTGCCGGGGCTGGAAAAAAATGAAAGCCGTGTGCCCTAACACAGAAAAGGAAAAAGCCCCATCTCACCTCTTGTGTTTTTCCTGGATGTGTCAGTGCCTTTAATGCATCAAATAATTAGGATCACTTCTCCCCCTTTGTTTGCCTTGGCCCTTGCAGCTCACGTTGAACAGGCCAACATAAACCCACGTGTGCCGCAGGAATTTCGGGCGCAGCCTATTCCGTAGCTTTGGGCTCAGGCTGGGGAGTGACTCCCAAAAGCTCTGCTTTGTGGGTCTGAGCAGCTCTGGGTGTAGTTGGTCACTGCCCTGAGGAACCAAGATCCTGCTGGTGGGTGTCCTGCTCCATCTGAAGACTTGACTGCAGGTGGAATATTTTTTTCCCAGGGACCCGCCTCTAAGAAAACCCTCTGGCATCAGGGAGGAGAAAATTGGGAATGGAGTTTGTGTATGTGGGATATTTTGATTGGAAGCTGCCAGGACTGAGGAGCACGTGCCTGACTCGGAGCAGCCAGGGATGTGCAGGAGAGTGATGGGATGTACCAGGAACCAGCAGGCTCAGCATCCCCTCCATACCTGATATGCCATCCATAATGGATAGATGGATGGATGGATGGATGGATGGATGGATGGATGGATGGATGGACAACAGAGCCAGAGTTAGATCCAGGGGGAGCAGACAAGAGTGGCAGCACAGGCCTTGCACCTCTGTTCCCAACACTGGCTCTGATGCCAGGTAAAATTAGGCCAATAGATCATTAAATAAACACTTTGAGGATTAGCTGAGCTGTAGGTATAGACCCCTTTCAGATTGGCTATGTTTCAGCAGGTATAGTTTCAATAATTAGCTAACACTTTTAAAACCTATGCTGCATAATTAGTCCTTCACTTATTATAAGACATTTATAAAGCAGATGTCTGAAGCAGAGCAATATATAAGGATCTCTTTTTAAATTGTAATATACATAGTTATAATGAGAATTATTAGCTATCATCAAACATACACTAATGAAATAAAGAAACCCCATCACTAGTAACTTGATAATCAGACATACTCCAGGAATAAAGGCAAATAGGGGAATTTCCCCTCATAACAGTTTGAGATTTCACAAGACAAATGTGTTTGGGTGTCTCTGCATCTTTGAGGATATTTATAGACAAACTGACAGATTTCTTGGGAAGCTGTGTAGTTTTGGAAGCCAGTTTTTCTCCTGATTCCTGGTCATTATATCCCCTTGAAAAGCTCAAATTGGAAAAGCACCTTGCTGCTGCTGTCACTGCAGAGGCTTGCTGATGGGTTTTTGCAGAATTACATTCACTGGGAGATTTATTTGTACAGAGATACCAACATTGCCTTTCTTCCAGTGAGGAAATAATTGTCCAAATTCTCGGTGAGAAGAGCCACGTGGTTTTCAAATGATTTTTGTCTGAGAATGCAATCAGCTGAGGTCAGTGCTGCTCTCAGAGACCTGAGCAAAGCTCTTAAATATTACTCAGGGAGTTATTTTCGTATCAAAGGGAAGAAAGTAGCCCTTGCTGTGTGCACCTTCCTAATGATCTTCACAGCACTCGGTCCATCTTAGCTCTTCCTCCTCACTGCACCACGCTGAAAACACATATACAGAAAATAAAAGCTGAAAATAGGCCATCCTTCCCTTACAGTGAGTGTAATTAAGCTTTGGAAGAGGTTCCCCAGGGATATAATGCATTCACAACTGCTTGTAGAATTTAAATTGAGTCGAGTGGAGATGCTTTGCTCAGAGCAGCTGTGAGCTGCAGGCAAGTCCCCTGGGACACACCACTGGCTTTTGGGGTCTCCAGACCAGCTCTTACTGGGGTTTTGGCAGCTCTTTGGATACCAACAGACTCAACTGCTCCCAGTTCAGCTTCTGATCTTCCCAGTTCAGCTCTCTGTGCAATGACTTTTGTTACAGGGCCAAATCAGGAAGACTCCACTGGTTACCAAGCCCACTGGCTGTTTTGCCTGGTATGTTTAATGGCATCTGTGTGGGAATGGGAATAACCTGGAGGCAGCCCAGGCTGCTCCATGGGTGTCTCACACCACAGCTGGGTCCTCCATGCTGTGCCTGCTCATTTTGGGCTGGAACTCTGCTAGCATCAGCTCCTTCTGTTCAATGGAACAACCCCAAATCCCCTGGGATTTGACCCAAACAGACAGAGCTGGTCCCTGTGTAGGGAATATGATATTCCCTGATATTCCCCATGATATTCCCTGCTTCCAAGTCCAAGGACATCAGCTCTCAGACTTCCCAAGCCCATGGATGCCCCACAGCTCTACAGGTTTCAATATTGTTGTCACCAGGTGAGCCTTGTCCACATCAATTTTGCTTTCTTACTTTGTTTCTAAGCTGGTGCTTGAGCTTTTTGGCTCACGGGCAGATTTTCCCTTCCAAGATTTCAGTGCTGGAGGACTGTTTCCCTAATCCCCAATGGTTTAAGATTATCTCTGGCCAACTATTAATCAAAATCAGAATCTAGCACTGTTTGTTTTTGCTGTTGCATTTGAGCACATAAAAAAGAAATCTTTTTCCTCTGAAGAAACACAGTTGGTAGTTTTTTTTCATGTGTCCCTGATTTCTTTAGCACCAGCTCCTCGGACACAGAACAGCCACATTTCTCATTCAATACTCAATATCATACCAAGATGCCACAAGGACCAAGGGGGCCTTTAAAAACTCTGGTGAAACGAGCAAACACCAATTCAGGAAGGGCTTAAAACAAGCTAGAAAACAACAAAGAAACTCTGTTATATTTTCTCCTTCCACAGTGTCTCCTTCGAGTGCAGAAGAATGAATTGCCCTATAAAACCCTGGCATATTGATAGTCAATTAGCTCCTGCACTGACAAGGCTTATAGAGCAGAAGATGGATTTTTACAGCACCTCCCATATGCCAAGTCTCCAAAAGCCTTCCCAGAGAAGTGAATTAGATGCCACTGACTTTTCAGGGTCAGGAGCTGGAAGGGACTCTTTGCTTCACTAGTGTTTCAAGCCTGGCTGGTGTATTGCAGAGGAGGAATCCCACAGGATCCAAGGCACAAGAAATACACTTAAAGGAGAGTCTTGCCCCCCCACTAACCTGGGAGCAAATTCCAGCTTGGCCACGCACAGGGTTTGTGCCTGGGGTAGGGATTTCTCCTGTTTCCCACCCTGTTTTGTCATTAAATCAATTCTGAACATCACCAAGCTCTCGTGGATGGCAGACTGGCACCCAGGGACCTGGCACTTCTGTACTCACCCTAAATAATTGATTTTTCAGTGCACAAAATGCCAAGAGGTGCTCTCTGGACACTGCACCTTGGAGAAATGTCAAAATGCAATATAAATTGCTAAAGGAAAGCAGCATCCTTCCTCCCGTGCCAGCACCTCCCTGGGACTGCTTGGCACAGGGAAAGAGTCAATGATCCCACTTTGGACTCCCACAATCCCAAATCCTCCATCAGGAATTCCTGCTCTCAGTGACTCTGGAAGAGGTTCAGCTGCATCCAAACTTTCCATGCAGACCCACTGCAGACCCTGTGAGGGGAATTTTTTTTTCCAATCCCACAATCTTCTGATGGGGCTTTCACCAGCTCAAGCCGCCTCTCTATTTACGTCTCTCCAGGCTAAAAGGAAAACACACTTCCCACAGCAACCCAAACCAGGGAAACTCGTGCTGCTTTGTCAGATCTAATTTCAGGCAGCTCCTTTCCTTAAGCTGGTTACGAGCAAGCGAGGATAATGCAGCACATAACTCGCTTCCGAGATGATTCTCCCATGCTGAGCCCTGATCTACTGCTGTCTGAGGCACTCTGCTCAAGAGATGACAGCACGATGCCAGCTCTGGCTGGCAGACAGCACGGAGCTAAAGCCACAAAACAGGATGGGATTTGCATTTGTCCCACTCATCCCGAGAGCTGCCACAGGGGAGGACACGGAGCTCTGAGCCGGCGCTCGATGTGTGCCGAGGAATCCCACGTTATCACCGCTGTCATCTCCCGAGCTGGGTGTTACACAGAGCAGGAGAGCTGCCAAGTTGCTCCCTAAGCCAGTAGGTATTCCTGGAGGCAAAACCCAAACTGGGTCCCAGAGCTGCTATTTGAGCTTTGCTTGGGTTTTATTTCCTCGAGAATTGGACGCCCCTCTCCCTCTGTCAGCTCGGACCAGGCCTTGTTTCAAACTGAGGACCTGATCTAGAGCTCAGCAAGGCCAGAGGAGCAGCTCCCACTGCCACCAGGGCTTTCTGGGTCAGGCCCTGAGGATGCTGCTCAGGCTCTGCTCACTCATGTCCCTGGAGCCCATGGCAGGAGTGTCAGTGCTCAGAGCCTCCCAGCCCTCAGCTCAGCCTTGCTTTGAAGTCAAGATGTGCCTGGACCTTCTGCTGGGGAAGTTTTACTAAGGCTTTACCCAGCTGAAAATGGAAAGTTCACATAAAATTGTCATATAATAACCATGAAGGGCTCAATTTGTAAATGCACTGTCTGCTGGAATAGTTCTGCCTCCTCTATTTACCAGCCAGCAATTATCCTCACTTGAGTTACTTCTTATTTAGCTGCTCCCAAATTGAAATGAGCAGGAATGGCATTTCCTTGCTGAAGTATAAAATGGAAATCTTGTCTTCACTGAGGAAGCACCAGATGAGCACCAGCTCTGGCTGCATCCTCCACTTCCAGCAGTGACATGACCTGGGCAGAGGCTGCAGGGAGGGGGGTGTTTTTAGGGAGTGTGATTATCTTTTGTGTCTCACCAGAGGCACAAAAATCCTGCTGGGCTAAACAAGCTGAACTGCTCTAGTGAGGGCAGTTCTCCATCTGCAGGTGATCCATCTGTTCATCTCTTTTACTGGGGGACATCTGAAGATGCCTCGTGGAAGCCACAGTGCTACATGTGCATGGTCAGAGCGAGCTGCCAGACCAAAATCAGGTGGGAGTTACACAAACGAGATAAGGAGTGGGAGAAAAGAGCCATTGGCTCGTTTGCAGCCAAACAGCCCAGGCATGGAGCAATTAAACAGCTTGACAAAGGTCATGTAAAGAACATGTGGCAGAGCTGAGATGAAATCCAGACCCAAGCCTTTAACCACAAGGCTTCGCTCTTGTGTGTGCTGCTGCAGCACAGATCATAATTGATCCTGAGCTTTGTCCCATTCCCAAATAAATGTATGAGGAACGACTTTCACACCCCAAAACTGGAGAGGACACGTGTGGCCCTGCAGCCTTCACACTGGTCTCCTCTTCCAGGGTGGCTTCTGATGTCCTGATGTACAACCTGGAGAGCTGAGTTCCAGCAGGAAAGAGCCAGACACCTCCCCAGTTGGATCTACTGGGGCAGATGGGAGCTGGAGGGGCATGGAGAGTCCCAGAGACATGGATCATCCCAGTGTTTGCTGTGGCTGCAGCAGAGCCAGAGGTGCAGCCCGAGGTGCCAGGGAGGCCCTGAACCCTTCTCCGAGGACATGCTCCACCTTCACATCTCACCTACGTCAGAATTACCTCATGTTCATAACTCCAGGAATTTCCAGCTGGTGCAGCCAAGCCTTTAGCTGCTAAATTAAAGTTTCTACCTCTTCCCCAGAGAGTTATTTTCCCTCCATTCTTTTTTTATTAATAAATTAATAATAAAGTATTGTGCTGGAGAGACATGGTGGATTCAGCTGCAGGCGTGGCAGAGCAAAACAAGTACAAACATCAGCTTGTTTATGAGCACATCTGTCTGCAGAGTTTGGGTACCAGAAATCAAATCCTCCATTTAGCACTTGCCAGAGCAGCTGGAAGGTGTGATGGATGTTTTCACAGGAAAGAATCCTCCTTCTTTCTGCCCAAACCATGGCACAGCTTATCCAGCCCGGCAGCCAAGCTCTGCTCCACGGTCAGTCCATGGCACCCTCTCCCTGTGGGTGCTGGTGGGTGCTCCCTTCATCTCCTAAAACTGCAATTTCTTCAGTGTAGACACAGAAAACACTTAAATCCTGATGGACCCAGAGCAGCAAAGCTCTGGGCTTGCTCACCACTCATCAGTGAGGTTTGTTTAGTGACAAAGACCTGCTTTGTCCCTCTGCTCTGCCCAATGTCAAGTTTCCAGAAGGAAAACCAGTCCATCCCCTCTGTGACTGGCAAAGCTGGTAAGAAGCAAAGCAAGGCTGGGAGTCAGCTATTTTCCTATTTTGCAAACCAAGGTCTCATCCCTTTTCTCCAAGAGAGGAGACATAGACTTACTTCTCACACTTTTATTTTTTTAAGTCACCAATAATCAAATTCGAGGACTGTTCCTGCAAGGTTGCTTCAGGTTTTGACTTAAACAATTGTATTTGCTGCTGAATCAAAATATTTTTTTCGCTTATCTAATTTCTAGCCCTGGAGGGAGCAGCAGGCAGCTGAAACATCATGGTGGAGGCAGGAAATTTTAGATGCAGCGGGGCTGGGCTTTGATTAGGCACCGATGGCAGCCCCTGACGAGTACAAATGGGTTGGTTGGAGATTAAGAGAATTCCTGAACATATGGAGCCTGGGCTCAAACTGGAGCCAGCCCAGAACTGGGATTTCTGCAGCTGGTTCCCATGCCTGTTTTCCCTGCTCCCACACTCCGTTGGTGCTGCAGGAGGGTCCTGCTTCCCACGTGGAGGGATGGGGAGCCCCTGCCCCAAACAAACCCAGTGCTGAGGGGTGTTCAGGTACAGGATTGTATCTCAGGGGAGGGAGAGGGCAAAATAAGGGAGAGCAGGTGGGCTCTGTGCCAAGGCTCATCTTTTCCATACTTTCATGGCACTCTGTAACATGGTGTTGCTGCTGGTTTCCTAATATGAACCTGGAAAAACCAGCTGGGATTCAAGGCAAGGAAAAAACTTCTGTCTCCCATGAATAATCCCAGCCTCAATGGGCAGCTCTGTGCCAAGGGCTGCACCTGCAGCAGGGCAAGCTGGGCTTGGGAGGGTTAATAAATCCCTGTGTTCACTGTGCCAGTGAGTTAAACACCACAACACACAGTAAACAGGGGTGGCCCCAAACACAGCAGATCCATGCAGATGTTATCACCCAACACATGGGCAGATGTCCATGAGGGCAGGACATATAGAAAGCTATCTCTGGTTCCTGCTGTGATCCCATCCCTGATGCCAAGGCACATCTCACAGCTGTAAACACAAGCAGAAAACTGCCCAGTCTGCAACCTGCTGGTTCATTACAACCTATATATCATTTTATCCATTAACCTGGGACCTGGTTTTGTAATCTCTGCACAGATCTCCAGCTGAACATTGATTTAGGGTGGTGCCTTTCCCCCCCAGCCTTTCGGGGCTTTGCAAGAACCACGAGCTGACCACACAGAGGGATTTTTTTTGGCACTGGGATGTGCAGCCATCTTTGGGCTGCAGCGTGGAAGGGCTTTAATGATGTACTCTGAAATGGCTGAGCCCTGGAACATGGAGATGGGAAGGGAAGAAAAGAGGAACAGGCGCTTCGTGAACCTGTAAAGCTGTGACATGGCAGCAGTTGATGTTCCCTGAAATGTCACTCTGTGATGAATTATACATGTGATGTTAGGGAGGCAAAGTTGCCACGGGTTGGCTGGAAATAACACACAACCCTGTGTTCATTCCCAGCGCAGTGGGAATTCGTGTCTGCAGAAGGCTCATCCCTGATGTGGAAGTTGGCCGGGAAAGCGGTGGCTGACACCTCCACTCTCCCTCACAGCACAGCAGGGCCTTACTGGGAGCAGAACTTTTGATCTCTCAGCAAGAGAACTGCAGCAGAGCATCTGCTTGCCTGCTCCAGGACAGTCAGGACAGATCCTGTGGCACATTATCCTGACCTGCTCTGGCAGGGCAGCCAGAGGGGCTTCTACCTCTGTCAGGGGAGAAGGGCAGCAGGACAGGAGGGAAAGATTTACAGGGAGCACGCTGGAATGGCCAAGCTTAGGAAAAAAATAAAGCAGCAGCAGGTGGATGAAGTTAATCATGATTTGAGCTCAGCTGAGGCACCAGCTGAGCCCAGTTCTGTGTGACTGGGGAGGTGGGAAGGGGCTTTATTAGGAGCCCATCAAGGGTTTCATTTTTTCTGCTTCCTGAGGAGTTGCTGGGCAGGCTGGGCTGAGCTGGAGGATGGACACACGGACACACCAGGTAACAGCTTCCTCTGGGTGCTGCTGAAGGACAGCAGATGGTTTTCATGCACCTTTGAGATGCTGGTCCTCAGCAAGAGCTGAATGCTCTCGGGGAACTGCTCTGGAAAGTGTTTTCCTCTGTCTGGTGGTATTTGGAGAACGCAGCTGAGGATGGCTCTCCACTTGGGAATGAAGGCAAAAGGAGTATTTTTTTTTTGTTTCTTTTAGTGTTTTCATTCCTTGTGCATTGGTCTATAAAAAGCCTGTATGCTTTTGATGTGGGCCAGGTTGAATACTGTGGGTAATGATGGGATAAAATTCCTCAGTGGCCCTGTGGAAACAGCTGGTTGAATGAGAGCAAGTTTGCTATGGGCTGATCCAGAAATTATGGATATATCCCTGCACATGGCTATAGAGAGAGGGATGTTAATAGGGGCAAGGAATATTTATATGTGCATTCCTAGTACAAAAAAGAGACTTTAATTCCAGTACCCTTATGTGGAAGCAATGTATTGATATTACAGCAGCACCCCAGCAACAGACTGGGATGTTATTTTGCACAAATGTAAAATATAAAGCAAAAGGTGTTTCCTTGTCCTATGATCTTGTAATCCAAAGGGGCTGAGGAACTGCCCAGGACACAGGGGCAGGAAGGTGAAAGGAAGGGCTGCTTTTGATCCCAAATCCTATTCAGGATACAGTCTCACCCTCTGAGTGTCTGTCTTTCTCTTCTTCCAATCCCCTGTAAAATGGGAATGGCAGATTTTTGCTTTTCTCACTGGAATAACGTTTGGGTCGTTTTTTTTTCAAAACTTTGGGATTAGATCTTGACTTGTGAAGTGTATTTGCAGTCACACAGGGCAGTTTGTCAGGCAAAGCTCTCCTTACCCAGGCTCATCCACTGTGATATTCCCTTTTCCCTGTGCTTTGTAGATTGTCTGTATCCTCGTGGCTCCTGAGCTCACACTTTGCTACTGAGCAGCTCCACAGTCAATCTTCATTAACCACCACCAGCCTTGCAGAGCTCCTTACCCTGATTTCATGCTGAAATGATTCTTTAATCTTTTCTGGAGTTATATAAGCTCTCTATAAATTGTTTGGCATCTCCATGTTACAATTTAAGAAAGAGGGGGGAGGGATATACACACAGAAAAAGATTGTTTAGGAACTAGACTTGAATCTCCACGCAGCCAACTCTCTTCTAAATGTACATTTGCTGTGCAGGAGAGCACACTGGTGGATTCATTTCAGAGCCACCACAGGGATGGTGCTGCATGTTATTCATTGTGCTGCTGAGTTCAGTGGTGCAGAGAGGTTTAAAGCTCCCCCAAATAATTTCCTGCCTGGGACAAACCCTGTGCCATCACCCTGCTGCAAAGCAGAAGGCACGTGGGCCTCCTAATTTAAAAAAATAAAGGAAAAAGGGCATAAGCAGGGGTTTGAGAAACCACTTATAATTCCCATCCCAGCTTGCAGAAGTGTCACCTTATCATGTCCAGCCAAGAGAGACAACCATGTCCTGGAGCTCTTTTCCCCCAGTGTCAGCTCTTTCCACCATGTGTGAGGGGTTTCTGGGATGTGTGTCCTCCCTCCCCAGCCAGAGATACAAGTGGAAGCAGCAACAAGAGTCACCCTTCAGCCCCTGCCAGCTAAATGGAAGAACTAATCCATCTGTCTTGCTCTGCTTGTTTAATGTTCCTCTTCTGCAGAGAAGTGAGACACTTACTTACACTTTCCAATATGTTGGGACAGTCTTTTGGCCTCAAAATGCTCCAGAATAATGAAAAGGTCTATTTACAGTAGCAAAAGCTCAGTCTGTTACCTCCTGGGATTAATTTACTACACTGGGATTTCTGGGAAGACTGTTTTCTGTCTCAAAATAAGTGTCTTGGCAGCTCCTTACTAATGCCAGGTATTAAGTTTTTGCAAACTTACCATGGTGATTTATTTCTTAAAGATCTGTGGGACTATTTTTTTTTTTTTGGAGGGAGAAGGGAAAAACCTCTGTTCTGTGGAGATGGCAAGAGTGGCAGAGCTGCTCCTGGGCTGAGGATGCATCTGGAGAAGCTGGAAGTGTTTGCAGAAGGGTCAGGCTGTGGCAGAGCTGCCCAATCCCTCCTTGTCCAAGGGCCACTGGTATTCCCAGCCTAAAGGTGAAGGTTTTGACCCAATTGCTTGCAGGAGGCAACTGCAGCCCCAGCCCTGGGCTGGAGCCAGTGTAGCCACAGCAATCCCCTCACTTTGCTTGGCTTGATGACTGGCCAAAATTTCTGGGAGCTCCTGGGCCACTCTCCTTGGTTTGAATCATCATTTCAATTTACAGCTTTGGAAGCTGGTTTTCAGGCTGTCCCTTGGAGCTGGGAACATGGTATTTTGTAGGGCTGGTTCTTCCTTCAACATATTCTGGTGCCTAAAGGGGCTCCAAGAGAGTCAGAAAGGGACTTTTGACAAGGGCCTGGAGTGGCAGGACCAGGGGGAATGGCTTCACACTCATAGAGGGCAGGGTTAGATGGGATAATAGGAAACCAATTCCTTGCTGTGAGGGAGGTGAGGCCCTGGCACAGGTTGCCCAGAGAAGCTGTGGCTGGCCCATCCCTGGGAGTGTCCAAGGCCAGGTCGGATGGGGCTTGGAGCAACCTGGGCTAGTGGAAGGTGTCCCTGCCCATGGCAGGGGCTGGATGAGATGAGCTTTAAGTTCCCTTCCAACCCTGATGAGTCTGTGATTCTGTTAGGGATGGGTTTTGCAGTGTTGTCCCATGTTTTGGTGGATAAGTGAAGAGGACAGCACCGTGAGCACCAGGCACATCCTGTTATCCAGGACTGGCTGCATCTGTTCCTTTTGGAAGCTGCTGTGTTTATTACAGTTATTGTTTGCTTTGCTGTTATTTTGCTTTGGAGGAGAACTCCGGGAGGTTCTGGCTCTCAGTGCATGTAAATGCTCATGTAGCACTGAACCCTGATCTCTGCTGCCCTGATCTGTGGGATCTATTTATTTATTCTGCAAACTGGTGCCTGGAGCTGTGCCCTAAGGGAGGGCTTTTCTCTGGCACTGGTGAAGGAATGCTACCCCTGCTCATCCCAAACTGTGCTCCAGCCCAAACACAGCAGCTTTTCCCACTGTAGGTGCAATTTTCCTCACAGGTTTCCACTCTCTGAGTTGCAGTTGCACTTGGAGCTCCTGCTGCAGCTTTGATTCACAAAACTCCAAGCTCATGTTGCTGCAGGCAGTTAAGAAAACAAAAGCATGGAAGAAATGGAAAAGCCAGCTGTGTGGTGTGGTAGGAACACTGGGAGTTTGCTATTGCAGGTCACAACTGGGATCTCTCACTTCTGTCTCTTGGTGCCAGCTGTGGTACATCAGTCCCTGGGCTGCCCAAAGGGGTTACAAGTTTCTTCCTTGCAGCCTATAGATCCTAGAGGAAGACAGCTGATTTTCCATTACTGAGAAAGCCTCTGGATCCCAGAGGGTCCCTGAACTTAATGATTCCTAAGGCTGACCAGCTCATAAATTTCACATTTCATTAAATTGATTGCTCTTGTTTAAAAACAACATCCCAGCTGTTCCCTGTGTCCATCTCAGGTCTAACAAGGGGAAAAAGCAAGGGTTGTCCAACAGCCTTGAGGGCTGGAGCTTTTTCCATAGGATAACTGGAGGGGCTGGTAGACTCATTATGGTGTCTTGGAGCTGCAGGATGTGTTTGGCAAGAAGAAATCCCTTTTTCTCTTGCGTCAAAAGCAGGCTGTGGTATGTGTGAGAAATGCAAAGAGTTGGGTAATTTTGGAAGTCAGGGAAGATGATGGCCTGGATCCCACAGAGTGGGATTGAGCCCTGGCCCTGGTTCTTCACACTGTGTGTATATTGTCAGCTGTAGCTGCTCTGTTGTCAAACCTCTGGACAGAATAAGTGATGAAGATGGTAAAGCCAGAAGTAATTCAGCTTTAGGGGGAGGCTGATATACTGTGCTATTTTTTTTTTCTTGCAAGAGATTTAATGAAACCTTACTAAATATCCTGAAAATGTTCACGTTTCACTCTTCCATGGATGTAGAAAAGAAATACTCACGCTGCTCTTCCACACGTGCCCATCCGTGCTGCCTGTTCACTAGAAGCAACGATGTAACTTGAATATCCAAATTTTAACTTTAAAGGGCTCCAGAAAAAAAAAATAAATTATGGCACTTTCCTCATCTTTCCACCTTTCCCTGAAGTGTGGCAGAAGTCGTGTTTCTCACTGAATGTGAAGACTTTTCCACACTGATTCCAAGGGAAGCAGGTGAACGCGCTGAGCCGGAAAGAGGCGGCGGCAGCGCCACGAGGCAAAACCACGACACGGTGACAAGCTTCATTTATTTCAAACTCTGTGGCAGCAGTAGCTGGCATGTTTGTACTACTGGCACAGATGTGTTTATGAACTGGTGACTCCTCCAAAGTACATGCTGGGAATAATTCCCTCTAAGGCCCCCAGGAGCTGTTGCAGTCGCTGTGACAGCTGGACTCGGGAAAGCGGGGGGGACACTGGAGCAGTGCCTCTTGTTTTTGGGAAGAAACAAATGGTGAGTGCCCCAGAAGGGACAGTGTGTCTAGAAAGGGCCATTTGACAGCCTCTGAGCAGTGTTTTGGCAGGGATGCTCCCAGAATTATCAAAAGCCATAGTAAGCTGGAGTTTGCAGCCTCTCCTTTTTCTAACAAAGGCCACAGTTTATCTCCTCTTCATATTACGGAGCCTTAAAAGGGGTGGGAGTGATGCTACAGAGAGAACAGCTCTTCTCCTCATCCCCAGGGCTATTGATGCCAGCACAGCATTCGGGGGAACAACAGAGCTCCTGTTTAATCTAATAATATTAACTCCATGTCGTAGCAGAGCCTGTGAGGGGATGAATAACCCTGCACAGTTAATTGCCATTTGGCTTGAGCTCGATGATGAAAACATGCTGCCTATATTGTGTGACCTTTCCTGTGCAGGAGAAATGATCCTGATGGTGGGTCCTGGGGCAGTGTGGGGATGGCTGGAGCCTGGGAAGGGAAGGGCAGAGCTCCTTGCTGGGAGGAGAGCAACAAGACAGGGTTGTGATGGCCAGGAGGGCTCAAGAACTCCCGTTTGCACACCCTGCTTCTAACTGGGCTGTCTGTGAGGTGGCAAATCAGTGTTGCTGATGTGCTCTTCACATGCAGGTCTTCCAAATCCATGTAGTGCTCCTGGAAGAAATGCTTACAGGGTGCTGGGTTCACCCCTCAGTGAGCTGCCCTCTTCAGCACTTTGCCAGTGCTCTCACTGCACATCACTTTCTCAGAGCTGCTGTAACAAATCCTGCAAATAATCTGCCCCTGGGGTTTTGTGCAAATGGCCCAAACTTGCTCTTGATTCTTGTGCTTGATCCTTGATGCATCTTGATCCTCGCTGCTGCTGTTGTGGAAAATGCTGATTCTGCACAATTCTTGGCAGAGCTTTTTTGTACATGGGAGGGTCTGCAGGTGAACTGACTTCAGTTGCACTGAACTGACATTTTTAACAGCAAATGTTGATCTCACTCCACGAGTTAAATACTTGTGCTGAACATCTGCAGTGATCTGAGATGCTCAGTGACTCTGAAGGCCACGCTGATAATATTCCTTCTGTATTTGTGGGACCTCAGTGAATGGAAATGATAAGGAAGACATGGATATGGCTTATCAGACTTCATGTATCAGATGCTGCAGCACTCAGAAGTTGCAGCTGGCAGCAGATAAAACAGCCACCAGGCACATTTTTGCCATGTCCCATGGGGATAATGTGTGTGGTAGAATGAATCACAGGAAGGAACGAGCCAAGTGAGTCACTGTTGGGGTTGGGGGCTTGCTCTGGGATTCCAGAGGGTTCCTTTGGGAGACTGGCATCTCTTTCAGTGGCTGTCTGAGAGAATTTGGACTGTAACAATGAGAGTGCAAAGCAGCAACTGGGCTTGTCTGACTTTATTTACACCAAGGGGATTTGTGTGGGATAATGATTTTTCATTGGACTGTGGACTGATATTTTCATAAATGTGTTTCCAACCTGTGTGAGGAATTTGCTCAGTTGATGCTTAAACTACAGACTGGAGGAATAGAGATATTCACAGGTATTTAGTTATTCATTTGGGGATGCAAAAATGCAGGTGCTGAAGAGGTCAGCATATAGCTTTATTGGGAAAGGACTGAATGAGCACATCTGTGATTTCCCAGCACTAAGATACAGTTCAGCTACTATAGAATACACCAAAACCCCTAAACTTCACATGGTGTGACTGTGCAGTTTTCAGTATAACATTGCACAGGTACCCATGACCAACACTCCAGATTTAACACTGAATTAAACCACAGCTCTTCATACCTGGAAAAAAAAAAGCCACTTCTGAGTTTTTCCCCCTCATCCTGCCTCGGAGCAGATCAAGTGAAAAGTCACAGTTGAGAGATCAACAGGATATTTTTCAGAGCTGCCTGAGACTGATTTTGACATGTTTGCTTCCTTTGGGGTCGGTAAACTCTGCTTCTCTGGGACTAAACCTTGTGGAAACTTATCATTTATCTTCCCCATCTGGGAAGAAGGAGGCCAGGTGTAAATCTGTGCTCTGAATCAGGCACACAGCAGTGCATCTCAAAATATCCAAAATCCCAGTGTTTTTTCCCAAAACCATCACAGGGACTGCTGTTTAACTTCTGACTGATTCACCAAGAGCCAGTAGAGGAGCTGGGAAATGTTTTAGGTTTCTTCCCCATGCCAGTGACTCAGTCAAAAGGCTCTTTGCTTTGGCTTTTATGGCCAGCTCCCAGCCCAGGCGGGAGCTTTGCGCATCTTGCTGCTGGAAGTTCTCAGCCTGGTCCCCGCTGCTGTCTCTTGGTATCTCATAGGCTAGACTGCTTCCTGCAGTGCTAAGACAAATTAACAGAGGATGTGGGAGAGGACTGGTTGGTTGGAGTGCCTGTCTTTGCTCCAGAGGCTTTTCATTAGGAGCGTGGAAGTGGCTCTGGTGGGACAGGTGCCGTTCCCGCAGGCTCCGGCTTCCTCTCCGTGTCTCCTGCAAACCCGATTTCCTCCACTCACACATCTGCTTCCCACATTTGCTGCCTCCTGCTCCAGCAAGGGGCTGTCAGAGCTGCTGGGTGAGATCCCAGCTCCCCTTCATCCGTGGGGGCCCACCCAGCCGAGATGCTCCCGTGCTGGGAATGGGGAATGTGTTGCCTGCTGCTGGGAGGGATGTGCAGGGAGGGATGGGGATGCCAGCACGCAGGAATGCAGTTCTGGCTGTCCATGGATGACTGTCCCTATTCAGATCCCAGTCCCAGCACCTGGGTTTTTTTTTTTTTTTTTTCCAAGAAAAAACCTCAGTGAAGTCAAGGAAATTCATAGACAACAGGAGTGCTGGGGTGGAAAGTTCTATGGACACACTTGGGTGAAAGTCAGCAGAGGTCAGACAGGGGGACTTTAAGAGGAGACTTGATTTCTTTTTTTTTTTTAAGTTATTCTTTGAGAGCTTGTGTTGGACTGACTCTGCTTTGTAATCATATTTTTTCATAATATGTCCCTGGTGTATCAGGTTTAGATGGTCCTGGAGAGCTCAGAGGGAGAGAAGCAGCTTGCAAACTCCCTGTGGGGTTATTCTGCGGGCATTGCAATTTCCAGCGGGGTGTAACAAAAATCAACTTAGAAAAGCAGTGTTTGGGTGCTTAACCAAACAGCAAACCTCCTGCAAGTCACATCAGAGGCAGGAGAAACTGTCCTGATGAAAAGTGAAGTTATTTGGAAGTTGAGGGACCTTTGCAGTTGAATGCAATTTTGAAAATGGTTTTTTAATCATTTTTCTTCAGGAATTGAGCATCTTTCCCAAGTACAAAGAACCTGTTTACGTGTAACAGTGAGGCATTTGGGGTAAAAGCTATTTTACTTCAGGGCTGCAGAATGGGCATAACAAATCCAAGGATGGGCATGGCCCTGAGGCTTTCCCTTGGTTATTAGTGTTGGAAGCATTGACAGGGGAAAAAGGAGAGTGGTGTCTGAGGCTCTGCATCCTGAGAATCTCAGCTTGCACTACCTGTTTGTTAAAAGCTGGTGTCACCTGCAGTCACCCTGTGTGAGGCCATTTATCCCAAGCAACTGGACTTTTGCAAGGTTGTCCCAAAATCAGTGGGATACAGGAGGATCTTAAAGACAGGTTAGCTTTTGTGCTTGTCGGATTTTCAATGCTGTAGAATGTAAACTTGTCGTAGTTTCCTCCCAAAAATCTTTAAATGTCAGAGGAAATAGTCTTCTGCTGAACCTGTACTCCCTTTTGAGGGAAAACAGTCCCAGAGGTGTAAGAAATGCAAGGAAAATCAAAAGGAACAAATGCTTTCATGACATAATGCCTGTGATGTGACTTGCCAGTGCAAACTTGGCTGGCATGTTGATGTTGTATCCACAGGGTAAGCAAATGGTGTCACCCTCTTCCCAGATCCCCAACAAGCTCCTCAATGTGTAGGCAGCAGCTGCTGATCCTCATGGAACAAACATGTCCCCTTCCAACAGGAGAGACAACACAAGGTCCTTTGATTCCTCCTAATTGCATTTCAGTGTCTGTGGCTGAATTGCAGAGTTTCTGCAGAAGTTCAGCAATTTTGGTTGCTGGCTTCCTCTCCTTGCTGACCTACAAATACCAGTTTTCAGGGCAAGATTTATGAGCAGCATGAAATTACCGTCTTGTAAAAGCACAAATCACAGCTATAAATAGGGGTCTGGAATATGCACAGGAACCCCACGGGAATAGGGACTTGCTTTGTCTGTGCAGGACAGCCCTGCTAAACTAACCCAGGTTGAGGAGGAATCCGGTGCTTTTGACTTTTCTAACTGGCAGAATGCCAGCCAACCTTCCCCTAATCCACATCCCTGCAAGGATGGGAATAACATCTGGCCAGACTGACAGTAGTCAGGCTTGAGAGTAACTGAGAGCCCTGAAAACTGAACCTTCTCAAGCCTTGTGTGCATTTATCTTCCTTTCCAGAACATTAGCAGGCAGAGTTTGTTTTCAGTGAGTTATTTAGCAGAAAGAGGGATTAGACCTTGGGCTAGCATTGATTAACCCCTGCATGTTGAGTTGTTTAACAGCATAATGGATTAGTCATGTTTGCTGGTGACCTTTGTCAATTGAATCCTTCATCTGAAGCCTCGTCTGTCTTTTTAAATACACAGATCCTTAAAAGTGGAATATATGCTGCAATATCCCTCAGGGGAATGGCTGAGCACAGAACTGGGGCAAACAGTCCTGGAATTTCTGATTTTAGGTTTGACATTGCATGGGTTGAGTCATGGGAGCCCCACTTCCACAGCTGCCCACGGAACTGAGCAGTGAGTGCTCGAGTCCTGCATGAGCTGGGAATGAATTGTTGCCTGAATGGAAAAGCATTTCTGGAAAGGGATTGAATCTTCTGTGGGTCTTGGGGAAGGTTGCAGAATGAGGGTCCAGTTAGCAACAGGATTTAAGGTTGTCCTGGAAATTAAATCAGTCATGTTTGGTGATTGAGTAGCTGACTCTTTCATTTAAAGGCAGGGATGGGAGCAGAGGTACCGTGAGCAGAGCTGTGTGAAACCTCATTGCCTTTGATGGAGCCATGAACATTTCAATCAGTTGTGCATCTTAGCTGGATAAAATATAATAAAATGTACATATAATATGCATGTAATTCTGCTGCTGAAACCAGGGACCAGAGGGGGGAAAAACTACTTGGTGAGACCGAACACGACACCAAGGAAAGCATCTTAAACTGCAGGAAGGCACCAGTGACAATTTAAGGGCTACCAGAATTGTATAAAAGGCCTCACATAGGTCAGATTTGGACCCAGCAGAATGTGTCTGAGCTGAGGGTGTCTCCTCAGACCTTCCATTCTCTCAGCAGTGCCACGAGGAAGCTGTTTTACTTGACTCCTCAAGCAAAATACCTTCCTGCTGCAGCCAGGAGTTCTTTCTGGGCTCCTTTTGCTGCAGTACAAGTCAGGTCAAGAAGTTTGTTTGGTTTACTAAAAAAGATACTCTAGTTCAAACAAAACTTAATTCATTGAAGCCCCGTGGCCTCTGTGAAACATGAACCCCTCTGGCCTCATGATTTATGAATACAAAGCCATGGGGAAGTCTTGGCAGAGGAAAACAAGCTGTATGACAGGTAAATAAAAGGCACTGAGGCAGGAAAAGGGGTAAAGGCACCCATAAATGTGCAGCCACGCAACTGGGAGGTGCAATGAGCTGTCAAGGGCTCTGCTGGCCCAGAGGAACTTTCCTTCTGTGGGAGGGGAGATGCTGAGGGTATTCTGGAGTTGGTGGCTTTTAGCAGAGGGTTTGGGACAGGTCTGCTGCAGCCCTTGGCTTTTGGTTTGTCTGTGCAAACCTGGATAGACTTGAAAGAAGAATAAATCTACAGCAGCATTTTAAGGCTTTGTTTTGTGATGTTGAGAGGGGGAAGGGACTGAACCAGGTGAGAGCTGCTCAGGACTCAGCAGAAGGTTATTTCCTTTGACATGTAAAGATTTTGGGGAGGAACTTCCCATCAGAATAGGTCTTGGGGAAGAGGCAGGACCCAGCTGAGTCTCCCAGCTCTCCTGTGGGAGATGTCCTGCCAAATTCCTATTGCTGTGATCACCAGCAGTAAAAAACCCACACATCTGGTCCTGATCAGGACACAAGAATCCCTATGCTAACTTGTTAATTATGCAGATATCTGTTTCTTAACGTTTAGGAGTTGTTTGCAGGCATTAGATGTCTGGGGGTTTCTCTCAATACATTTGCAAACCTCCTAACAAGGCCAGGGCTAATTAAGCCACAAGGAGTGATGAAGCTGTGGCTGTGATTGCTCTGGGACATTGTTTGGTGATACAGCAAATCCTTTTAACCCAAAAAATCCAGAGGTACACAGGGTGAGTGGAAGTGTTCTTAGAGATCTCCTCACTCTCTGGGGAAGGAGCTGCAGCTAAAAAGAAAAAGCAAACCAATGGTATTTATATCTGCTCCCTGATAGTTACCTTCTAGTGCTTTGGGAAAGAACAATTAGAGCTGTTTTTTTTTTACTGGATCAGATCCTCAAAGGGTTGTGAAATGCTGGTGGATATTTTGCACTGCTGATCTTGAAGGTATAATATGTGTCCAAGCTCCTTGGACTTGTCAGAGGTGTTTGAGAGACATATAAAAACCCAAAACCAATATAAGTAAAGATGAGGCTTTAGGATGCTGATCTGGTCTGGAACTGAACTGGGAACAAAACTGTTATTTAAAAAAGTAATTCAGCAAGAGGTGACCAACCCATCTGTGGTTTCAGATGGCTGTAGAACCTGGACCAACCCCAGCAGACTGTAAGACACCAGCACTGGGAGGTATCATCCCCAAACAGTGTTTGAGTATCTGTTGTAGAAATATGGTGAATGTGTGGGTGCTGCATCCTAAAATCCCAGCTGAAATAAGAGGCTGAGGGACTGGAGCCTGAGCCAGGATTAGCAGGCAGTTGAGTGACCTGGGGGGTGGTTTTGGTGCTGAATCCAGATGGGTGAGCTTTGTGTCTCCGGGTGAAAACATCACTGATCTGGTACCTCGTTCTGACCAAGGTCTGCACCTTTGGCCTTGCATTTTGGTCTTCCCAGAGCTCCCCAAATTGGAAAATTCATCTGTGTGGAGAGAAGGGAGTAAGTCACTGTGAGGACTTGTGGAAAGGTGATGTGTTTGAAGGTGACTTACTGGAAACACTGAACTGAGAAGTAAAAATTAGTCATGTTAGAGCCCACTCGGTAGCTGGATTGGATTCCTTGAGTGATTCATCCACAAAAAAGACTGCTTTGCCTGACATTTTATTTCCCCTGCCTATTTAGACAGTAGCTTACACTTAGTAAGACTGTGTCCCGTTGTCTGGATGGCTTTTTGATAGCTGGGTGGTGCACACAGAATCCCTGGATTCTCATAATTTCTAAACCACTACTTCAGCAAGGAGGGGAAAAGACAATAAAATGAAGGGTTTTGTCACTGCAGAAGCCCTGGGTGGAATGAACCTGTAATCTTGGGGAATCAAAGGGGAATCTACAGAATGTGCCTCTTTTGGGGGATGGCCAATGCCACAAAATCAGAAATGGAAAGAGCTGCCTGGAAATTGTGTTACGTGGTTCATTGATGGAAATATTTAGAGGAGGGTAAATGTGGATGGAAATTGCTTGGTAAAATGAAATCTTTAGGATTTAAGTGACCTTAGTCCCTTCTTAAAAAGAGAAATAGAGCATGAAAGGACCATCAGATGATGCAAAATGTACTGAGGTGCTTTAATCAGTTACTAGAACTGGGTAGAATAATCCATAGCTGATGTTAATTTGGGGTGTGCTTGGACATCAACGTTTTCCTTAGTTTTTATTTTGGTACTGATGTATTCAAAGAAGCTGCTCTTGCTGTCTTTGACATCCTTGGCCAGATTTAAAAACAGATGGGCCTTGACCTTCCTTATCTCACTTCTACTTACTCTGATAACATCTCTTAGCAATGACAGTGAACACCCCAGTGGTGTTGATGAAGATCGTCTGATCAGGCACCCAAGCTGAACCCCTGCAGCCAGAGGGGTGATTTGGGACCTGTACATAAACTCTGTGGTTTGGGCTCACCTTTAATCTTCAGACATGATTATGATGGACAAACTGGAGCTAGAAAATGAAGCCTGTGGTGTTCAGCCAAACCTTCCCCGGGGTCAAGGAGAGTTTAGGAACTTCTTCATTTCTTGCCCCTGGTGGAGATCATAGGGTAAGTCACAGGTCCCTGTTACTGAGCAGCCTCTTGGTTTAACATAACACTTTGTGCAGCCCCAGGGATTATCTCCTCAAGTCTAGACAGATTATACAGGGTTTAGCCTGAGCCATTGACCGCAGATCATAGGGCAGGGGGAAATAAAACACAGGGATGTGAAGAGGGAATGGCAGCTCCTGCCAGGCCTCCAGGCTGGCACTGGGCATGGAGAGCAACGGGATGAAAGGGGAAAAGGGTCGGCTGAGTTCATCCTTCTCAGTAGGAACCGTGGAGCAATTTATCCTTCTGCCTTTAATAGATTGGGATGGTTCAAACACATAGAAAGCTTGGACTCATTAACACAAAGCTGAAGAGAAGGCAACAACACTGGAAAAAGGGGAGGAGTGGAAAGTCTGTTCTCTTTATAATGCTATTTCCTCTATTAAACAGACCTCTCTGACTGTGAAACATTTAAAACATACAAAAAAACAAGCCCCACCTTGTGTTGGCTGCTCTTTCCACTGATGGGGCTTGTCCTGGTGCCACCTCATGGCAAAAATCAGATTTGAATTTCCACTGGGATCTGGGAGAATTGGCTGCCCAGTTCCCAGCACTGGAGCTGTTTTGTAAAGAAACTGGCCTGCAAAGCCAAAACAGGTGCTTATCCACAGGAGGGGAGGGAATTTTGCTTCTGTGATCCGTAACTTGTCTTTCTGGGGGAAAAATTTAACTCTAGAAAGAGTTTTACAACGTATTTTTTCCTGTTTGGGAGGTACCTGTTGAATCTATTTGTCATATCACCACCCAGCCTGGATTCTAATTAAAGGATAAAGTATCTCCTCTATGTGGTTATCACCTGATAGCTTGAAATATTCCACTGGAAGTGTTGATGTGTTACCCACCACCATCTGCAAATGCAGATTTGTGGTGGCCTCTGTTCAGAACACTGTTTTCAAAAAGGTTTTTGGGCACTGGGGAAGTTGCTGCCACTCTGCAGTGGGAATGGATATGAACAGTCCTGGATAGTGCAGTAAACACTTTGCTCAAATTAAAGACCACACAGAGCTCTGAGTTTGGGACAGTGTTCAGCTCTGGGATACCAGATGTGAAACTTCCTCTGTGGAGAAATGAATAGCTTTATTTTTCAAGCCTCTCCATCCAAAATGTCTCAGTGGCATTAAATTCTCAATTTTATTTTTTTTCTTTTTTAAGCTGAATTTGGGAGCAATCATTTCCAGGGCAGCAGGTGTGAGATCCTGTCAGGATTGTGATGTAGGATCTCACTTCAGCAGGGGACAATTGATAAAAATTGAGTTAAGGGGAGGGCTGAAACTGTGCTTATATGTTTGCAAAGAGTAAAGGCAAACACTAAGATTGGGGGGTTGAAATTGTCTGTTTTATATGTGTGCTCTTCATAAATATTATTTGTAATCATCCCTGAGAACATTATATGTACATATATATATAATTTATACATATATATATATACATATTATTTATACAACAGCTCAGGTAATTCTAATATCTCACTTTCAGTCTGTTCCCATCACTTGGCCATTGAGTGTTATCAATAACAGGCCTTTTTGATTCTCCCAATACTTTCAAACTACAGAACAATGGCCTTTGGGGGTTTTTTGGCTGAATGCTGGTGATGATTTCGTAGGACATAAATTACTTTTAAAAAAATTTACCTATATTTCTTAAGCTCTTTTTTTTTTTTTTTTTTTTTTGAAAGCTCACAAACGTGTCCTCCATCCCATAAACAACGGGCAGCTGGGCTCAGGATGCATTTAGCCATGAAAATACTTGTATAAACTGCTGTTCCTTAAAGATGTTTGGCCACCTGCCACTGCTGCAGCGTGTTCCTTTGGCTGGTCTGATGTTACCTCGAGTGGGATGGAGGGATTTGGAGTTGGAGTGAACCACCCCAGCCCTCGTAAACCTCCTTGGAGCTCACACCACCAGATGATCTGGCCCCCTCCAACCCAGAACTTGGCTCTTTAAACTTGGCACGTGGATGCTGGAATTTTCCAGTTTGCCATTACAAGCTTATTTCTTTATTTCTCTGTTATTGTCGAGGAGGGGCAAACAGGTCTGTGCAAGCTTTGAAATCACCTGGAAAGCAACTGGAAACTCAGACTTGCTGCTCAACAAAAGCTCCCTGGGCCAGGTTCTCACTTGGTTGAGTTGCTTTGCATCTGATGTGGGTCCAGGTTTGGGTATTCTGGCTCGATTCTGGAGCTGAGAGCCCTTGGAAAATGGGTGGTGTGCGATTGCACTGCTCTGAGCTGCTTTTATTTCCTTGTCTGCAGTGCTTTTGGTGCTTTAGGTATTCCCCTCTCTGCAGCTATTCCCTTTCCTATAGCTGTATGCCTCTGGAAGGGCAAGGAATGTCAACACTTGCAGTGTTCAGGTGTCAGTGGGATTTTCACTTGCTGCTGGTGAAGACAAAGTGGGGTCTCATTCCAAAACAATGGGCTGTTTGTATGGCCAGAAATGCCAGTCTGGGGTGAGCAGACCCAGGATCCTGGCATTTGTGTACCTGGGGCTAAAATGGTTCCCCACATCTGGCAGTGCCTCTCAAGGGTGATTAGACATCCAGAGAAATACTGTGGATCAAGTGATTCCTTTGGTATCATAAGAAGAGGTTACTGGGAATCATAAAATCATGGAATGATTTGGGTTGGAAGGAACCATAAAGGTCATGCAGTTCTGACCCTGCTGCTGTGGGCAGGGGACAAGGGGAGGGTATTTGCAACCCATATGGTCTGATGGTGGTTTCAGTTGTCCTGGTTCTGTGTCCATATGCCTCGGATACTTCATGGTCTGTACATGGAAGGGAGAGAAAGGATCTGTCACGGTGTGTTTGGGAGCCCAGGAACAGCTTCTCTGCTCCACACCAGAGGCACTGGGGGCCTGTGGGAAGGACCAGCTGTGAGCAGAGGAATATTTTAAAGCAGGAGAGAGGTGCAGCACTGATGGATGTTGTCACTGCTGGGCTGCACCCAGTGGGTGCTCAGCAGAGGTGGTTGCAGGGGGTGCACGGGTGTGGGACCAGGAGAGTTTGCCCCCAGGCTCCTCCTGCACATGGAACATCAGGTAATTTGTCTCACCAGCCTCCAGTCATCTGGTTACTCATGAAAGGCAAGACCTGGAAGGGGTTTTCATCTGAGAGATGTGCCCAGGAGTGCCACTGGCACCGTACCCAGGCTACACGTGGCTGCAGGCAGCACATGCTGTGTTCCTCCTCCCAGCTCGGGGGCTTGCAGCCAATCTGCCTTTCACCTCTGCCTGCTGAAAGGCTCTTTCAGCAGAGAATCTCTTCCTGTGTGTGGCTCATGCTCCAGCCTTTCCAGTTTCACAGGGAGGCTGGGAGGAGGGGACAGGTATCTCAACAGGTTTGGAGGTAAAGGGAGGGATTTCCTGCAGCTCTTCTCCATTGAACCATTAGGAAACTTCATTACCAGGCTACAAGCTGAGTGGGCTGGGAGGACCCCTTTCCCTTGGCTTGATCTGAGGGCTTTGACCTCCTCTGCTTGTAGGTTTTGATGTGTTTGATAACAATTACCCATCCAAGTAACTCTCAGTCCATCAGGGCAAAGGTTTATGCCGGGTGAATGGCTGAAGCTCAAAACAAACCCTTGTGGTGCCGAGTTCTTCCACCAGACAGCCCAAATCAGGGACAGGATGAGTGATCCCTAACTCCTTATTGCCCTCCTTGTGTGTCCCAGGATGCCTGGTGACTGCTCAGGCTCCTGCTGTGCTGAGTGAACAAACCCACTGACAAGGAAACCGGAGTCCAGGGTAGGCAGAGTTTGGGAATTTGAGTCATGGCAACATTTTTTTCCCCTGTGGATGAGGAAGGCCTTAAGGATGATGCTGGGCAAGCAGTGGGGAGGGCTGGGATGCTTTGGTGTGGCTCAGGGTGTGAATCTAGAGGTGAAATCACTGCTCCATGAAAAGTCATACAGCTCAACCACCCAAAGAGCTGGGACTGCCACCTGGATATGTGCCAGGAATGATGGTCAGGACTTCAGTGGCACTGACAAAGCAAGTGTTGATGCCAACAAGTGTCTTTCAAGCATTTAGTTAAGGGAGGGGGCTGGATTTTGTTGTTCTTCCTTCTCTGGTCTCCTGATAACCTGACTTTGAGGGGTCTTCAGCAGTGGGGGCCACCAGTGTGATATCCATCCTCCTCTCCTGGCACCTGAGGGAAGGGGCTGGTGTAGGGGAGTTGTGTCAGCTTTTGCTCTGTTCTGTAGAATAATGGACAGGCTTGAGTTGGAAGGGACCTTAAAGACCACCTGGCTCCAACCCTCAGTGCCATTCTAATATTGCTGCCATACAATGCCAGGACAAGAGCAACCATTTGAAGTTGGGGTTCACCAGTGTGATGCACCAGTGTTGTCACAGGGAAATTGGGGCTGAGTGACACAGGGACTGGAGCAGGGCAGTGCTGGGGCTGGACTCAGGGCCAGCCAGGTGTGCAGAGGGGGCTCAGCTCTCCATTCCTTCCCAGCCCTCTGTCTTGCCTGCCAGGGATGGGTTTTGCCACCCAGCACCCAAGGATGCACCTTCCCTTTCCACTCCTTCCTGCTTGCACTTTTGCATGCACTTTTTTCCTGAATCCTTGCCTTTTCCATGCTTCCACAAGCCTCTAGGCCTCATCTCAGAACTGCTGAATTCTGAGTAGGAAGGGACCCACAAGGATCATTGAATCCAGCTCCTGGCCCTGCACAGGACACTCTGACAATCCCCCCTGTCCTTGAGAGCATCATCCGAAGGCTCCTTGAGGAGGAGGTTTGGGGCTGTGACCGCTGCCCTGGGGAGCTGTTCCAGTGCCCAACCACCCTCTGGATGGAGAAACTTTTCCTGATATCCAACCTAAACCTCCCCTGACACAGCTCCAGCCATTCCCCTGGGTTCTTATCACTGGTCACAGTGAGGAGGTCGCTGCCACCCCTCTTGCTTCCCCTGTCTCCTCTTCCCTGGGGATCGGGAAGAGCTGGGAGGGGAGCGTGGGGTGGGAAGAGAAGGAAAACTCCATTTGGTGCTACCCCAGCGGGGGGAAAAGGGAGGCAAACGCTTTTTGGGGGGCCGGGACATCCCGTGGCCGGCTCGTTCG
>NW_021940039.1:3104517-3288499 GCF_001715985.3 Manacus vitellinus | reverse complement strand
GGGGTCGCGGAGTAGGCGAGGGGGCTTTTGTGCCTTGTCTTTCCTTCCCCGATGCGTTCCGGCAAAAAAGAAAGAAGAAAAAAGAAACCCCAACAAAACCCACCCAACCTCCTTTAGCTGCCCTAGTCTCTGAATGCCATTTGTCAGGGGGCCCGTAAAAGGGGGGAAAAAACTTAAAACAATACTTTATTCGCCTTTCTTGGAGTAGAGCTGCCTGTTACCGGGCTGCTTTTTCTGGAGGAAAAGTCAGGGCGAGTTTCTGGAGGCTCTGGTTCTTTACATATCTGCGTGGATATATATGTGAATGTATATTTAGTCGACTGGAAAGCTCTGGGCTTGCGTAGTTCCTCCTCCTTGAGGAGAAGAAAGTTTTTTGTCCCGCTGGAATCTGCTCTCCCTCCGCACATCAAAGCGTTAGAGCTCGGGACACAAAAGCTTTGGAGCCGCTCGGGACCCCAGAGCTCCGCTGCCCCCTCACCAACCCCAATCCACAGGGTTTTTCCCTAAAATCGGGACTGTTGAATGTGGCGGGAGGAAGCTCTGAAGTTCCAGATGTGCAACAGCACAGAAAACCCCTGGAATGTCATTTCTTTTCCTCATCGTGCAGAAGGGGGACTTTAAACACTCCTATTTCCCTTCGGGGTTGTGGAGCGTTTTTCCAGAGCTCTGCTTCCCAAATGTCTGCCTTCCCCCCGGGTGGGCTGGGAAATGCCGGAGCAGGGCAGCTGGGGGCTTGTGGGGCTGCTGGAAAAGTTTTCCGTGTGTTTGCAGAGCGTTCCCTGAGTTTGTAGTGGACACTTGGAGGCATCGGCGCTCTGAGCTCTGTTTATGTTGGATTCCAAGGGAATGACTGAGGAGCGGTTTGTTGGCAAAGTTGATTTTTCTTTTGAAATCCGAAAAGTTAAACTTGAGAAACTGAGAAATGCCCCGAAATGCTGAGCTGTCTGGGATTCAGCTTTTGATTCAGCTTTCCTGCCTGATTTTTGTGTGCTCCGGGTATTTTTCCCCGGGAAGCCCTGGCAGGGGTGTTTGCAGGGTTGTGTGAGTGTTACCAGGACAAACGCCCGTGGGATTCTGTTCCTGGCAGTGGGATTCTGTGTACAAAGCAGCGTGATTGCGAATTACTGTCATTTCTGGGTTCTTAAAATGACATTAAGGAAGAAAAGGTTGGGCGTAGGAGGAATGCTTTCATTAATGGTTTGCTTGTAAAGGCTGAGCAAGATGGAAAAGCAGTTGCTGGTCAATGAATAAAGTCTCTAGAACATCCCTGCAGGGAAAAGTTCAGGGCGGTGGGAGCTGCCACAGAATTTGTGCTGCAGAAGTATCGGGCTGTTAAAGCAGTTTCCAGACCAGCAGACCTGGAGTGACACCAGCTCCTCTGGAGCTCCCTCTTGTCCCGCCAGCTCGTCGGGCCCCTCGGTTATTGTGTATCGGTTGCAAACGGAATTATTTCCATTTCATCTATTTCAAAGGGTGAAACCCCAAAGTTTTCCTTTCACTGTTGCCTGTGCTGAGGCCGTACCGGTTTCAGAGCATCCTTAGGTGTTTCCCTGTCCGTGTGTATCCTCCAGACAGCTCCAATATAAGCCCCGACTCCTTTCCAAAGTTACCAGGTAACTTTTTCAAACTTCTGGGTGCAGCTGGGGGAGCAGAGGAATGGCTGGAAGCTTTTGTGGGGCCACTGTGCAGAGTAATGACTCTCGTGGTGAAAGGCTTTGAGTTTTCCTAATGAGCCGCCTAATAGGACATCAAATAATTTGGATGAGGGTGGAGTCAGACCGGGACTGCTGATGGCATTGACTAATGCTCTTTTTTTTTTTTTTTTTTTTTTTTTTTTTTTTTAGTTTTTTTCAACTTCTCTTTGGTTTTATTTCAGCTCAGCTCGTTTCAATTTCATTAGAGTTGGTTTCTCAGTACTGAGAGGGGAATCTTCCCTGTAATCCATTGTGTGGTCCCAAAGAAAGGGGGAGGACACCTTGTAGAGAGGATTTCCAGAAAAATAGAGAAATAGCCATGTCAAAGGCAACATGATCTGAGCTGCCTCCAAACACAGCCCTTCCAGCTCAGATTTTCCCATATTTTAACAGATGATGTCACGCAAAAATCTAACCCACAGACAAAGTTGGAATCTGTCTCTGCTTTTACAAATCCCTGTAAAATCAAATCAGGTTTCTGGGTGAAAATTTTTGGATGCAGCAGTTTCCTTTAGTGGCAAAGTGTAATAAGAATACATGGTGTGCCCTTTAAAATAAAAATGCTGGAAATTGTGAAGTATCCCGTTACCATCTGTTGCTTCTCTCCTTGGCTCTTTCCCAGTCACCTAAATGAGCTAAAAAAAATAACCTTGATCCAGCCAGTTAAAAGTGGTTTTTTTAAATGCTTTGCCAATCAAAAGTGTTGATACTGTTTTACAAGAAGAAATATGACTTTATAAGTCTGGAATTGATGGCAGATCTGATTTCCACTGTAAAAACCTGGATTATGCTGTCAATGTATTGCCAGATTGGAATGGGAATTTGTAACTTGAAAGCACCCAGCTGTGGGACATGCCCTGGCCAGGGGCTGCAGCAGAGGCATTTGGCTGAGGTAATGTGTTGTTCTTCCATGGGAGCAGGGGCAGGAGGAAAACCCTTTGCTGACCATTCCCTTCAAGGTGGTGTTTGGAGGCTGCTCCTGGAATCTCCTCCTGCAGGGCTGAGGATGCTGGGATGGATGTGGGAGCTGAATTTGTCAGCTCCCTCCAAAGCTACTGGGCAGTAATTTGGGGACTGGAGGAATCATCTCTTGTCTTCAGAGGTAGCTCTAAGGCAAAACCTGCTGAGTTGTTGTTGATTTTTGTGCACAAAGAGGGACAGCAGTGAGGACCCTGCTGGCTCTGACCTCTCATGCTGGACCCTCAGATATAAAACCTCTTTTTCATGGCAAGTTTAATGAACAAAACTGTCTTATTGTTATTCCTAATGCTTACATAGTCTGTAACAGGGAATAACATTTACCCTAGGACAAATCAGGAGGGCCTGGAAAGGGGATGTGCATCCTTATTTTAAAGGAGTGCTGTCCCTGCCCATTATGGAGTTGGAGATGGACTTTTCAGGTTCATTCCTTTTTGAAATACAGAGCAAACCCAACTGGCAGGTTTCTGCCTCGTGGTGACCTGCAGTCAGGTGGTAGCACTGCAGGGGTTGTACTGATATCAGAACTGAGGGGGTGACTCAGTAAAGTGGCTCCTGCTCTGATCTCCCCCCTCTGTGTGACGCAGGGGTGGAGGTGAGAGCCTGATTTACCCTCCTGGGAGCGCCCAGGAAGTTCATTTGAGTTCCACTTCTCTGTGCTCAGCTGCAGCAGCTGCACTGGATGGGCTGTTCAGCACAGAATGACAGAACCATTAAGACTGGAAAAGATCTCAGAGTTCAACCTTTGCCCAAACAGCACCTTGTCGAGTAAACCACAGCAGATCACAGCTTGAATTCTGAAGCAGCTTTTTTTCCTCTTTTTTTCTTTGCCACTGTCCCAGAGGCTCAGACCCTCAATGACACAGAGATGTCCCCATCACCCTTGGCAGCCTGTGCCTGCTTGCTCTTCTCCTAACAGTGAAGATGTGATCTGGTGCTGTCTGTCCCTCTGAGTCAACATCTGCCTGTCTGTCCTTCAGCCTGGCTCCAGGGGCAGAGGCTCAGTCTGTGTTCTCACACCTGCTCTCAGTTACAGAAATAATCTTTAGGATGAGACTAAGCGTGGCAGCAGATGCTGAGCAGCAGAAAGCACTGCTGTGGAATATGCCACTAATGCAGAGGCATCAGTGGGAAGGGCCATTTATAGATGTGTTTTAGGGAATCTGAGTTTTGTCTGTGCTTCAGAAATAAATCTGTGGGCGTGCTTTCCAGGAAACTTCAGTCTGAGGGATTTTTTATTTTTTTTTACTGTAGAGGTAAAGCAAATTTACCATTAATTTTTTTTAACAATTACTTTTTGTCTTATGTCCAGATTCTTTGACTTGCTCTCTCTGTGTTCTCCCTCTGGATCTGGATGTTCAGAATACCCTTCCCAACGTGGTGGTGGATGGGTGCCAATCACTGTGTAAACATGGAAGTCTACACTTGGGAAAACTGCAGGGAGCAAAAAGCTGGGAATGCTCTCACAGGAGCAGGTTGAGGGTCAGAGGGTTTTTGGCCCTACAAGGGGGGATGAAGGGAAGGGGGGACAGGTCAGGTGGACCCTGAGGGAGGTAGTGATGTAAAAACTGCTCAAGTGAGGTATCACCATGGTGATTCCTGGTTTTACTATTTGTTTGTGTGGTTGCCTTGGATATGTCTGGGGAATGGTGGGACCTGGGAAGAGTGGGGAGCTGAGACATCTGAGTTGTTGGATGGCAGCAAATGCTGCAGGTGCAAAGATGGGTCTGGGACCCTCTTCAAACAGAGTCATAGAATGGTTTGGGTTGGAAAGGACTTTAAAGATTCATCTCATCCCACCCCCTGCCATGAGCAGGGACACCTTCCACTAGCCCAGGTTGCTCCAAGCCCTGTCCCACCTGGCCTTGGACACTTCCAGGGATGGGGCAGCCACAGCTTCTCTGGGCAACCTGTGCCAGGGCCTTCCCACCCTCACAGGGAAAAATTTCTTTCCAGTATTCAATTTAACCTACTCCCTTTCAGTTTAAGGACATTCCCCTTTGTCCCAAGTCCCTCACCAGTTTTCTTGCAGCCCTTTCAGACACTGGAAGTGGCTCTAAGATCTTCCCAGACTCTTTGGGAAGAGCAATTCCATTTGGAGCTCATTCTCTGCTGTCTTGGGAGTTGACTTTGAAGTGTAGCAGCCCCAAAGACAGGGGAAATCCCTGCTGAGTTATAAGCACAAATTTGGCACTTGATCACCTGTGTACACCCTCACCCACAGATCTCCTTGCCTGGTTTGTTTAGCAGGAGTTTTATCCTCAGGATGCAGCCATTGTTCTATAAAATGGATGATTTTGCAGAGAAAGGTTTAAAATATTATTTGAATTCTGTTGAAAACATGGTTATAATCTTGTAATACATAGATTTTGGTAAGTGGGAACTGCTGTTTAAAATGAGAGAATTGTCTGGGAAATAAACCAGGAGTGAACCACAAAACACACCTCAAAACACTTCCTCCTTTTTCATGTGGAGGAAGAATTCTTCCCATCTGTTCTGAGCTTTTATTCAGCATAGACTTCTACTCATCACGTGTTTAGGAAAGCCCTGACTCTGCTGTGGGGCTCTGATGCTGCTGCTGCTGCTAAGGACATTTTGGGAATGCTGAGGCCTTTGAAGAGTCAGCTGCTGGAATTGGGTCCAATTTATGATGTGCAGAAAAGTCGGTGTCAGCCACAGGCACACACGAGCTGCTGGAGCTCAGCTCGATCATCTCCACTGCCTCTGCAGGTCCTTGACTTTCAGCTTCCTTTTTAGCATGGAATGCAACCCCCTCTCTTGGATTTATGGCAAGTCTGTTTGATAGAAGCAGCAGGACCTGGGACTGGCATCCTGTGGGAGATGCTGCCCCAAAAAGGGGGGGATCACCTGGGGGACCCCAAGGGAGGGCTGATGGAATCAAAGGCATCTCCTGAGCTTCCTTCCAAGCTCTGGCTCTGCTGAGGTTTGGAGGCTCCTTGGTGCTTTATGTTCTCCTGGATCAGGACTGCTCAGTGCCATTTTTTGGCTCTCATTCCTTTTATTTGGATTTCTCTCTGGCTCTGACCCCTCTGGAGTGCAGCTCTAGTACAGAGATGTCAGTAATAGCAGTTAAAAGGTGCTGGTGGGTTTTTGTTCCCTGCTAAGGGCATGGTGGCTTTCTGGGGAGTTTTTAAGAGCTTTTTTGGAAGGAAAACCCTTTCAGGTGGTCACTCTTACGTGTTCTGAAGCAGGCAGAGCTTCCCATCTGTCTCAGGTTGTTGGGGTTTGTTCCCTTTGAGCATCAGCAGAGCCCAGTGGTGTCCTGAGTTTGCAGTTTCATGGTTTGGCTGTGGGTGCAAATACTTCTCCAAGGCAGCAGAATCCAGTTTTCAGACCCTTAATATATTTTGTTCTACATCCTGGTGTTGCCTTTACCTACTTACACCTTCAGTTGTTTTTGCAGGCAGTGCATTCCCTTTCCTTTACTCTCCTGGCTTGCTTGGGAGAGCTTCCTGCAACTGGCCTTGCTGTATATATTTTAAATATTTTACTCTCCCCAACTAGATCACAGCTGATGTGATGTGTACTGACTTTGCAAGCTGGAAGTTTTCCTTAAAAATATAAAAAATCCTTTGTGTGAAACAAAGAAAAACTCAGTATGGGAAGAATGAGCAAAAACCAGGGGGTAAAAAAAAAAAAAAAAGGTTGAGACATGAAAGAATGGAAACATTTTGTTGAAATCTAATGTTATATGGAAAAAACTTGGGTTGGCAACATGGTATAATTAGCCACTGGGTTACTGTTGGCAAGTTCCAGGGCTCTTGAAATGCAGCCTAGCACTGAGGGAAGCATCCAAATGATGTCGTGGTTTCTCTGTGGACGTGTCTGGAAAATGTGTAGAACTAAAATAAATAAATGAAGGAGCTACACAAAAGGCATTTTTGAGCTTGGTTGCTCCAAGTCTGGGCTCTTTTTGTCTCCAGAAGCCGAGAGAGGGTTCTCAGCATCACCTGGAAGCTTTCACGAGGATGAGATGTCACTTTTTGAAAGCAGGAAAATGGTATTAATGTATTTACAAGGCTGGAGTTTTTCTTCCAGTTGGTGTAACAAGCCTGAGAGAAAAAGGATAGTTTGGGGGTTGAATGAGTGGAACAACCTACATCAGAGCTCATTCCTAACCTCTGCTGTGGATTTTCTTCCAGCCTTTAGGCAAATCCCTGTGTTTCCCATCCCCTGGGGCATGATCACATCTCCCTGTGTGGAACCTGACATTGAGGTGTTGCTCTAACACAATTTTACTGCTGATATGCCAACAAGACACGTGTTTGCAAGCACTGAAGTGTTTTAAGAGGCTCTTTTCCACCACTGAGCCTCAGGTTATATTAGTGGCTGTGGTCTTTCTACTTTAAAAATGGTTTTCCCCTCCAGCAGCACTAGTGTCTCACACTGCAAATCCAGAGGATTACTTGGATTTTGTCTTTAGATTTGGGCAGATTTCTTGCAGGTTATATCATGGGCTGCAAGAACCACCAAGCTGTTGTATTGACTGCTCTCAGGATGCTTTGGAGAATTAGATCTATAACAGAAATCTGAAGCAGAGGATTTTTTTGGGCAGCCACACACTTCAGTTTACTGGGGAAAAAAAACCCCTCTGGAAGGTGGAGGGATGCAAATGGAAAGGGGGTGCTGGATCCTGAGGAACTGGGGGTCTGGATGTGCTGTGGGCAGGAGCAGGAGGCCAGATAAGCTTCTGTCAGGCTGTCACTTCCCTGCCCTGGGATGGTGACATTCAGCTGTTTTGCTGATGTGAGAAGGTAATTCCAGTGTGTTTTGCTGAGGGCTCTGCCATGGGCTCAGTACATTCACCCCTCTGGGTTAGGTTGGATTTCCTGGGAAGTCTCCCATGCCTGATACTCCATCCCTGCAGCTCTGGAGTCTCTGGAAACAGGTTTGAAGGCCAAACCTCAGTCTTGCTGTGCTCAGAGGTAGCTTTCTATTGATCTGGATGTCCCCCAAAGGAGCAAGACACCCTGTTTTCCTAATGAAGAATGTGATGTGTGTTTGGGGGAGCTCTAGTTCTCCTTCAGCTTGATGAAAACCTGAATTATCCTAAACACAGCTAAATCTCACTGTTAGCATGGGATGACCCCATGTGCCATCCCTGCCTGGATCAACCTGTGCATCTGCAGCCAGGGAGGGAGATGCTGATTCCTTCAGAGTAAATAAATTAATAAGTGTTTTCCTGGCTCAGGTTTTAAGCAAACTGCTTAAAGCCCTTGCCTTGCCTCTCTGCTCTTGGACAGGGGAGTTTGCAGCTCTGAGGGAAGTGCTGTGAGGAGTTGATGGAAGAAGCTCCCAGGGAGAGGAGAGGTCACTAAGGGGTCTGTGGAGCCCCTGCTCAGGGGGACTGTCAGGTTTAGTGACCAGATTTTGGGTTTCATTTCATGTCAGCTGGAGCTTCTCTTTTTGAGAGAGAGTACACAGGAAGAAGCTGGCTCAGCTCTGCCTGAGCCCGTGTCTTACACAGCCTCTCTGGCCTCTCCTCCTCTGCCTTTCCTCCCTCCACCCCCTTTTTTTGTTTCCAAGACAATACTTAAGTAAGAATTCACTGCAGCTGAATTCCTGGAGATGACACTGCCGGTTTCCCAGGGTCTCTTGTACTCCTGCAGCATTTTACTCTGTGATTTTTTTGGTGTGTCTCTTTCCCTCCAATATGAATTAAGCAGTGAGTTTGTGTGATTTTTTTTATTTATTTAATTTTTTTTGCCTTTGAGGGGATTCATCCTAGATGTGCTGGAATGAGATACCTACTCTGTGTGTGCTCTTGTCTGCTGCAGGGTAGAGATTCAGTCCGAGGGCTGCAGTTCACCAGCTGAATAATGAACACATTGTCTGTGTGCCCTTATTTCCAGCTTGCACCATTAAAAGTGAATAGAAAGGTCAAGGAGATGAGTCACTGTGAATACAAGTGTCATTCTGCTCAGGAGAAATGGAAAAAAAGGAGCTTCCAAGCGAGGTGCTTCGGCTGGTGCCAAACTGCTCTGTTCCACAGGAGTTGCAGGGAGTTACAAGAGGAAATCTGGGCTCAGATTTGCTGGAGTGTTCAAGCACCTAAAAAGCCCAGCAAGGGGCTGGAGCTGGGCTTTGGCTGTTGTAGCTGCAGTGGGCTCTGTTTGGAAAATCAGGGTGATGCTCTGGAAGCCTTGGGCTCCTTGCTGCTGTCTTGGAAAACAGACAGCTGGAGTGTGTCGGGTTGGGAGCTCTTGTTCTCAGCTCCATGACATACCCAGTGGTACCCAGAAGAAAAGTCTTCCTCCAAATCCATGTGGAAACTCCTAATACAGAGCCAGAGCACCTTCCTCCAGACCCAGAGCAAGTGTTAGTAATGGAGTGAAGGTGCTGTCATGGGACAGTGTCATTGGAGAGGGACTTTGGACAAGGGTATGGGGACAGGACAAGGGGGAATGGCTTCACCCTGACAGAGGGCAGGGTTAGATGGGATATTAGATAGAAATTCTTCCCTGTGAGGGTGGTGAGGCCCTGGCACAGGTTGCCTGGGGAGGCTGTGGATGTCCCATTGCTAGAAGTGTCCAAGGCCAGGTTGGAGCAATGTGGGCTCGTGGAAGGTGTCCCTGCCCATGGCAGGGAGTGGAACTATGTGATCTTTCAGGTCCCTTCTAACCCAAATCATTTACAATTCCCTTGAAACTCTGGTGAGAGAACTGGGTGCACCAGGGTGTCAGCAGGGTCCCACTCAGTCCCTGCACCATCCCAGGGGAAGGAGCAGGGTGGTGACATCCATGGATCTGCAGGGTGCCTGGAGCTGAGCCTGGGCCCGGCCCCTGCCCCGGCTCTGGTAAATGCCCATTTGTAAATTAAGCTTTTTTAATTTCCTGCCCAAAAGCTTGATTCAACAAGCCCCAGGCAGCTGGTTAACCACACTGGAAATGGAAATAGAAACGTGGCTCGTGGGCTGCACGTGTGGAAGGGGGTGGTGAGCTGGGGGTGGGTGTGTGCCAAGTGGGTGGGATGGGACGGGGACCCGGCCAGAGCTTTTGCCTTTAATTGACAGTGTAATTCCAGTAAAACAGCAGCAGTGGGTGGAACACAGAAGCCAGTTCAGGAGTTGTTAATGCTTTTTTAATGGGGTGGAGTTGCTTTATGTCTTGGGCTCCTGTACCTGTGGGTTTCCTTTTCCATGTGGCTCAAACACCCTCCTCTGGGCTGACCAAACACCCTCCTCTGGGTTCAGCATTTTGGCTAATTGCTTTCCACTGACCTGGAAGGGAAACAGCCCCAGTGCATTTGAGATCAAGGTGTGCTGTGAGAGACACCCCTGCACATAGTCCAGTACTGCTTTGGTATTTTGACAGAATTTCAATCCTGAATGAAAGCACATAGGAATATTTAAATTTTTGATTTCTAGCCACTGGATTTTTCTGTTCTGAAGTCACTCTTCTGGTGTAAAATAGCTATTCTTCTGAAAAATAGCTAAAGCTTTAGAAGCTTGATTTATCCTCCCTCATCAAAATACACCTTCAGCAGGAAACTAAGCCAACTATTTCTCTTGCCCACCTAATCCAAGATCTTTTCCATAAACAACTTGCAAATGAATTTGCCAGTACAGCTTTGATCCAAGGTGGCCAAAAATTCAACACAAATTCCAGTTGGTATCAAATGACTGGGAGCTGGGACTCGTTTGCTGATGATGCAATAGAACCATGGAATGGTTTGGGTTGGAAAGGACCTGGAAGGGTGATAGCAGTGTGATGCTGGCAGGGCTGGGGTGAGGCAGGAGCTGATGCCTTGTAGCTCATGTGCATTGGGGGGACTGTGCCTGGTTTTGGGATGTTTAATCTTAGTGTTGGTATTTTCTGGAAAGGTTTCTGCAGGTGGATGGGGTAGGGGACAGTGTGGGACCAGCAGAGCTGCTCTGGGTTGCTGCTGTGGGACTCCATGGGAGAATCCTGCTTGGGGCAGGAGCCCTTCTGGAAATGCCCCTTGGAGGGTTTTCCGTGGGAGACACGAGGCTGTCCAACCCCTGAGTGCAGCATCTGCTCCCTGCCCCTGGGAAAAGCTGTCCTTTTGGAAAGCTGTCCATTCCTTGAAGGATAAGCTCTGTCTTCCCGGAGCCCCGGGCTGCGAATTCTTGCCTCGCTGTTGTTTTGCTGCAGCCCGTTGGGTTTCCTGCTTCGTGTTACAGGGAGGGCAGATCCCTGAGAATCCCCTCATCGTGTCTGCGCTCCAAAAACGACGCGAGGGCGGGAGGAGGAAGCCGCTTTCATCCCGGCAGCTGCCTTTGGCGCTCGCTGGCTCGTTCCTATCGGGGAAAACTGCTCGGAATGTTCTCTCGCAGGGGTTTGCAGGGACCGGGAGAGGCACATTATCACGTCTTGAGCACTTCGGGAGAAAGTCCCTCGCTCTGCCTCTCTCAAATGTTTAAATGAAAACAGTCTGTCTTTCTGCAACTCTTGGATGCTTTCCCTGCTGACCTCAGGAGCTGGGATGGGAGGAGGAGCAAACAGACCCGAACTGGCTCCGGCTTTCCTTTTTTTTTTTTTTTTTCTTTTTTTTTTTTTTTTTTTTTTTTTCTTTTTTTCACTTCAGTCCTGGTTCCCTGCAGGATGCAAAGCAGAAAAACAATAAGGGCCATATCTGCTCTGGAAACATCAATTTTCCCAGTGCTCTGTAATTAAGGAGCTATATCAGGAAGCAGTGGAGTCTTTCTGCACTGGAGGCTGTTGGCAGCTGCCAGAGCCTGCACCGAGGGTTAAGTCCTCTGCTGTGTCTCACCAGCTCTTTCTTTTCCAGCCACAGACATTCCCACAGCAGGGTCTGCTCCCTGTGAGTAGAGAGAAGTGCTGGGTTGGATCAGCCTGTTACTCCTAAAATGGGGGGAACAAAGGGGAGACACTTCAGAGCTTTGTCTGACAGCCATGCCCAAGGATGCTGGAGGTGACACTTTGTCCTGTGGTCCCTGTGCTGGGAGTTCTTCTGCCCCAAGTGGTTGGACTTGATGATCCTTAAGGTCTTTTCCAACCTTAACGATGCTGTGAATCTGTGGAAGTCATCCCTGTGCCTGGGCCAGGGTTTTTGGGCTGACCCTTCAATGCTTACGCCGAGTTTGGTCTTGGCCCAGGGCCCCATGGCTGGGCAGGGATGGGATTTTTTTCCTTCTTGGATATGAATCAGGCTCTTGCAGCACTGCCCTGTTGCAGGAGTTTGTCTACGTGGAGCTATGGGCGGATACAGGGCTGGGACTGGGCTCCTGTTGACTTTGGGAATTTAGGCAGTGAAGTAGCACAGCATCATCAGGCCTGAATCACAAAACCACCCTTCATCTCCTTCTACCACTGCTGTTGACTTGCTGCCTTCACTGCCCACAGGCCTGCATATTTTTTTTTGGCAGTGTATGCAGCATTTTACAGTCCTGATTGGGATTCAGCACAGGAAAATGCAATGGGGTTTCTTGTGGCTGTGTGGAATAGGCATGGATTACACCAAGCTGATTCAGATTTTTCCTATGAAATATGAACCAGACCCAAAACTGGAGCTTTTTTTTTTTTTTTTTTTTTTTGGGGGGGTGTGGAAATACCCATATAGCACTTTGGGTTCCTCATCTGAAGGTTCTTAAAAATCCCCACCAGTAAACTCGGAGATGCTCTGAAACAGAGTCAGAACATGAGTTAAAGATGTTGTGCACATTCAGAGCAGCCCAGCATGTTTCCCTCCCTGCAGCTCCTTCTCCAGAGCCTTGGCCAGACAAGCCGGGGCCCTCCTTGCCCTGGGGACACTCATCCCAAATAACCAACAGCCCTGCTGCTAAAAGGAGCACAATTCCTGCAGCCTGGAAATAGCTGTGTCTCTGCTGCTGGAGCAGAGCTGCCCAATTTGTGGCCTGGGACTAAGCTTTTTATGCACGAAGCTGAAACATCTGCTTTCGGGGGAGGGAAATGTGCTGCAACTTTGGTTTAGCTCAGGAACCCTGGTGGGATTTGGGGCCCCGTGTACTTGCCCCTGTTGGGACTTGTGGGGTCAGGTCGGTTTATTTTTCTGAGGGTGGCAAAATGCCCAAACTCACAGGAAATTTTAGTCCAGTGAGAAGGCTAAAAATAGATGTGGGAGATGAGAGGGAGCTTCTATGAATGGGTGGTTGAGCATCAGAAGGTGCAGGAGTAGCCCCAGGAAATGTATTTGGGGGAACAGTTCTGCTTCAACACTTTGCATCCCATTTTAGGGAGCCAGGAATTAGGCAGGTGGGTTGTGCCTGTGCAATGTCAGTCAACACAGGATTAAATAAGGCATGTGGAAAATTCTAAGTAAAGCCTAGTGAGAAATAACCATTGGGGAACTCAGGAGGAGAAATGACTTGCTCTAGACAAGCCACAGTCCTCATCTGTGCCTCTGGAAGCCGTGGATCCATCCAAGTGTGCTGGATCAGCAGTTGGAAGGTAGTGGCAGAGGTGAGGCTGGTCTGAGAGCATCCTGCAGTGCAGGGAGCAGTTTCTGTGCTCAGGGGTGTCCTGCCATCTGTAAATCCTCTCAGAGCAAGAGGAGGGAGAGAGGGATGCAGGGCAGGAGCTGCTTTGAATGGACACAGTGGTGAATTTGACCCATAATATCCTGGGGTTTATATTAAATTATTCTGTTATCTGTCCATGGTAGTGATGGACTTGCAGCTGGATCCTCTCTGCACATACCCTGATGGGTTTGACAGGAATGGGCAGAAAGAGTCAGGATGGTACTGGAAAAGGGCAGAGTTCTTTCTAAACTCAGGGGTTTGAGTCTTGCTGATGTATATTTTCTTGGATGTCTGTCCTAATGTCAAAGGGAATGTCTCCTCCCTTCTTGCTCTGGGATAGATATCTCAGCATACTGATGAAGAGGAACATACTGTGAGTGACTTCTTTGCACTTGAAGGGCAAAACTGGTTTTCCTGTAGCTCTGAAAAGTCTGCCTTCCCGTTGAGCTAGAAATGAGGGAACACAAAATGTACACAGATGACTTTTAAGCTCTTGGTATCCTCTAGCATGAAGTTCTTCATATATTGCTTATTTTAGTGATGGAGAGGGTATCAAACATGCTTCATGTATAAATCAGCCTTCCTAAAATACACTGATAACTCAGCATTTGCCTTGTCTCCAGCTTCCCAAATATTTCCTTACTTCATTTAGCTCCTTTCACTCCTCCATGTGCCTTTTGCTCACCTTTGCTGAGTGGTGCTGGGCTGTGCTTGTCTGCAGGGATTGATGCCTGGATGTGTCATTTACCTTCCCTCTACCACATGTTAAAAAAATACCAAACATCACTTACACACGTTCACGAGTGGCTGCACAAATGATTGGAAGTGTCAGCGTGCGCTTTTCCAGATGGTGGAAGCGTGTTCCTTTCCTTCATTTCTTTCAAATGTCAAACCCAATGAAGTTAATTACTGCCAGACTCCAAGTGATTCTTGTCTCGGTTTCACCAGTGAAGCTGCACAATCCAGAGCAGGAGCCTCCAGGAGCTGAAATGCAGCCACTAAACTGTGACCCCGAGCGGAGGAAAGATCTGGATTTGCAGCAGGATGACCAGTTTTTGGGGTTTTTTAATTGGTTTTGTGTGGGGGGGGAAATGGGTTTGGGCTGGGTAGGGAGGAATGTCACGGTGGGTGAAAGGTGAATTGTGTCTTGGATTTCTTCTCTGCTCTGCCTGGCAGGAATGCAGCAGCTTCCCTGGGAAGTGCCTTGCTGTTGTCCTGCTTATTCCTGCAGCTTTGGTGTCCTCGTGGCACTCCAGTGAGCTCTGCATCGACCCTTAATCTCTTGCCCTTCTTTATCTGTAAGAAAATGATGTGGTGTTTTCTTTTTTCAAATGTATACAAATGTCTTGTTAAATTCTCAGGCTCTTTGGTGATAGAAATCATCCAAAAAAAGTTTGGACCAGATGATCCTTGAAGGGTCCCTTTCAACCTGGTGTTCTATGATTCTGTGCTAATAATTGTAGAAATCGGGCAGTTGAAGGGAAGTTGCTCTGGTCAGATCCTGGCAAAGCTCCAGGGGATAAACATTGGATTTGGGTGCCCAAGTTGTGGCAGGGAAGGACTGAATTTCAGCTTAAACAGCTCTGAATGAAAGCCCTGAGTTCTCTGCAGGCTTGGAATTCGGGGTGGAGGAGTCTCAAGACAGTCCTGTTGCAATGGAAGCAGGAACAGAAAAATTCTTGCTTGCTGCTGTTCCACTCCCTGGCTCTGTTTGCCTCGTGGCTGTCCTGCTTCTGGGAACTCTGCAGAGCTCCAGGGAGTTGCTTGGAATTTTGTGCAGCCCCTGGGTCAGAGACAGAGCTGAGAGGCTTCCCAGGGACAATAACTCTGCCTGTATTTTAATGTGCTTATTTTTCACCCTGCATTTTGCTTCATACAAAACAAGCATGTTCTTGTAAGGGCTTTTCTAGATAATTCTTTGTAATAATCCTTTGCATTTCTGACGTCCTTATTCCTCTTCTCCAAGGACACCTTGCAGCAACTATTTAAGCAGAGTTTGCCATTTACTTCAGGGAAATAGTTATCAGAGAATCTCTAACTGTGCCTAATTCAGGATTCCCCATTTTTAACCCCACATTCCCAACACCCCTCAGAAGGTTCTCTGGGCTGATACTTTCTCTTCCTCAGTGGCCATTTTTTTCCAGTGTCTCTCCCAAGACTTATCTGAGCCTTCCATAGCCAGAAAAATAAACAACCCCATCTCCTTTTGCCCTCTATTGTTCCTCTCTTTTGTGCTAAGTACAGTAATGCCTCTGAGCTACCCCAGGGCTCCCTGGTTCCCATGCTTCCCCATCCCTCTCACAAAGGACCTCTTTTCTCCCTCCCTTCTGGGTGTTTGGGGCTCTGCAAATACGTGCCAGCGACCCTTTGCTCTGTATGAAAATAGCCCCTGCCTTTTTGGAGCTGTCACTTATTCTTGCTCCTTTAATTAGACTTGATCCTGCTTGTATTTTTTTTTTCCCTTTGACCCTTCTTTTTTTACTGCAGGGAGTAAGTTTTTTTGGGGGGGAAGTTTTTTCAGCTCCCTTTCTACCTGTGCTGGCTCACACGAGTCTTCCCTCTTTGGATTAAGTTGGAAGGAACTTTAATTGCAGGACTCCAAACTTTCCCAAATATTTCCTACTTGTGTGCTGTAAGGCCCCCCCTGGGATGGGATTGCACACTTGTAGTTCAGATTATCTTTCCATCTGCTTTTACCTGAAGCTGGCAGCTATTTGAGTGACTCCCTCAAATTCTTGCCTCTGTGGATATTTTAATACTTCCATCATTGTTGAATGTGAAATATTTGTACTCATTGGCATCTTCATTCATCCTGGCTGGCTGCTTTTCAAGGATCACAGCCAAACAAAGGACCTGACAGCTCCTCATGCACCGACTGTCATGTGCTGAGACTTTTCCCTGTGTGAAGGATCTTTCCCTGCAATGAAGTTCCCCTTCTGCTGGGATTTCAAGGCAGTGATGCTGATTTACACCACGTGAGGATCTGCTCTGTGGTACCTGGCTGTGCCCAGCTGAGCTCTTTTCCCATCTCATCAATATCTCATCACTCAAAAATCCCTCTCCTGCTGCTGATCAAAGCCCAGGCATGGATTTAGTCGGGAAAGCGTTTCCAGCTCTGCTTTCAGTGACCACCCTGGAGTGCAGGCTGGAGCAGCATCCTCAACCACCTGACTAATTTAGGAACCACAGCCATACAATGCTCATCCTGTCATCCAACTCCTTTGGAACATCTCTGCAGATCCAGCTTCACCCCCTGCCAAAATTAATGCCTCCTCCTCCCTCTGCCTTCCCCTCCTCAGCTGCCTCTGCTGCTGCCTTGGCTTGGTCCCTGTGGTGGCTCCTGCCACACACAGTGGGTGTGATGTGCAATGGCTGCTCTTCCAAATTAATCAGGAGTCAGCTGCCACAGGATCATTTTAGGTTGGGAAAGACCCCTAAGATCACCGAGGTCAACCCAGCCAAGCCCACCACTAAACCATGTCCCCAAGTGCCATGTCCTTCTGGAGCACCCCTGACCATCCCTTTGCCTTGGGGAGGGTTTTTTCATCCTGGATTTGCCTGGATGATGCTTTGTTTGTTTGAGTGGAAGGTTGTGCTTGGCAGAGAACAGTGGTTGTGTCCTGTTTAACCACGGAGGTTTCTGAAGTAAAAAACCACTTGGAAATGCTGCAGGGCTTCTCCAGGAGCAAACCTGAAAGGTTTTCCACAGGCTGTGCAGGGATGGAAGTGGCCAACAGCTGCTTTGTGTGGACAGTGTGGGAGCAGATTCCTGCCCAGGAACAGCTTGGGGTCATGTTAAAAACTGTTAAAGGGCAATAGGGTGAGTTAGTGCTCATCCTCAGGGATGACTGACACGACTTTATGGGGCTCTGCTGAAGGGTCTGGAAGCTGAGGCAGGTTCTGTGTGCTCAGAGGGAAGGTTATGATGCCTTTGGGACTGAACAGCAGTGGCTGAAAAACTTCCAGTTTAAGGCTTATAAAGAACATGCTAAGTTAACACTTAATGTCTAACACAGGTGATTAAGGGGAAGTCTCTTGGCTGGGCAAGTCAGTATGGTCTGATGTTCAAAGCTGTAAATGAACACTCTCCTCATCTCTCTCTGACTCCTGTCCCCCTGCTCAGGGTATTATTGCCCTTCTGATAACGAAAGAAAGAAAAATTAACAGGAAATACTGTGAGCCTTTAAAACAAATGAAGGGATAATGTCAAAGGAAATGTCTTGTGCCACAGACAGAACAGTTTAAGAAGTGGTTAATATGTCAGGGTGTTGATTTCTTTGCTGCTTTTTACTCATCTGCTTTTTACCTGCTGCATTTTTGCACCCTTTGGAGGGGTGGGAACGGTGTGGGCTCTGCTTGTGCTGGAGCTGAGACACGTGTAGAATACACATCAATACCAATCTCTGCTCAGTCCAGCGATGTGGGATCGATCCTTTGAAGGCAAGAGGCTCTTGGGGGGCTGCAGAGCTCAGTGCAGGAGCAAAGTGTCTCATCCTTGGAGTCTGAGCCCCTGCTTTGCTCATGAGTTGCTGTGTTACATCTTGTTTGAGTGTCTGTGCTGTGATTTCATTGCTCAACGTCACATAAATGAAGGCTCCTTGTGCTGTGTCCTTGTACAAAGGTATTTTTTTATCACCCATCTCCTATGTGCAGATACTGTAGCCTTATCACCTTATTAAGGAAATTGCCACTGAACTCACTGGGGGTTGTTTGAAAGCAAAGGAATGAATTATTCCTCGATGGGAACAAGGCCTGGAAGAGTTCTGTGGGGAGCAGATGGCTGTGCTGGGGTCTGCACAAAACCTCCCCCTTGCCAAGCAGTTTTCTTTGCAAAGCTGGAGTTTAGTTGTTTCCCTTTAGAGAATTGTCTGATGGAAAACCAGTTCTTTAGCAAAAGTCAAAACAAAATCAAAAATACCTGTTTTTTAGTGGCCAGTAGATGAAGGTGTTTCTCCTGTGCACTTCACTGGCTTTGAATGAATCATCTGTATAACTATCTGTGATTTGTGCCCTGGAAACTCAGGATGGTTTGAGAACTTTTTGTCCCTCAAATAAAATTCTGAACTCGTTTTTTGAATTTAGCACCATTTTAGGGGCCAAGAACCTCATCCCTCTGCCAAACTCCTTTTTCAACATCATCCAAGTTACCTTCTTGCAGTTAAGGAGCCAGGAGTAGAATTTGCTGAAAGCACTTGGAGTATATATATGTATTAGGGTATAAAAAGTATCATTATAACCCTATATATGCTAAAAACTGCTGTATATATAGTCTGCAGATATTACAGGCCTGACTGATCAAAGTCCTGATTGAGCTCTTTACACCTCTAAGTATGGTTATAAGAGGTCATGCCATGAGCCAGTTCCAGGCAAGAGAAAATAAGATTGAGGCTGGAATCAATGTTTCCCAAATGCAAAGCTTTTTTTAGCTTACAGCTGAGAAAAGGTGTCCTGCAGATAGAAATGCTGTAATATAAATTCCTTTTCTCACCTGCAGAAAGAAATGGGACACTGGTCAACACCTAAGCTGAATATTGCAGGAGAAAACCTTCAGTTAATTCCATGCATTAGCTGGAAAGGAATGAACAGCAGAAAATATATCTTAATATTTTTTTTATTGGAGCTTTGGAACTGGTTTGTGAGAAGGTTATTTATTATCTGCCTCTTTACTAGGAGGGAGCACTAACTGCTTCCTTGCTTGGGTTAAATGGGTTTGCAGTGGTCAGGTTCTCCCTGGGAATGCAAACAGGGGGTCACCTTCCATCAGCATCCCAGGAACAACTTGCACAGGGACTTGTTGGACCAAGGAACCAGCAATGAGGTGCCAAGTCTTGGCACTGCCTCCTGACTGGGAAGGTAACAGCTTCCAACACAGCATTTGCTGTTGTCTTCCTCTCTCCAGGTCTGTCCTGGGGGTGGGAAGATCAACAAGAGGGGTGAGGATTTTGTCTTACTGACCTAGTTCAGTTCTATGACCCTGACATGCTCTGATGGACTGTGCTGCATCCAGTAACTTGAATCCCACTCAAAAGGCCTCAGGAGCACAATAAAACCGTGAGAAAAGAGAAGGGAAAAGATATTTAGCAAGTGATTATGTATTTCAGTCATCCACTGCTGGATACCAGCTCGTGGGGGAGTGGGATGGACAATCCTTGGAGCCACATCTGCAAAATGAGGAGCAAATATGGTCACTGGTCCCTCCCCACCCACTGAGCAAGGCAGGGATGGGAATGTCGTGTGGTATCTCTCTTTCTTGGCAGATTTGGCAAACCTGGAAGGGATTTAGGAACCAGCAGCTGAAGCAGTGATGGGGCTTGGTGGCTGGACTTGCAGGGACTCAGTGAAACAAGTCAGCAGGAGAAGGTCTCCTCTGGAGGGTCAGGAGCACGAAGGGATTTAGGTTTTGAACTGTTTGCTCAGATTGGTGAATTTGAGAGCCAAGTGTCTGAGCCAGTCACAGGGAAAGGGACCCTGCAGGGAGGTCCTGCAGGACCTGTCTGGGGGGAGGAGCATTTACAGCTGCTGAACTGAGCACAGTGGGGAAAAATGCCCAGAAGGAAAAGTGTCCTGGCAGGAGATGGGCTGCAGAGCAGCAGATCTCTGGCTCCTGCAACTTGTCCTCTGCTGTCACTGCCTCTGCTGAGCTCCCTGTTGAAGTGTGATCCCCGGGGAGAAGCTGGAGGTGGTGTCACCAGTTTGGTCCCTTTCCAGCAGGGGAAAGAGGCAATTTTAATAATTGGATTGATGAGAGGAGCCTGCATGTGCAGGGAGCCCCTGGGATCTCCATCACTGTGACTGGAGGCTGCACGGGGATGGCTCTGAACAAACCTCTGGGTTGTTTCTTGCTGCAAGCCCAGGAGTGGGTTTCCTGATCTTCCACTTCACCAGTGGGCTTGAAACCTCACCTTAAATCTGGGTTGTGCACATTTTTATTCTTGGTAAAGAACCACCCCAAGGACCTTGTCCTGCATTTATCTTACTCTTTCTGTGCTCAGTTGATTACTTTTAGCCACACTGTGTTTAGATGCTACAGCAGGACTTGAGAATTGAGATCCAGGTTGGGTTGTCTGCATGGATTCAGGGAAAGGCTGATCCCAAGGGCTGATGTGTAAAGCAGAGAGGCACAAAAATTACTATTTCAGGGTCATAGCACAAGAACCAGGCACGAGTGGGCATTTCTGCCAGGAGACCTCTTACCCTTTCCCCATCAATTTTCCATTTCCCAGCGTGTGGTCAGCCAGAGGCAGGAGCCAGCCCTCCTCCATCACCTCCTCCGAGTCTGACAGTCCCCTCCCGATTTTCCCAGGGGAGCAGGAGGGCTGGGACAGCCCCGGTGCTGCCCATCACTCAAGCACCACTTCTCCCTCCCAGCAAGCACTGACAAGGAGAACTCAGTGATTTTTATAACTGTCATTGGCCTCTAATTAGATGCTTGATGCCAAAGTAATGATAATAAAAGGCTCTTTATTTAAAACAAACCCATGTGAATAATTATGTAAATATTTGTCTGGGCCAGTGTTGGTTTGAGTCCTGGGAAAGCTTTTTGGATGACTGTCTTGGATATTTCTTGTTAGCTTTTATAGTAGCATATTTCGATTTAGATGCTATCTTTGGGTTGGAATTCTCCTTCGTGTATAATGGAAGACCTGAAATGACATCTGGGCTCTGAAGTGCAGCAGATATTTCCAAGAACAGTCAATGCACAAGTCACCTTGTAACCAGTTTGATAGGAAATATCTGAAAGGAGGGGACAAATGATTATGCAGCTGTGACCCAGATTATCTAAAATCAGTCCTTGTCCCTGTGTGACTCCTGAAACACCATTGTGACAGCTCTGGCTTTCACGAAGGTGAAGCCAGGATTTTATAGGAATATTGGTACATGATGAGCTAAAATCCATCAGCTCCAGGAACTGTAGTGAGAGATGGATTCTGGCGGTGGCTTTGCTGCCTCTAAGAGGGTTTGTATCCCATCACAGGTAGGATGGCGCAGGGAGGAGGGGCTGGCGATGGGTAATTAGCTCTGATTTGGCTCCTGATAGCTGTCTGTAATGGAGATGCTGCTCTGAGGGGGTTAATGGGTTGGCTTTCTCCCCTAATGACCGAGGATCAGAGATCACAAAGGTCTGTCAAGGCCGAACAGGAGTTTCTTGACGTTCCCCTAATGCCTCTTGATGTGCTCAGTTAATGGCAACAAACCCCTTCCACCGTTTGGTGCTGCCTGAACCGAGGGATGAGTGGGGAAGGAATCCTGTGCTTTTAGAGCAGAACCACTAAACCACCAAAATGTGCCATTTCTTAATTTGGGCAGAAGGGAAATACACCCCGTACTCATGTTTTATTTATAATGGGACTGGAAATCGGAAAGGAATGGGAGCTGGAGTGTTGTGTTTGGATGAGCCTCTTCTGCATGTTTGAACATCACCAGACTATATATTATTCTAGCTGGTCCATAAAAAAACCTCAGTTGGCCTAAAGTAAAATAACACTCGTTCCCTGGTGACGTTAACAAAGAAATCCATTTAAACACCTAATCGGGAACAAGATCTGCTGAATAAGTGTGGATTAGAAGTGAGAAAAATCAGTAGGAACTGGTAATTCAAAGGGTGAATCTCTCCCTGCTCGCAGATGTCCCTTGAGGGTGTCACAGCTGGTTGTGGTGCTTGCTGAGAACGGACAGAACTCATGGCAGGGGTGTTAATTCAGGGCTCTGTCTTCCTCCCGCTCTTCTTCCCTTGAAAGCAGCACCTGTGTCATGAAATTCAAGTTAATGCTCCTGAGAAAACTTGGGAAACACATTTCAGAAATGCTTTTCCTGAAGTCAAGCAGATATTAATTTGAAATTTGCCTTCTGGCTGTGTTTTTGAGGAAAATCAGAGACGAAATAAATGTTGAGAGTTGGTGGCTTTAAATATCTGAGAGAAAGAATCGGTTTTATACTTCTTTCCCTCTGTCAAAATATTGAAGTACACAGTGGTGCTGGAAATAATTGTGCAGGGCTTTTTAAAAATCACCCAATAAAATATTTAAAAATAAAAATTACTTATGTTTGGTTCCATTAACTTTATAGTGAACTAAAAACCCCACGGTGCATGAAAATGAGCCTTTAGCTTCTGAATTCCTGCGTTCTGGGAGCATCCCAGCTGGGCTACCTGGGTAGTGGGGTAGTGCCCTGCAGGGAAGCCCTGGGTGGATTTGTGCCCTTTGAAGTGGGGATGGGATGTGCCAGCCATGGGAAGCTGCTCCTCAGCCTGACTGGAGCTGATTTACCCTGCTGGAAATGATTGTAATCGTGCAGGTGCCTGTGCTGATGTGTTTAATTAATCTCATGGTTGGGCAATGCACTTGCAGCACCACAACAGGAATTAAAGGGCTGGCCGTGGCTCTGGGGAGGCTGGACAGAGGGTGCTATTCCAGAATGGATCCTGTTCCCCAAAACTTGTACATTTTGGCTGCTTTTTTTTCCAGATTTATTGGTATAGCTGGTAAAAGATGCTGCTTGTCCTCTGTGTCCTCACACACAGCAGCTTCAGGCAAGGGTTTGGACACTCTGCTCCAAAGGTAACTCTTCAGCATCTCCCACTTTCCCTGAGTGCTGCTGGAAGATGCCAAGAGGAAATACAGTCCTTTGCACTGTGGAGGTGAAGATGGTCCCATTTTCTTTGGCACAAACTTCCACTTAAAAAAGTGGCATCATGAGCTTTTTTAATAACCCTGAAGTGTCAAGAAGAGACGTGGTGTTGGCCATCCTGTGTGGGTGTGGGCTGCTCACCTGTGTCCTACTGTGCTTCCACTGCAGAGGAGGAGGAAAAACCTTGCCCATGGCTTGCTGTGCTCCTAAACTGCCCTGACATGCACAAGGGCTGCTGGATGCTTGTCAGCATCCCAACTAGAAGGGCTGGGATTTCCTGGATGGAGGGCATGGCTGCATCAGCCTTGCCTGATGCAATTCCCATTCCATGTCTGAGTGCTCAGTGACATCCTTGGGATGCAGAGGGATGCACATAAAGCAACCCAGAGCATTGCTTTTGCAGGAAAATCACAGTTTAGCTGTTGGAATTTGGTTTCTTTGTGGAAGTTTTCTCTTAGGGAAGTTTTGGGTGATGCCATGCAGATGAGGTTGTTGCCCCGATCCATGAATCCCTGTTTTCATCCAGAGGTGATGCCCTTGTTCTTGATTCAGTGCCAGGGAGCTTTGGACACCAAAAGGAGGAAGGAAGGTGCCCTCTGATGTGCTGGAGCAGCAGGTTGGAGCAGATGGCAGCCCTGGCAGAGGAGGATGCTCACACTTGCTCTGACAAGGAGGCTGTTAGGTCAGATCTCTGTGTGTTGTTTCCCCTTCTCTGGGGGATGTTTATGCCAGTTGGATGTTTCCTTGTAGGAATAAATGTTCTGCACCCCATTAAAACTGGTTGCAAACCTTCTGTTGACTTTAATGCGCTGCAAGCTCAGACCCTAATTAATTCGTGTAGAGCTTTGAGTGGTTGATTATTACAAATTACTTTGAAAATGTAACTGCTGTCCAGATGCCAGATGATCTGGAAACACGTGGCGCTCTTTGCAGCAAAGACAAAAGGTTGAACTTTGCTTTTCCACCCTCAAATGCACCTGGGTGAGAGGTGCAGGAGTCCGCGTGCTGCTGACTTAGGTGTGAGTCCCATGGCAGTGAAGGAAAACTGGGAAAGGCCTTCCCAAGCTCACAGGGAAGAATTTCTTCCTAATATCCCATCTAAACCTGCCCTCTTTCAATTTAAAGCCATTCCCCCCTGTCCTGTCACTACATGCCCTTGTCAAAAGTCCCTCTCCTGGAAAATCTCAGCGCTACCCCTGCAGAGCTGCTTTCCAAAAGGGTGTGCCAAGGGAAGAGAGACTCTTTGGGTGTGATTTCCATCTCTTGCTGCTACATCTCCATGTGTTCCCTCGGGGCTGATGCAATTCAGGGCCTTGCAGAGATTTTAAAGTGGGTTTTTTGAGTAAAGGAACCAGAGCCCGGGGGCTGGAGGGAGGGGAGAGGAGAGTGTCTGTTCCTTTGCACATAACTTGGATCCCTTTATGGCTGGTTTTCTGAAACTGCTCCTAAAACTGAGCTCTCTTTGAGACCTCTCAGTTAGTCATTCCGAAGATGGAGTCATGCTCCGTCACTGTTTCCTTTTGTGGATCTGCTGAGTGTGTGAGTTTGAAGCTTTAATAGCTCTGAAAGTTTCAGCCTCCATTCACCCTTGGTCGTTTAAAGGGCAAGGCTCCCGCCAGTAATGAAACTTCTGCTGGAATGCTTCCCAAAATGTCACAGTGACCCAGAAATGCTTGCTCCAACTGGGAGGTGTGTGTGGGGGGATTGGAAAGTTCCCCTGGATCCCAGCGTGGGGGTGGCTGGGGTGGGGTGAGAGCAGTGCAGGGCCGTGGGCAGGGTGGTATGTGAGGCATCTGTGTGAGCAGAGGCAAGGACAGGGACTGTGGAGCTGGTGATTCACCTCATTCCTCTGATCCCCCTGTCAGGATGGGCCCATAAAGCCTCCCTGGACACTGAACAGTGACACGGAGCGCTGACAGGAGTGGAGCATCCACAGGGCTTGGCTTGGGCTCTGTCCTAAAAACCTTTGTGCTTTTTGCTCGGTGGATGGGGTGTTTCCTTCAGGGAGGAGTGGTTGGAAGGAAGGACTTGTGTCACACTCTCTGTGTTGGGGATAAATGGTGAAACCCAGTGGGAATGCCACTGATCCCAGCTGGGGTGTGAGAGGATGCCCACGAGCAGGCAAAGGGATGTTGGGTGTTGGCTTTGCACCCCTTTGCTGCCCTTTTAGGGACCCCACCACCCCTTTTCCCTGTGCCCTGGGTTTTGTTCATCCTTTTTTCCCCAGGATTTTTGGTGATGGGGGTCAGCAGCTCCTTGAAAGGGGCAGAACCCCCCTGTGGGTGCTCTCCTCTGTGTGTCATGGAACAACAGGCTGTCCCCAGCTGCCTAGTGACAGATGTGTCACTGGGATGTTCCCTGGCCACAGAGGGATGTTCCCTGGCTCCCACACTGGCTGGGGCAGGGATTGCTTTGTCTGGATCTGCTCTGATTTAAGGAGAAAGCCCATCCTCTTCCCAACCCTTTGGCACCCCCTGTGAGCCATCCCCTGCTTGCAGCCGCGGATTCTTCCTTCCCCTCTCAGAGGAGAGTTCAAAATCCCCAGTTCTTTAAAACACTCTTGAGCACGGCTGGGATTTCCTCCCAGATCCTGAACATTTGCCTGTTTTCTGGGCATTGTGTCTTTAAGTTCTGCATGGCATTTGCAGCAGATTGTTGCTGCGTGGTTTAATTGTATTCCACGGAGGAGAGACTTGCTCTTTGCTCGCTGTTCTCTGCTCGCACCAGGGCTTTGTTAGAAACCCAAATGATTGATTATTTTAGAAAAAAAAAAAAAAAGGATTTATCCTCAAAGGAACAAAGATTATCTGATTTTTTGAATTCGATGGAGTCTCACAGAGCTGCTCCAGTATCAGTTCTGGGGTTTTTTTTCTTTCCCTTTTGGGATTACAGGGACGATCTTTCAGATCTCACTCCACATAATGGTTTCCTTTGTTCTCAGTCGGGACTATTTGGGCTTTACACACACACAAAAAAAGAAAACCATAAGGGGATGACATGAGTCACTGGTGAAATATTCAGCTCTCTGGAGCAGTGTGAACTGACACAGCTCTGTGGCAGCTATTGGAAGGAGCAGATGAGTTCTGACCCCTTCCGTAGCTGGCCTGTTTTTTCCTGTATTATACCCTTTCCTAGGGAACAAACTCTTCATATTTTCAACCCTGCAGTTCATATTCCTCGATTCTCCTCCTTAAAATGCCTTTTCTCTTTGTCCAAATGAATTACCCTGTTTTATTGGGCTGTTGGGCTGCTGAAGAATTTAAGAGGCTGTGTTAAGTCCATCCAAATGATGCTGGAGCGGTGGCAACTGGAGCTTTATATTCTTATTTTCCCTCTGTATTTTATTTTGGCCTCTGCCATCTTGTTTTAATCAGTTATCCAAGAGCTGCAGCCAGGTCAACTGTGGTCAAAACTGTTTGGATAAGGAGTAGAAATGGTTGAAATCCCACAAGCATGATATGGAGACTCCATTAAAATGCATCACCAGGCAAAGCAGCTTCCAGTTCTCATCTGCCTTTATCTCTCATGGATCTCGACACAGGAACATCTACCCCATGGTCTTTCATTCCTACTGTAAGTCCAGATGTTCATGTGAACCTCTGGGCAGCTGCCTGGGGAGTGAGAAACCCAGAGCCCAGGGAAAGAGCATCCTTCCTCCTGCACACTCTGCCCTGCCTGGAGCCGGGTCCTCCAAAGGCAATAATTGAGTGTTTATTTAGGGCTAAGAATAAACTATCTTGGAAAAGTACTGAAAGAAGGAAAAACTGGTAAAGATGGGAGGGAAGGGGTTTCTTTGAGCAGTGTGTTCTTTTTCCTTGCTGGAGCAACCAACCCCTGGCCCTGCCAGGAGCTCTGTCGTGTGGATTCTCAGCTCCCTCCTGGAGGGACCCCGACCTTGGGGGGGTTTCCCAGGTTGGGATTAAAGCTTTGGCTGGATCTGCCTATGCTTGGAGTTGTGTTCTGCTCTTGGAGGTGGTGATGGAAACCCAGGCAGCTCAAACTGATGAATTTACCTCAATGTAGTTGAGCCCAGGATCCAACTTTTTAAAAATTCATTGTATTTAATCTTTCATTTTTTTGATCTACTGCCTTTACATGAGAAAGATAAATCTTCTGTTCTTCATTTATTGAAGTATTTTCCTCTATTCACTGTTTTGCATCACTTTAGTAATTTCCCTTTGCAATACATGAAATTCTCCTGCTTAAGGTCTTGAGTGAGACTGGTAGTAAGGAGTCAAGTTGATCCAGGAAAGCTCTGGCAAGTATCTGGGCACAGGTTTCCCATGCCCAGCCATGGGGCTGGGGTGTAGGGCTGGGATACTTTGGCTATCAGGAGTCAGGATAGTGGGATGGGCACAACAGAGCCCCTCCAGGCAGCCTGGGTGCCACCAGAGATCTGTGTGCAGGAGAAACAGGGCAATTTAAGTCACTTGGTTGATTGTGGGCAGATTAACTGCTTTGCTTTTTCCTTGAAAATTACTGTTTTCATCTTTCTATGGGACTTGAAATCCCTTTCAAGGAGACACTGCTCTTGAAGTAATCCTTTTTTGCTTTATTTACTGTCATTGCTTGCTGTGAGATAAGATGACAACCTGGTTTTATGTTGCTTGTTCATACAGGAAGGCTTCACTTCCCAGCAAAGCTGCTGATGTGATTCTTGGATACAAACCCCCCCAGACTGCTGGGATGTGTGTTAAATGATGAGAAAGTTGCAGAGGGCACCTGGAATGAGCTGGGAACATAAATGCTTATTCATTCCTCACCTTAGGACCTCAGATCTCTGGCAATAATTGCACATAAACCATAGCATGACTAAGTGCTGCATCATTAAATCCTGAAGGTCTTTGGATGTCCTTCAGCTGCTCTGAAACCGAATATGGAAGAATGGTTCTCCCTTCACAGGGTGGTGACCCCTTCTCCAGGCACCCAAATGTCTTGGTTATTTTGTTAATGCAGCATCAGCTCAGCTGGGTGCAATAAATTCAGGTCTCAGGATGCTGAGAAGGGATTTTTTTCCCCCACTTTGAAGGATACTGTGAGGCAAAAACTTGATGAATGGGGGATTTCCTTGAGTCTAAGCTCTAGGAACGTGTTCTGTGATCATCACAGAATGGTTTGGGTTGAAGGGACCTTAAAGCTCCTCTCATTTCAATCCCCTTCCACTGGACCAAGTCCCTCAGAGCTCAACTTTATAATTCACTGGAATCCAGACCAAACCCTTTTTGTAGGCCTGGTTTTACCTTTTGACCAGTCCACGCTGGTGCTGCCCAGTTCACCCTGATGGGCTGTGTGGGGTGACTGGGAAGAGCAGGGAGAACACAGGGAATGTCTCTCCCCAGCATTGCTGGGCTCAAGTAGCTCCAGCTTTCAGCTCAGTGGCAAGTTTAAATATTGTGGATTTCCTTGGGGATAAGGATTTAATTAAAGAGCTTGAAAATGGGATTTGTTTTGAGGTTTGTTGCTTGTAATTTGGTATTTTTTCAGACACTGGAAACATGGATACTCACAAGTAACACACAAGCGACTTATGGATCCTGAATTGTTTTGGGGCCCATTCATGAGCTTTGCTTCAGGTGTTAAAAATTATTATTACAGCCATAAATGTGGCTTAGATTAATGACTTCTGGCTAATGCTGTGTATGCTGGGATTTTTCAGTGTGGTCTACAGAAGCTGAAGTTCCATCTTGCACAGAATTTAAGAGCAGAATTTCCATTAGATTCTTGGGTTGTTTTGGGTTTTTTGGGATTTTTTTCAGGGTAGAATAATGTCTTATTTTTCTGCTGATCCATCCTGCCTTTGAGAGCATCAGGCTGTGGAGCAGGGAACTGAAAGTGTGGGTCCTCTTTGGGCCTGTGGGGGTATTTCTGCTCCTGCATTCCATGGCTGAGTCCAAGAAGGTGGTTTGGCTGTAGAGGGGGTGGCAGGTATGGCCACACCAACTCTGTGTTGACTGGAGCCTGTGCCCAGCCCAAAGACAGGGAGTTTGTTCCAATGAATCCTGCTTGATTTGCTCTAATATTGATGTGTGAGAAAGAAAACGTGTCAGGCCATTGCTGGGTCAAGGCAGAGTTACAGACTTAATGCCAGCTGCCTCTGTTCCAGGTTTTAACAGGTATTTAAATAATTAGGAATCAGATGATGGTTTAATCGTGGTAATGGAAGAGGTGGGAATTTAATTCCTCCTTTTGCCATGTTTGGTTCATCAGCAAATAATTCATAGAATCACAGAATGGTTTGGGTTGGAAGGGAACCTTAGAGATCATCTCATTCCACCCCTTGCCATGGGCAGGGACACCTTCCACTAGACCAGGTTGTTCCAAGCCCTGTCCAACCTGGCCTTGAACACTTCCAGCTCCACATTTCCTTGGAACTGAACAAAAGCCAACCTTTCGACACCAATTCTTATCTTTCCATTCCTTCCTCCAACACTCTATTTCTCCTCTGAGCATATTCAGGTCCTGACATCCCTGCCCTGTTAAAATGGGAAGCAATGCTCCCTTTCGGTCTGATTGAAGGGCTTAACAGACTGATGGGTGCAGGCTTTTGGGGCAGCCTCTACTCTGATTTTTGGTCTATTTTAGTTGTTTGGGGGTTGCCTCTCTGTGTCCTGGGTATACTGACCCAGCAGGGACAGAGCTGCTCGTTTCTTTGGGGGACCTGTGCACCTCGAGCAAAGAATGTTCCTGTGTGTGATGCTGCACAGTGATGTTATTCATAAAACAGCAAGTGAAAAAAAGAAAAGCTTTCATAAAGCAACAGCTAATTCAGTTCTCAGATGAAGGCCAAGCCCAGTGCAAACTTGTAAGAAACACCCTGCAGAGCCTGAATTTGGTCAGTCAGGTCTCTGTCCTGGGCACGAGGCTGTCACAGCCCCTACAGGAGATTGCTGAGTTTAGATGTGGCTGAAAAATCAAGGGGAGATAAATGAACTGATTAGCTCTCAGGAATGAGAGCTGCTCCTGTGTGCAGCTCATCTTTCTAGGAAGAGCTGGGGATTTTCATGCTGCTGGAGTCCTACTCAAAGGATGCTCTTAGGGATGAAGTGCAGCACCAGTGGCCTGTGGGGCTTTAGTTGGCTCCTCACCCCCTCTTTGATTTCCAGGAGCAAGCAGAGATGAGACACTCGTGCACCTCTGTGAACAGAGGGTTGTCCTCTCCTGCTGGTCACCTGTGAGGTTTGCAGTTTGTTTGGGCAGCATTCAGATTGTTTTTCTACTTTAATATCTCGTTTTGACCTAATTCATCACAGTTATGGAGGTACAGGGGATCTTCCTTGGCAGTGAAGATGGATTGCAGGTTGTGTTTGGAGGCTCCCAGCAGTGCAGGGAGGCAGCAGGTGCTTGAATCATCCTTTACAAATGAGAAGAGCTGCACCTCTCACACTGATGAAGGGTTGGGGTTGCTCAGAAGGCTCCAGGCAGGGGCTGGAGCTCCAAACCTGCTGGTGGCTCCTGGAGGAGGCCCAGCTCCCTCCCCTGAGTGCCCATAACCACTGCAGGAGCACTCCCCTGCCAAAGGAGAGGATGTTCCCATAGCTTCTGTCATAACAGCAGCTGAACCTCCAGGCTGTGGATTCATCTGCAGATGTTTCTCTTCCTGCAAACACCTCTGGGTGGCTGATGTGCAGCATTGAGCAAGGCTCAGACCCCCTGCACCCGGCGTGGGGACCTGGCTGATGGCAGGACTCTGGAATTCCCATCCCCTCCCCCTTGCTTTTCCCCCCCTCTGCTCCCTAAATAAATGTTGGAGGCAGCTTAGGAGCTGGCTGTTCTGAATTTCTTGGAGCACAGGGATGTGAAGCAGAGGTGGAGTGTTATTGTAATTTTAGTTGCTGTGTGTGTGAGCAGATACTTGTGTGTGAAATAAGGCACGGTGGAAGGCAGGGGGAAGATCCAAGTGGCCAGGACAGCTTAGACAAATGTGTCATCCATACACTGCCTAACAAGAATGAGAGATGAGGAAATATTACAGCTGTGTGCTGCTGAGGCCAAGCTCCCTCAGCTCCTTTATTATCTGCTGTGCTCACTTGGATTTGCCATATGTTTGTAATCTCTCACTGAGGGCCCAGTTTCTCAGGATTATGGAAACTTTTAAAAACTGCCTAACAATGTACATGAATTTTCCATGCAAATATTAGGCTGATCTTCTTGGTAACCAAAACCTTTTGATATGGTAAAAGATGTGTTCATGCTGTTTCTTTCCATTGCTGGAGGGTTTGTGTTCGGTGCTGATGGACATGGTGCAGCCCTTCCCCCTGGATGCAGCCAGTGGGGATGGGGCAGAGAATCAGAAAAAGTGGAGGGGAAAAAATAATGGTGGGTTGAGATAAAACCAGTTCAGTAGGTAAAACAAGGAAAGCAAAGCAAGGAATTCTTGCCCACTTCTCATGGGCAGACCGTGGAGAGCAGGGCTCCATCACACATGGTGGTGTTTTGGGAAGACAAACATCATCACTTCAAGTGTCCCCCCTCTCTCCTTCTTCCCCCAGCTTTATATGCTGGACATGATGGGATGGAATATTCCTGGGGTCAGCTGTCCTGGCTGTGCCCCCCCAACTCCTTGTGCACCCCCAAGCCTGTTCATCAGTGGGGTGGGTGAGGAGCAGAAGATCCTTTGACTCCACCTAAGCCCTGCTCAGCAGCAGTGGAAACATCCCTGTGGTATCAACACTGTTTTCAGCACAAATCCCAAATGTAGCCTCATATCAGCTACCACTGAAGACATTGAACTCTACCCCAGCCAAAAGCAGCACAGGCCAATTTGCTTTGGGCACTGCTGGGGTTTGAGTTGGGTGGGTCATGTTTCTGACAGCACTTTGCTCCAGCTATCAAGTCAAAATTCAGAATAATTCCTTTTAAGGGTTTTAAGTCAGATCTGGTTATTCCACTTCTGGAGACTCCATCTCTCCTGACATGAGCAAGACCAGATTAGGAAGTTAATGAGACGTATCACTTGCATTACTTAATTGATATCCTGGAGACCTGAACATCTGGAGGTGAACCAGCCCTGACTGTGCTGGTGTGGGGAGCTCAGGGTGTCAAACAAGGTCTCTTCATTATCTAAGAGCCTCAGGGTATGAGCCTGATGGGATGTAGCTGAGGAAAGGAGCCTTTGGCTTCATGTCATTAGTCAAAATGCAGATTTTTTTTTTCCATTTCTGTGAAGCAAATGTGGGGGTTTGACCATCCAGCTGCACTCTTGTGTGCACTGGTGGTTGTACAGAAATCCCAGTGTCATGGGGGAGAATATCTGGGGAATAATTTGGTGGGAATTGGGCACTTGGCTGCCTGAGGTGGAGCTGTGCTGCATCCCTGCCCTGTGTCACCTTGCTTCACCCCGGGCAGGGTTAGACCTGCATCAGCTTGATGGTGACTTGTTGATTTAAAGCCTTTCTCTCAGATCATGAATTTCCTGTCTAAATGCTTAATCTTCAGGATGCACTTGAATGATGGAGACTGGGTGAAGACATCCAGGAAAATACAACTACTGTAACTAATAAGACAGCCCATTCTCCCTCCTGTCCTGGTGCAGACAGCTGATGAGCTGCTCCTCTCTGCATTGAATTAGTGTCTTTGACCAGCAGCACAACTTGCTGGCTTTGAAGCTGTATTAACATCATATTTGCAGATGTATTGAAAGCCTATTTCATCTGTTTTTAAGGTTGTGTTGATGGATTTGTGTGTTGCAGGCTAAGAGTGATTTGGATCTGAGCAAGTGCCAGTCCTGTTGCCTGCTAATTCTTGTTTTCTCCTTTTCTCTTCACAGCTGACCCTGCAGACCTCTTGAAGGTATTAGATTTTCATAATTTACCTGATGGTATAACAAAAACAACAGGGTTTTGCACAAGCAGAAGATCTTCAAAAGAAGCAGATGTTGCTTATAGAGTAACAAAAGATGCTCAGCTTAGTGCACCCACAAAGCAGCTGTATCCTGGTGAGTCCCCAGCTTTTTATTTATCCTATGGAAGCATCTGACCCTTTCCTCAACTTCTGCAGGCACACAACAGGCACACTGTGTGATTCCTTAATTTTCCAAGTGTGTTTGCACGCTCCCCTTGGCGGGGAGTGGTTCTGCTGTTTCAGGGGGGCTGCAAACTCCCAGCCATCAAACAGAACTGCAGTAGTTGTTCTTTTATCACTGCAGTTGCATGTGGTGATGGGTTTCACTGCAGAAGATGTGGCCAGTGCCTGCATCTGTCCCCTCCTAGGTTGGAAAGTTTCTGCTCTCTCATTATCGCAGGGTGACATCCAGCTGGGGAGAGAGGCTTGGAGGATGCAGAGGAACACAGGCTGTGTTTTGTTCTGTGTTTGTGGAGTGCCAAGAACAGTGGGGTCTTATTCTGTGGCTGTGGTGTCTCTCATAACACAAATAATCACCACATAAAAATAATAGACTGTCCCACAAGAACAGATGTCCCATGAAAAGTTGTTTGAAGGACTGGGAGGTTCATTAGAGGAAGCCACGAAGATGCAGGAGTTCACAAAGCCCTTGGAGAGCACGTGGGCTACTGACCATTTTATTTCTGATTGAGGATGCACTGGAGCCTAATTTTTCAGGGAAACTGCCACAGAGTGAAATGTGTTTGTAAAAAGACTGGACCCATTATGGACCTGAATTCCTCACTGACTGAGAGCCTCAGCCTGGAGCGTGTAGCCACCATCAGAAATCTTCCTTCCCAAGCCATACAGGAGCACTGGGATATCCCTGTTTCATGTGGCAATGCTGGCAACAGGCATGGCAGGACTTTCTAAGTTTGGTGAGAAAAGTGCCTTTGCTGAGGAAGGTTTAGCAGTGAGGCAAAGGCACTGCCTGAAACTCGTCTGTGAGACAGGAGGTGATTTAAGCAAAGCAGACACACACATTCTCTTTCAGTGTTTGTGAGACAATGAATGTGTTGGCTAAATCAGAGCTAATGTTCTGTGCCACTATCAATGCTTTTTAATTAACAAGCTGTTTCTATCAGACCCAGCCTGTCAGTGGCCCAAATGAAGACCTTGAGGCTGGGCTGCTGATGTGCTTCCATCCTCTGCTCCTCTGTTTCCTTTGTTGCTTCATTGCATGTGTTATCACTGAGGTTATTTTCAGGCTTCATTATTGTCCTGCTGTGACAACAAGCAGGTGAATTATATTTAATCCCTGGTGAGCAGGAGCACAGCCTGTGTCTTGCACACAAACTGAGCCTGACATGAAGATAGATGAGAGCAGTGTTTGACAGGCTGGTAGCCTATCATCACATGGTCAGCCCTTAGCAAAGGACCTGCCTAAAGCCCTGTTTAAATGTCTGCAGAAAGGCAAAACAGACCCTATATTTGTCTTTATTGCTGCCCAGGGCAGGACAGTCCTTTCTGACTAGAGATAACACCATTGTGTGCCCAACTGCACCCCTCCTCTGCCAGGCTGTGCCCTCATGTTCCATCATGTCCCTCCACAACATGTATCTGAAATGACTCAAAGGTTTGGTCCAACTGGTGTCTACAAGCTCAAAAAGTGTTTGAAGGAAGTGGTTCCAGTTTGGAATATACAACTGCAGTGGATTTGAGAGCTTTCCAGTAGCTTCTGTAGCCACTGTGAAATTTTGCCTGATCATGTTTATGTAACAGAAACCAGCAAACAGCAGTGGCCCCAAGATATAAAACAAAGGATGGAATATTCTGCCTGATTAACGTAGCAAGGAGACTGGATCACACTGATTCTGACACAGGTTAACACAACAAGACAACAGGCAGGGACCAAATCATGGTCACAGGAGAGAACTTGGCACTGGAGGAGACTTTCTTGCTCTTGTCCCACCTCACTACTCAGGATGTCCTCAATGAGTTCTTGGTTTGCATCAACTGCCTTCCTTGGGTTAGAAGACCTGGATAGTGTTTCCTTGGTGTCATCAAGCAACTTTTGAATCATTTCATCATCTGGACAGCCATGGGGTCACTGAAGCAGCTCAGTCCCTCTCTGGAGGCTCCCAAAGTCGTGGAGTGTTCTCTGCTGCTCACTGAGGAAACAGGGAAGAGCAGAGCGAAGAACTCCTGGTGTTTTCCATCAGATCAACAGATGTTTTCTCTTTACGTCTCCATAACTAGATGTGACTTCAGCTCACACCACCAAATGAGAGAGAGAGGGGATGAAGATAACAAAGTAATTGCGGTGCAATGTACCAGGGGAAATGTGGGTTTAGTGATTTCCCGTTACCAGGCGGGTGGGTTGGAGCGTGACTTTCCCTCCCTGCTATGGAGCACCCTTGGCAAACGTGCTCTGTACAGAATATTTTGTGCTAATTAGAAGTCAGTGCTTTTCTAAGATGGTAATTTGATGGGCTTTGCATTCTGCTGCCACAACCAGCAAAGCACAAGATGTGTGTGTGTATACATATATATATATATATAAACTTGTTTTTTGCAGGCTCTGAAGAGTGAGAAAAATCTGCTGAGATGCTTTTTGTCCTTTCTCCCTAAATAAGTTCTGCTTCCCAGCAAAAGCCATGCTCTTCCAGCAGAAGCAAGAAAGGCAAGGTTTTCAGTGGCAGCCAGCAAAATGTCCTTTGTGTTTTTCAATCAAATTTTCAATTGTCACTTGCATTCTTGAAAATCTCTGTTATAGCTTGAACAGTCACCTCTGAGGAAAATAAGTCATTTCACAATTGAGTCTTTTCGGATGAAGAAAAAGGCCAGAAGTTGGTAAAGCCATTGCAGAGCTGTTTTCCTCTGAAAGCTGGAAAGGTTCTGGAAATGACACCACCTCACCCTGTGTTTGTGTCAGAAATTGGATCAGCTCCTTGGTTTTGCTGATTATTTTTTGCTGTTAAGCAGCTAAAACTTTGCTGCCCTTCCCAGATCAGGAGCAGGGCTCGCTCTTTATTTTAGGCTGTGTCTGGACACACCTGGATTAGGAAGAAGGTCCCAGCTGTCCCTGTTTTGAAGACCATGATATTGTACACAAGCCTTTAATCCCTGGTCATGGTGCTCAAGAAAGGAGAAGAGACTCAGCCTGACCCTGCTGGTTTATCTGCTGGAGCATTCCACAGATGCACTTGCTCCAGGGAAGCTGATGGCATTGGGCAGCTTTTTCCATGGCTCCACCTGCAGAACTGGGGTCTTCACCCCTTGTTTCTGCTTTGCAGGAGGTTCCACGTAGTGAGTTTGAGAGGATTTGGCCAGGGGGTGGAAGGAGGATGCCAAGCCAAACCCGTCACCAGTGCGGTGCCTTTAAGTGACGGATGTGCAACATCTCTCAGCATGAGCTCGTTTGAAGAGTGAATCAAATATGAGGACTCAATCCCAGACCCTTTGTTGGGGGGGGGTGTCCCCATTGTTTTTAAGGGGATTTGGGTCAATTTCTGTGTGCTTCATATATTTATTACGTTGTATTTATTAGTATTGCTGCCTGTGTGGATGTGTTTTCATACATCAGTCACCAGCCTGGGTCATTTCTAGCTATGACAGTGAAGGCATTGTTATTTTGCCAGGACAGCAGAGCAGTAACAGAGTAATGTCAGCTATAATTCATCCATTATGATTATTTGGGTTGAGAAACTCGCATCACCATGGAGACATTTTAATAATAATGAAAAAAAATTAAAAGCAGCTCTTTAATGAGTTGGCAGCTTGGCCAAGTTGAAAGGTACTGTATTGTGGATTCATAATGAAATTTTGGACATGAACTATTTTACATAAAAGGCCCAAATCTGTAGCCTGTAATTGGAACCAGGAAGGCGTATGGTCTTGATTCAGAGCTACAGGAGGATTTGTGTACAGCAGGAGGGAGATAAAGCTCAGTGCATCCTATGGGAGGCACAAAAATCGGATGCTGCATTTGCCAAATATCTGGGTCTGTGTCCTGGGGGGAAATCAGGCTATAATCCTGGCATTTAATTACTGACTGCGAGCCCTCTCTACAGAATGCTGCTTTCTGCTGCTTTCCAAATATTATTTAACCAAGGTGAGGGATATTAACTGTGTTTGTCTCTGTAGGTATCCTCAGTTCTCCCCCTCGGTGTCCCCTCAGTGCTGATTTTGATGCAGCCCAGATTTCTCCTGCCTCCTCCCCTGCCCTGTGCTAGGCAGATAAATGCATTTAAGACACTGGCTGTCCATAAAAGTTAAAGCAACTCCCAGGCAGAAGAGGAGAGGTTGAGCTCGTTTGAACTCTCTAACTTTGCTGTGGTTGGAAGAATTCCCCACTGCCATGTTCCTCATCCCCTCCCTGGTTCAAAATCCCTTATGCAGCCCTTGGATAACATCTAAGAAAAGCCTAAAGGAGAGAAGGAAATATGTTTGAAGATTACAGGCACTGAGCTTGATGTTTTCTGTGGTTTATGTGGCTACACATGTGCAGTTTAAAAGTGACCCATTGTGTTCCTTTCCCTGTGGGCTGGTCCCACTGGTGGGGCTGCCCCATTTTACTCTGCCCTGCTGTGGCTTTAGATTTCTGAAGGGGATATCCAGGGGTACAATGTAATCCTTGTTTTGGAAAGGTGGATCCTGAAGGAAAGATTCCCTGCAAGCCCCACACTGCCTAAATGCAGCATCTGAGGAGTTTATGGTGCCCTGGAGGTGCCACCTTTGTTATTTGATCAAGAAATCTCCTTTATTAATGCTTCTGGTGTTCTTTTTAAGATGTCCTATTTGGGATGTGCATCCAGGCTCATTTTTTTTCAGTTTGAATTGCAGAGAAACCCTAACAGAGGAGTTTGGGTTTCTACAGCAGGGTGATGCCCAGATTGACTTGAAACTTTAAATGTGTGTGTCTGACCTTGCATGGATTGACCCTTCCCCTGTGCAGAGCATTGCCTGTGTATTGACAGGACTTTAATGGCTTTAACCCTCCAAACCTGGCAAAAATAAAGACAGAAATCACCTGTGTGATCAGGCAGGGTTGCTTTCCTGAGTGGAAAAATAAAAAGCTAGGAAATCAGATAATACACAGACAAGTTCAAATTAGCACCTCCTACTGATTGCCACATTTATTTCTGGTTTTAGAATGATTTTTTTTTTTTGCTGTGTCTGCACCAACCCTGAAAACCAAAGCCACAGAATCCTCTGTTCTCATCTAGAATGGACAAATCCTGATGCAATTCCCTCCTCCCTCGAATAAACCCCTTCAATACCGTGTGTGCCTACCTGGTACAGGATGCCTAATTCCCTCTGTCTCTCTGACATCTAAAGCTCCTTTTTGGGACCTTAAGATATATGAAACAAAGTTTTGCCTTGTCTCCTAAAAAGCTCTAGAGCACATTAAGGAAGGGTTAGGAGCACAGTAAGGAGGAGTTAGGTGTCCCCTGGGGACACTGTTCTACACTGGCTTTGCTGGTCCAATCTGCTTTGGGATTCAGCCATTCCCAACCCTGTATCTCAATAAGCTTTGGGTGAAAGCCAGATTTCACCTGGCCCCATATAAATTTTTAAGGTTGCTGGCGTGCACACACGTGGAGAGAGAAACCAGAGGTCTCCCCATGGGTTATTAGACAGCAGGACTCTTTCTGTAGGGATTAATTTTCAAGGAAACCTGACTAATCTCTTTGCTTTTCCACTCCAGCTTCCCCATTCCCCGAGGACTTCTCCATTCTAACCACTGTAAAAGCGAAGAAAGGAGGTCAGTCCTTCTTGATCTCAATTTACAATGAGCAAGGGATCCAGCAAATTGGTGTGGAGTTGGGTAGATCTCCTGTATTCCTGTATGAAGACCATACAGGAAAGCCAGGCCCAGAAGACTATCCTCTCTTTAGAGGCATTAACCTTGCAGATGGCAAGTAAGTGAAATTTTGTGCACAAAGGAAAAACAGTTCATTGTTTATATCAATACCAGCATGTTGAACGTTGTGTAAAATAGGAGTCATGCCTATATAAATGTGTATACACACCTCTGACTGCTGCCAAGTGTCTCAGTCTGTAATTTTGGCCTTCGGTGAATAAATATTATATATATATAAGAAGTGTGAATGACTAGTTAGTGCAAAATTGTCTGACACTGGTGGGGACAGGAATATGGACTTCAGCTGCAAAGGGCCTTAAGAAATCAGTTTGTCTTGCAAAGTCCCCACTGAGACTTTTGCAGGACATAAGGAGGGTGGAAAAGGGGGATAACCAGGGAGTCACTGTGTGGTTTTTATCTCTGCCTCTTGTTGAAGCCAGAACTGGCATTCTCTTACCTGTCTTGGAGGGATGAAAAGTGAATGGCATCCCCTCAATCAGCCTTTGTATTTCACATGAAATCTTTAGCTGCCACAAGGAGAATTTCCAGGAAGGTTTGCAGGACATCAGCTTGTGAAACATCACTGTTACACAATCATTAGTTTGCTCTGGGAAAAGCCCAAGGCTGTGTTTAACACATTTGTGGGCTGTGTTCTTGTAGGTGGCACAGAGTAGCTCTCAGTGTGCAGAAGAAAAATGTCACCTTGATTTTGGACTGTAAAAAGAAGATAACCAAGTTCCTGGACAGAAGTGACCATCCCATCATTGATGTCAACGGCATCATCGTGTTTGGAACGAGGATATTGGATGAGGAAGTCTTTGAGGTAAGTCATGGCAAGGAGCAGCTCTGGGGTTGTTCCACAGAGAGGATGAGCTGGGTTCTGGATGTTGAGATATTTACAGCTCAGTTTTGCCACTTGTACTGGGTTTTTACACAGCAGAATGGTGTTGTATGTAATTTTTGTTTTAAGTTTTTATTTTGACTTAAGTAAATGTTTCTTGTAGTAACGATTAAATCGTGAGCCAGGTGACCTGTTGGAGTGAGCTCCTCTGGTTTCATGCCTTTGCTGGAATTCTGGATCATCTCTGCCCCGGGATTCTGTAGATCTGTAGCTCTTGGCACATATAACATGGGAAGGGCTCACAAGGTTTTCATTCATCCCTGTTAAGATTTAGATAAAGCTGCAGGGGCAGCAAACGAAGGCCGAGGAAAGCAGCTCCCTTGCAAGTCACAGTTCACTCTGAGGCTGTAGGAATTTACTCTTTTTTCCATGCATTGGCCATGGATTCTTGGTTTCTTGCACCATGACAAAAGGGGACCCTCCTTTACAGCTTGTTTGGCAGCCCTGTCACCTCCCACACGGCGACTTGCTTTCAAAAGCAAAGCAAAACCCTGATGGGTGGAAAGTTCCCATGAGCTCCTCTGATTTAAGCAAAGAGATAGAGGATTATTTATAGACAAGGTACATATGGCAGAAGTTTTTCCCATAGTTCAGCAACTAGTTTAATGTATGCATTTCTCTGGCAATCTCAACTTCTGCGCTCTGCTGCACTTCTGAGACTTCCATGTGGATGAGGATCTTGTTCCTGATCTTTCTTGCAAGCTAAAAATGTTCCCTGAAATCAAGCCCAGTGCAGTGGAGTGTAAACCAAGACCTACTGATCTCTATCTCCTTACTTTTATTGAATTTATGTGGGGGAAGAGCTGTATCTCCTGGGCCTCCCCCAGCTCAGCAAAGGGATGGGGAATATCTCCTATCCATGGATAATTAGAGCCGTAGCAAAGCCAGCTCTTGTCTGCATTTTGCTGTCACTTGGAAGGAAAGTTCCAGCCTGTTTAATATTACCAACATCTGGGAGCTGGGCTGCTGTAAACAGAGCAAGAATGCATGGACTGAGCAGTGCTGCCAAAATCCCAGTTACAGAGTTAGAGCTGAATCTCTAAATTGTATTAAATTAAGGGATGTTCCCTGGGAAGTTTAACAACGAAAATGGAAAGTAAAAGCTGGGTTTAAGGGGCACTGGGGCGTCTTTGGCAGGCATTGGATGTTCTGTCAGATATTTCAGCAGCTGCACTGGGTGCTGTGCTTTGAGTGGAGCTGTTATATGAAGTGGTGAGCTCTTCTGGGGAGAGCTGATGGATCCAGGGATCTACTAGATCCGCTTAAAGAACTTGGAATCACATCCAGAGCGGGTGAGAAACCTGCACTTTGGACTCCTTGGTTTTGCAAAGTGGTACCTTTTCCATAAGTGTCTCTGAAGCTTGAGGTGCTCCCAGGGGGCTTTTAGGGCTCACCTGGATTTAGGACAACTGATTCCTCTGCCAAGATGGGAACACATGCTCATAGGTGGCAGTGCTCTTTCAGCTCTTTTCTTAGACATTTCCATGGGCTTGGCCACGACTCCCTCGCTGAAAAGGTCTTATTTCTTGGTGTAAGCTCAGAGGGGCTGTGAAACCTCCTCAGCCTTGGGATGTGGGACAGAATGGAGTGAGCTTTTCCTCCACTGGAGCTGTTCCCTATTCTGGGTACGAGATGCAGCTACAAGATCTTGCAGGCATTTACTGAGAACTGCATAATCAGAAAACACTTTTCTCCTCTGCCTGATATGTACTGACATTATTCAACTTGTACATAAAAACCCCTCTAGTTCTGGTATTTATCCTTTTTTTGGTCACCCTCAAGATACCAGCAGCTTTAAACCCAGTGTAATAGGTTTTCTGAAGGCAGTGGACTATAACCTAATTTCCTTCATATCTCAGCAACTTCATTTCCTTTGGCCCTTCCTTTCTTCTTTCTGCAAGACTAAACAGAAACTCTACAGGGAAAACTGTGGCTCACAACAATGGGAAATGGGTGTAAACTGGTAAATTTAAGTAGTCCTGGAAAGCTGATAACTTCTGGACCTCATACAGATGAAGCTGCTGCTGTCCTGCAGGCAACTGCTCTGCAGACCTCAGCTAACAAGATGCTCCCCAGTGTTTTCTGCATCCATGGCTCTTATGTGTTTGTCACTTATGCTGGAAATTAAAATAACCCAGTTAGGTGGGAGTGGGGTGGGAGACAGCGTTGGGGAGGGCTGGGATCGGCTGTGTCTCAGCACAAGAGCTTTAAGCAGTGGGAATTCATATCCTCCCGGTCAGGACTGAAATCAAATCAACCCCCAAACGCTTTTTGCTTTGAAAGTTGCAGTTATTTAAGCTCCAGGCCTGTCTGGGGTTGTGAGGGGAGCAGCACAACCGACTGGTGGGATGGGAACTTCCCCGCTCGTACTCTGCCGCAGAAAAAGCCTGGCAGGAAAGGTTAGAGGAGTTTCAAAATATTTCTCTAGCACAACATTCTTCCAGTGGAAAAATGACTTCCTCTCATTAAAATTCAATTAGCTGGGAGGCTGTGTGGGTCTCTGTCCGGCCAGGGGAGCGCTGGGGAGGTTTGACAAGGGGCCAAGCCTGGAGCCCAGGGTTGTACAAGTTAAGTTTTGTGCTGAGTCGTTGTTGAAAACAGGAGTTCACAAATGTCAGGACAGGTTCTCGCTCCAGGGTTGGCAAGTGGTGTCCGGCCTCAAGCTGGGAGTGAGGGGATGCTCCTGTGAGACAGCAAAGGGCTTTTTGCAGTGGGAGAGGGAAGGGCAAAAGAAATAGCCCATGGGGTAGGGTAAACACTTTCTCCCTGCCTGCAGGCTGTAGTGAGAGGTGTTCCCATGGCTACAGCAGCACTGGGAGGGAGTCAGAAGACATGTGAATGTATCTCAGCTTCAGAGGGATGAACTGCTGCTTTTGATGTGCTTTTTTTAAAAACATAAATTACAAACCAAGTCCCAGCACAGTCCTGGTGATTTAGTGTAGGAATAGAAGGAGGATGAAGCTTGGGAAAGTCCCTTTCCCAGAAAGCAAAGCATCTTCTGCCTGACAGCCAGGGAGACTTTGCAAAACATCCTGGTGATGTGATGGCCCCATTCCTGCTTCTCCTCGGGGGTGCACAGCAGGATCTGCCTGCTCAGTGCCTGTGGTCTGTTGAAGGAGTCACCTTTCTGTGCAGGATCCCAGCAGTTGTTGTGTGGAGAACAAACTGGAAGTGTTGATCCCTTCCTTGGCCAAGGTTGTCTGGTGGAGAAGCAATTCAGCTGGCTCTGGGCTAAGGCTGCTCTGGTTTAGCAGGTGTGGGTTGAAACAAAGTTCAGATCCTGGCTTAGGAGGGTCACTGGGGCTGTGATTCAGTCCTAGAAGTGGCCGTGTCACAGCAGGGACCAGAGAAACCCCATAACCCACAGCTGGGTGATCTCTATGCATAGGAATTGCTGTACAATAGCTGTGGCAAGTAAATTTTACCATTTCTGACCTGGATTAGGTGGACTTAACCCCTTTGTGATGGTGTTTAAAAACATCTCACATAAGAAGTTTGGTTTCTGCAGCAGTGAGTGCCCAGCCTTGTTTAACTGCTCAGTGTTACTCCAGACCAGCATTTCAGTGATGGGCTGATGAGCAAAATGAAGTTTGTTCAGACCTTGCTATGTCACATTTCTGCTGGATATCCCATTTTGTCTTCTGATCTGCCAGGAAAAGGCTATTGTGTGCTGATAAAAGCACTGTAGAGCCCCTGGCTCCAGAGCTAGAGCTGGCATCACAAATTGTGACGAGGACATTGGTAAAAAAAATGAGTTGATTTTAACAAAACTGCTGATGACACCCTAGTAATGAGTGAGTACATTTGATGCAAATCATCTTTGGTTCACCTGTTTAAAATTTTGTAGGATTGTCTCACAAGGTAACTCTGGAGTGTTGGATGATGCTGAAAGGATTTTGCTTTTTATTTTGTTTCCTCCTTTGTGTTTTGTTTTTGGTGGTTTTTTTTTTTTGACGACCACAAGTGAAATCAAGACACCAGAAATGGAGGGAAAGCAATTTGGGCCGGGGAGAGCCAGAAAGGCCGGGCAGGGAGCCAGAGGTGCTCTTAGGGCTGTTGAGTGTTTCAAGGCACAACAAGACAAAGCAGAATAGAAGCATCAATGCTCTCAGCTGAGACATTGGGGCCGTTCAGGTGCTCTGTTGCTCTTGGGTTGAAATGCCAACTCTCTTTTCATCTTCTGCCTTGTTTACACTTAAAAAACAATTATCACTGTGGTTGATAATCCCAGATTTCATTTCACTATCGTCAGGGCTTTCTCCTTCCCTTCCCATGCTCTTGGCTGTAGCATTTTCGTGTCTGGAAAGTGCTCTTATTTTTTAAGTTTCTGCAGGTTATTTTTCTCAGACACCTCTGAGATTGGATCAACAGCTTTTGTTTTAGTGAAAGGTGTAGAAATGAAAACAGGTTCTTATACACACAGGTGCATTTTATGGTATTTTCTGGTAAGGATGGAGAAGTTTAGGAGTCTCCTCTTTGAGGCAGTTATTTGTTTATTCACAGGAGAAGCAAGAAGGTTCCCAATTCAGGAAGAATTTCTTCAAGGAAAGGATGGTCAGGCACTGGAAGGGGCTGCCCAGGCAGGTGGTGGAGTCACTATCCTAGGAAGTACTTAAGAAAAAACTGGATGTGGCACTCAGGGCTCTGGTCTAGTTGACAAGGTGGGAATCGGTCAAAGGTTGGACCGGATGATCTTGGAGGTCTTTTCCAACCTAAATGATTCTGTGATCTTTAAACCAGAGGCATTGGAACAGCTCCACTGAGCTCAGTGAGGCTTTTCACGAGCTCAGCGCTGGACCCATCGTGTTCTGCAAGATCTGGGCTTAGCCCAGAGGGTCAGGAAGGAACTGGGCAAAGCTCGGGTTTATTAAGTTTTTGTTAACCTTCAGAAGGCGTTTTTAAAAATTGGGTTTTTTTTGCTAACCTGGATTTCTCTGTCGGGATGCAGCACGGATACACGTTCCCGTTTGTTTTCCCTACCTTGGCAGACTGCTGAAAGAAGCTAATTTACAGTGCTGGCTGCCTGCTTTCCTGGGCCTGCCAAATCTGATTTCACCTCCTTTGCTGTGGAGTCTTTCAGGGAGTGCAAAGAGTCGATGTTTTACACCACCAGCATATACCATGGTGTGAGATGATGGAAAATAAAACATCCTGAGCCAGCATTTAGGGTTCTTTATTGAAGATGTCTGTAGCTTTCCCCAGTCTCCTAATAATTCTCCATTTGCTTGCTGGTTTTCTCGTCATTTCTTCTGCTTTTGTTTTTTTTTTTCTTTTTTTTTTTTTCCAAAGGATCCTCTTTAAGCAAAATGGTGCACTTGAGACATATGGATTAAATCACAGCACTCTGCTCTTCCAGGAGAGCAAAGCTGCCTAGAAAATGTCCACAATTATTGAAGGTTATGCCTCTGGATGGGTTTGCAATTAACGGTGAGGTTTTTGTGCCGGAGTCCAGGCCATGGAGTCAGTCTAATCAAAACCCAAACGTGATGTTTGGCCCCAGCTGGCAACGTCTCAGACACAGCATCGTCTTACACGGGTGCCCAGGGACGTCATCTGGTTTTATCAGCGTGTCTGCATCGAGGGAGGGGCAGGACCTGCTCCAGAATAAGAATTGCAAAGCAGCTTGTAAAAGTTAGGCTGTGCTTCAGGTGGTTTCATTTCAACCCTAAACTGACACCGTTTTATCTGACCTGTAGCTGTCAGGTGCCAGCAAGGAAAGTGAGAGCTGGGGTGGAAACATCAGCTGAACTGTTTGCATACACTTTGGTGAAACTCTTGCTTTTCATTTAGATTTGCTGGGTAATTGGGGTTTGGCCATCTGGCCTGCAGTCAAGCTTGGTGACTGGGTCAGGGTTGCCTGTAATGATGGAGCCTTATTAGTCATGATTACAAAATACACATATTTAATGTTTCTAACTTTTTTATTATTATTATTTTTGGTTGGTTGCTTGATTTGGGTTTTTTTTTTTTGTTAGTGCTAAATTCCATAAACTGTAAAAGAAACTGCCTTGGCCTGTGTGGATAATTAGTGCAGTTTGCTGGTATCAAATGCCTCCAGGCCTCTGATAGCTTACAAAGCACTTTATTGTTCAAACAGATCATAAAAGTGCTTTTATCGATGTTTAGCAGTCATTCAGTCCATCATTTACCTTTTAATATTGCCAAGTTACACATCAGCTTAGGAAGCTGCAGGGTCTTAGAGCTTCTTAGAGTTTGCCCAGAACTAAAGCCCAGTCTTACAGGAGGACCCTGCTGGGGTGGAAGGTGTCTCTACCCGTGGTGTGGGGATGGAATGAGATGAGCTTTAAGGTCCTTTCCAGCCCAAACCAGTTTGGGATTCCATGATCCCACTCAGGTTTTGCATCAGGATGGTGCTGTTGAGAGTTACCTTTGAGGCAGTGGGTGTCTCTTAACCCCTCATGGTCCTTATTTCCTCCTGACCTCACCTGAGGTGGTGACTGTGATTATCCCCAGCACTTCATATTCCCTGTGTCCAGCAGAGGAGACAAAAGGATTCTGCATGGAAGGAGATGGGGAGACAGCAGAATCCCAGGAAGTCTGGTGGTGTGGAATAGCTGTGTGTGCTTGGCTGCCCACCCTGACCTCAGTGCTGGTGTGGGTTGTCTGTCTAGAAAGGGAATTTAGTCCTTTTGATGTCATTGTAAGGGCTTTTCAATTGATGCTTCGCTCTGCTGGTGTCTGTGAATGGGAGAAAACCTCCAACCAAGAGCAGTTTCTTGTAGAGATGTCTTTCCTCACAGTTCTGTGAGCAAAACATGGTGAATGCCGAGGATACAGAAATGAAAATCCAGAATTAATGTTCTCTGAGTCGCTGGTGGAGGATGTGGGACCTCATCCCTGTCTGAGGGACCACTGACTTCCCTGCCTGCTCCTGGACCGTGGTCACAGCAGCTGTGATGGGCCGTGACTCCAGCAGCCACCAAAGGGGAAAAGCCACACTTATTTTTTATTATTACGGTTCAAACAGACAGTTTGGAGCCTGCTGGTTGCCTTACCAGGGACCCCTGCAGGCAAGTTGGTTTGGAGGAGTGTTTTCCATTTTGGAGGGCTTGGCAAGGACACTGGGGGGAACTGCCATGGGGAGGGATGCTGAGCTGTCCCCTGCAGGGCTCCCCATCCCAGCTGTCTTAGGTCATGGTATGGAGAGGTCAGGCAGGTTTTTTCCCAGTTTTCCCTGGCCTGGGGTACCTCCTGCAGAGTGGGGTAATCAGCTGAACCTGCTAAGGAGGAAAACTGAGTGATCTCTGGAGGGCAAAGCTCATCCTGCAAAGCAGTTTCCATCCAGCACGGGGACCGTGGGGTTTGGGGAGCAGGGTTGTGTCTGGCTGTTCCTGATGTTCACCTGGCAGAGCTCTGTGTTTAAATGCTGGCAGGCAGAGGGCCAGGCAGGCTCGTTAGAGGTGATGGATGCTCTCAGGTGTAGGGTCATTACTCTTCCAGCTGATGGCTTCGTTTTTGCTTCGCTTCCCCCCCTTAGACAGTGGGAGGAAGGAGGAGGGGGCTCAGTTTCTTCCATGGAAACTCTGAGGAGCAGGAGGCTGATTGCTGAGCCCAGACAGGATGATGTAATGCTGGAAACCTGCTCCTCTCTGGTGACATCATGCCAAGGTTTGCAGTGCTGCTGTGGACAGGGGTGTCTGCAGGGAGAAGGACGAGGCTTCAGGAGCAGAAAAGGCACCACGGGGGGACTTGGTGTGTCTTGGAAAGGCACTGAAGGGAGAGCAAATGGAAGTGTTTGGGAAAGATGACTCTCCTCAGCTTGAGCATGGAGGAAAAGCCAAATCCTCGTGCTCTTGGGGAGAAGTTTCAGCTGAACTTTATTGGCAGTGTGGCTGTACAACATGGAAAAGAGCTTACTGAGAGCAGAGCATGACAGCGTGTCCCCAACCCAAACCAGGGCATGTTTCCCCTTCCCTGCTAATTTGGGAACCTTGTTCTATGTGGGAGGTGACTCATCAATTAGTCTTATTTGTATAAAAGTGAATTTCTGGAACAGAAGCCTCTGAATAGGAAAAAATCCCCTTCTATACACAAACAGCTTGATTGATTTGCATTGTTGCAGTGAACTGATAGGAAGTAAAGGCTCATCTGAGCCAAACTCATGGGAGTGTGAGGAAGAGGATGGTGAGCACCAAGCTCTGTAAAGCTGGTCATGCAGGGAGGTGGGTTTGTGTCCTTGTGGACCTGGTGGTGCTCAAGCTGATGTTTCTCTGAAATTTAGGTCTTTATTGCTATTGTTCGCACAGTTTGCAGTCTGCACTTCTCTGAGCAAAGTTTTTCTTCACATAACCTCTCCCCGCAGCAAGGGCAGGCTAAACCCAGCAGAAAAAAGACCATCCAAACCTAGAAACCTCTTAGTTGACTTTGTGTTCAACCCATTCCCTCGTCACTTAGGTACGAACAAATGAAACACATGTTCCTTGCACATGGTGAGGTCTTTCTATTTCTTTTTTTTTTCCTTTTTTTTTTTTTCTTTATTTTTGAGGCAGTCTGGGCTGGCTGCCAAAACCCAAAGGAAAATCCTAACCCGCTCCAGACATCCCCAGTGTGCAGGTGGACTGCTCGCTCCGACGGAGCCGAGCGGGATCGAATGTGTATGTTCACAATAAATACATCACCCTGGGGACGGGAGCTGGAAGAGGGTATTCCTAATGAGTTGTGCAGAAGATTGGACGGGGCCAGTGTGTTTGTGTGGATGTGTGTTTTCTATTCCCTGCAAGAACACGGAAAAAAGCCTCTAACCGTGGGCTCATTGTTCTGCACACGTAGCCACACTCTGGCTGGGGTTCGGGAGGTCAAACCTGCTTGAACAAACAGTGCTCTGGCCACTGAAGTGAAATGTGTGGGGAGATGAGAGAACTGGTGCTGAATATTACTTTTGTGCACTGTTCTCTCCTCTGGAATGTCTGCAAACACAGCGAGGTTTTCCTGAGGCTTTGATGCCTTGCATAAGCAAATTTATCTGCAATTTGTGTTTACCCTCTTCCAGCCCTGCTGCTCAGAGTAGTGAAATCTGAGCTGTGATGCTCAGCTACCTCTGGCTGCATCCATTCTTGTTCCTTAATGGAAAACCTTATTTCTGGGCTGAATTTCACATCTGCTCTTCAGGCTGAAGGGTGTTCAAACCCAGCTCTCTTTCTTGGGATGAAAAGTTTGGGTAGTTCCAAATTAGCTTTGTGACGGAACTACACAGATTTTGTGCTTGAAAAAAGAAAAAAAAATCACAGGATATCCTGAGTTGGAAGGGGACCCATCAAGGATCATCAAAGTCCAACTCCAAGGCAAGATTTGTTTTGAATGCTTGCATTTGAGATGGCAGATGCTGCACGGAGATTCTTTTGCAGGGACAAATAAAACCCAATTAATTTTTCATGGACAATTAGCACTATTGAAACATAATTGAAAAAAACTGGAGTATGAAAACATCATCAAAGGAGACATTGTAGTTTCCCGGAGGAAGAGGGAGAAAGATGTATGGACAAGAGGTGTTGCACACTAGCTCAGCTTTCCATTTTCAGCTCTTTCCTGAGCAGCCAAATTTCCAGAAGTGGTGGCAATTAGCAATAGGAACCTGCACAAAAGCTCCTTCTTGGGTGGTCCCACCAGATGTGTCCTGCTCGGTGTTCCATGGTTTGGTGATTGTCGCCAGCCAAACGCAGGAAAATACTTTTCCAACCAAAATTTGGTGTTAAGTTAAATTGTGAGTGTGTCAGCAGATACCCCCACACCTAAGCATGTAATCCCACTTATATCCTGAGATAACTTTGGCAGCCAGGTCTATTTTCCCCCCTGTTCCCTTTAATCCATGAAACCTGGATCCTGTATTCACCTCCTGGGGCAGAAAACATTCCAAGTCGTGATGAAAAGCCTCTGTGCACACAAACCCCTTGATCCTGAGCCACCTTGGTGTGGAGGGCTGAGGAGGAAACTTCAGGGTGGATCTTGGGGTTGTGGTAGTCGGGGGTGGAAATCCTGTCTGTGGGGCCGAGAAAGCGGCAGCTCCACTTCCAGAATAATTTGGCTATGAAAAGAAAAATGGAATAAAAGCAAGTTTTCAGAGGAGCTCCAGCTGCTGTGGGATGGGAGCAGGAAGCCCTGATGTGCTGCTAGAAGCAAAGAGCCACCCTTTGGCAATGGAAGTGAGCCCAGACTGGGGGAGGCTGAGGAGTTCCAGCAGGAGCTGTGGGCTTTGGAGCTGTCTGAGGGCTCACCTGGGGTTTTGTCCTGGAGTTTGGGAAGGGGAAATGATGGGAAATCCACAGAGTAGCAGTGTGAGGCTGCCCCTGGTTGCTCTTCCTGCCCTGTAGCAGTGGTGTGAGTTGTCTGATGGAGCTGTGAAATGCAGCTGCTCTTTGACCATCACAAATGGCCGTGGTAAGAAGTTTGATGGAGACCTGAGGTCCCCAGCACAGGAAGGGCATCAACCTGTTGGGATGAGTCCAAAGGAAGCCACAAAGATAATTAGAGGGTTGGAGCACCTCTCCTGTGAGGAAAGGCTATGAGAATTGGAGTTGTTCTGCCTGGAGAAGAGAAGGTTTTGGGGTGACTTAACTAGGGCCTCTCAGTACCTCAAGGGAGCCAACAAGAAAGGTGGAGAGAGACTTGTGACAAGCACCTGGAGTGACAGGACAAGAGGGAATGGTTTCAAACTGACAGAGAGCAGGTTTAGATCAGATATTAGGAAGAAATTCTTCCCTGTGAGATTGGTGAGACCCTGGCACAGGTTGCCCAGAGAAGCTGTGGATGCCCCATCCCTGGAAGTGTCCAAGGCCAGGTCGAAGCAAGCTGGACTAATAGAAGGTGTCCCTGCCTATGGCAGGGGTTGGAACAGGATGAGCTTTAAGGTCCTTTCCAACCCAAGCCATTCTATGACCTTAAATAGGATTTCTTTCCTGTCACCTCCTTTTCTGTGCAAAGACCAGCTGCCCCTCAAGTCTCCTGTTCACCACCTTCCCCAAACCCTCTCTTTTGCTTTGCATCCCCCATCTCCCTTGGAGCCAGAGGTGGGAATGAAGCCCAGAGCTCTCTGGGTCAGTGGGACCAACACCTCCCAGGCAGACCCTGTTTACACAGGGCTGGTTAAAAGCTGAGCAACTGCCTCCACTCGGGCTCAGCGCAGCTCCAGCTGCAACTCAAGCCAAGGGCTTTGCTTTACTACATATTTTCCACTGTGAGAGAGTCCCCCTTACAATCCACTGGCGCATCCATCTTCACGTGGGCGGCACAGCCAGCAGGAGCTGATCTGGTTCCTAATTTTCCACATAGGAAAGGGGAATAAATCAATATGAAACCGGAGCCAGGAAGCGGCGGCGTTCGGCGCGGAGCGGGGGGGAAGCAAAGGAGCGACGGGTGTGATGTGCTTGTAAGGAGGGAGAATCGGGTTTTAAACTATCCCTTCGTGGATCACACATATGTCATTGAAAAATAACCCCTGTAGGAAAAAGCCAGCCCTTTAGCTCGGTTATTAGAGGATTATTTGATTTGGAGGGAGAGGGGAAACTTGGAACGGCGTGATGGGCCCTCGGTGACACCGGGAGGTGAGGTTGGATGGGGAGAAGTGCAGCACTCGATGGAATGGCAAAGAAAATAGGGAATTTGAGTATGTGGTCAGGTCTGCATGACCACAAGAAGAAAAGTTGAAGGTTGGTCGGCCTTAGGCAGCCCTGCAGCCTCTAATTTGGGATTACGTGGAGTTTTTGGAGACTGCATATTCCCCTCCGCTCTGCATCGCCTCTCCAAGGAAAACTGCAATTTCCTTGTTTGGAAAAGGTAGCCTGGATAACAGGGCACTGCCCAGAGCTGGTCCCTGGACTGTGGATGGGGACACCAGACAGGCTGTGGGGCTCACCAGGCCCTGCTGCAGCAGGGGATGACCTTCAGCAGGTGACAACTGGGACCCCGAGAGTGGTGGCAGTGGTTGTGCTTGGGCTACCTGGTGCTCAGAGAGCAGTGGAGGACAAGGGGAAATGGGGCCTTGGGTTTCTTCCAGGGATTCCTAATGAATACAGCGAGGAAAATGGAGAAAATATGTTTTTTGAGCGTGTCCTATGGAGCGCAGGGCATTGAGTGTGTGCTGCAGAAAGGCGGCGTTATTCGGAATACACGGGACGCAAAATGAGGGGATTATTTCAAAATTGCTTATGGGTTCATCTTCTCACTCTCTCAGCATTATTAACTGCTAGTTAAAGGGCTGACAGAGCAGGACAGACAATGACATCCATTCATTTTGCCCCATTCATTTCTCAGAGGCCTGGCCTGGGCTTTTGTGGGATTTTTCTTTTCCTTTTTAATTTCCATGCTGGACACTGAAGGTCAGGCTGACCCTATCCCCCCTTTCTGTAAATGCCTCCCACAGTGTGCATGCCATGAGTTAATGCAGCTTTCCAGAGGGTCTGAATGGGTTCTGTGGGATGCTGTCCATGGGTCTGAGCCTTGCTGGCACACAGGACACTCGGGGGGTTCTCAGGGACAGCACCACCATGTCACACTGTCCCATTGCCTTGCCTTTGCATGAAAAATTTCTTTTCTTGACTATCTAACTTGCTAAATCCCATTTCCAGGTGCCTCCTGAGCCACCCTGCTTAAGCATATCCAGGGAAGCCAACTTTCTGAGCAAGTATAAAGAGATTTTTTTGTGAATAGTCTAATTTGCCGCTTGTGAGGTTTCAGAAGCATAATCTGACTTGATGCTTCAATTAGGGAACAAAACCACACCGTGTGAATGTACCTGAGCCAAATCAGCTCCTATTGGAAAACAATTGGGAAGAACTGCTGGAAAAACTGCTGCTGTGGGGTTATTCACATTGGTGGTTTTATGAATGCTTTGGAATAGAGAATTACCCAAAGAAAGGGCAAAAAGAAAAGTGTGTTTGAATTCTGGAGAGATATCTGAGGGATAGATTTTGGGGTTTTGAGTAATCTCGTGCTCTGAAGTCACTCTCAGCGGGTGGTATCAATATTGTAAACAGATGGTGGGTGCCTCGATTGAAAAATACCTGTGAACTTGGTGGTACAAGTTTTGAGCAGGTTTTAAAGCATTGCTTTCAAAGTTATCCTATAGATTTCCACTAAGCATTTATAATCTGGAGGGGGGGGGAGAAAAAACCCAGCTGTTTAAGTGACCACCCTATAAAGGTTTGGATGTAAAAGCAGTGACAACACAGCACATGGTGATTGTGGGGCCTCTATTCTTAGGGCTCAAGGCTGTAATTTGTGTGGAGCATGACATAAATGCTGATTTTAAGCTACCAAATGAGGAGTTTGAAGGCAGAAATCACAGAGGGACGGGCTGCTGTGTGGTCATAGAGGAAAAAAATAGCTCCAAGGGTTTGATCCTGGGGTGTTTGAAGAGCCAGTAACAATTACAAGCGTGTTGTGCAGATGGACCAGCTGCTGTCCTTGGATAAAGGCTCCTCTGAGGTTGCCTGGGTGGCAGTGCCAGTCTGAGCATGGCCAGCATCTGATGGCAGGTATCAACACACCCTTGGGCTCTGCTGTGTCCCATGAAATTCCTTTGGGAAGGGCAGCTGGCTGAGCTGAGACCTGGAGCTGCTCACTTTCCTTCTCCATTCTTCTTGTCTCTGGAAAATTGAGGAGAAGAGGGTGTTTTCCATGTATGGGAATGGCTGCAAGAAAACCTGCTTATTTTGTGGTGTTTCAGCTTTATCTTTTTGTGATCGCTGCGGGAATTGGGAATCTCAGGGATGCTTTGAGATTAGTCAGGTCTAGGTTCCTTCTAATTTGTGTCTCGTGGTTGCTTCAGCTTATGGCAGGAACATTAAAGAGATGAGTTCTGTGCATGCCTGAGTCTGCAGGGATGTGAACTCACAGCAGAGCCTCCCCAGACAATGCACTTGGATGATGGATTTTACTGAGCTGTCTGTTTCCATGACATTTATAGCACTTTAATTATCTCGAGCCTTTTTTCCTTCTGTCAAAAGTGATTGAAATCAGGTATCAGATCCAAGAGAGATTGGGATAGATGGACACACCTGTGGCTGCACGAAGAGATCACACAGGGCTTGGTTTTGGGGGGAAACCAGCCAAAAAAGTGCATTGCTGTCCTAATGAATTCGTTAGAGGAGAATGCTTCCTCATGTGTTAGCTTAAACCTTCAAATTAAACAACTTTCCCTGTGGTTGCTCTGGTATCCATGGGGTGAATATTTAGGTACTAGCAGTTGTAATCACAGAGTTGTGTTGTTCCTCTGGTGAAGGTGTTTTCCTCTGGCATATGCCCACAACAGCTCTTCTCCAAATATTTCCTCTCCCTACAGGGAGAGATCCAGTTCCTTGTGCTGGCAAAAAATGCAAGAACTGGTTCTGACTGGAGGCCACAGTTAAGATCCCCCATCCACAGAGCAGCTCTGCTAAGGACCTACACCAGCTCTGACCTGAACATCTCACACATTCCCTGGGAGCTGGGGGGAGTGTGCCAAGTCCTCCTGCCAAGCTGGCCCTGCCTGTAGAGTCTCAACCTGCTTTTCTCTCATTCCAGCTCTTCTCAGAATTGAGTTTCCTACTTTTCAGTCAAAACTGGAGAGGGGAAAAGAAAGTCAGACTATTTACCATGTTCATGGGAGTTTTGGAGCAGCCAAAAAAAACTGAGTCACCTTGGAAGGGTTCTCTGCAGTCAGGTTTTTTACCTTTTTTTTTTTTTTTAATTTTCCCCTGAAATAGAAGGGACACCTTTGCCCAGCCAGCAGAGAAGTTATTCCTTCCAGTCAAGCCTGGTTAGTAGCATGTTCTAGATAGATCCATTGCAAAGTTTCCATCCTGTGGCTGTGAGAACCTCTGGTGGCTCAGTCCCAGTGAGCCAAGGAGCTCCTGTCCCATTTCCTGCTCCTGGGGAAGGTGTCACTGCATGAGACCTGTAAATGGTTTCTCAGGAGAAGAGTGTCAGATGAGGATGGTCCCTGCTGTAGGTGATGCAATTCTTCATAGAATCATAGAATGGTTTGGGTTGGAAGGGACCTGGATGATAATCTGGTTCCAACTCCCTGCCATGGACAAGGACACCTTCCTCTAGACCAGGTTGCTCCAAGCCCTGGTCAGCAATTCTTCATCCTCACAAGATGTCACAGTGACATCTGTAATGTTTCTCAGCAAGCAGGGGACATGCAGGTATAGGCAGCTACATGTGTGTATGTGTACATACACAAAACATCTCTTATGGGTAACCTACCATGCAGCTGCTGCTTTAGAGAGAAAATATTTACTTCAGCGTGATGAAATTTGAACTAAAAGTCAGGCAGTTTAATAAAAACCTGTGGTTCAGATTCCTTGTTCTTCACATATGTTTCTAATCTGCTGGGGGGGGGTCAGACCATCTGCTCAGAGCACACAATTAAAAGCAAAAGTTTAAAAATACTCATTTTGCAAATATAAAGACTCGCCTTACAATAGGCAAGTGAAATTTGAGAGTAATGTTCTCTCTTTATTGGGGTGGAGAGAGGTGGGACTGTCAGAGGGGTTCTTCTTTTCTTTCTTTCTTTTTTTCCCCCCTTTAAAAACCTCAACTGTACAATTATTTTTCCCCTCTTTGCAAAATAGCTGCAGAAACCTCTCGTATTATTTTTGCCTGTGTTACCACAGTGCTTGGCCAGGCTATAGAGAAGGAGTGAATATAAAGCAGCCTTTTGTCACACCAGTCTGTGCAGCCCCTCTCCCAGTCTGTGTGTCCTTCCAGGCTGGGGCTGCAGGGCAGGGCGAGCCATTCAACCCCATCCTGCTTTTCATGTCCATAACTGATTGTTTTGCACCCAAAAATCCTCGTAGATAGCTTGTGGTTTGTTTAACAGACATAAATATATAAAAATAGCCAGCAGAGTGTCTGAGCATGACGGTTGTTGATTTAAGGATATCTGTCTCTGGATGTTTTCAGCAGGTCTTTGTATTTGCTTTGTTTTTTTAAGGCACCTTGGCTGCCTTTTCCCTTTCCTGCAGTCCCAGTTTTTTGGCTGCTTTGCCCTGGACATACCTTTCTGTCCCATAGAAGAGGCTGTGGTGTTTGTGCTCGCTCAAAAGAGGAGGAATGCAGACAAATTCATGGACAGCAGTGGTTCTAAGAGGGACCTGGGTGAGCAGGGAGCTTGAAGTGGAAGGGAAAATCAGAGCTTGCAAATATTTTGTTCCAAAGGACTCCAGTGTGTGGTGATGATGATGATGCCCCCACGCTCAGGGTGGCTGATGTCAGGCTGCCTGCAGGGAGATGGGAGGATAAACAGAAGCTGAGCAGTCATTTCTCCTCTGGGTGGGTCCTGCTCCCTGGGGTAATGAGCTGCAGCAGATATTGGAAGTGTTTGCTCTGCAGTGGAGCACACAGCCCGTGTCTGGGGTTTTGCAGCTCCAGACATGAGTCAAGGGGAAGCTGGACACATCCCGGGGTATGTGGGTGTGAGGAACACTGCCTGACCCGGGATGCTCCTCATTGTAAGAACAGGAGACTTAAACCACAGTCCAGTTTTTCCTGGTTGATTTTTTTTTCCTTAGCTTACATTTTCCCATTTTCTGGAGAAAATCCCCCTTGACACCAGGGCAGAGCTGCTCTTCCCACAGTGCCTTTTCCAGCTTGGAAGCAAAACCCCTGGAGAAATGCATTGCTAGGATGGCCTTGCAGTAAATACTTTGTAGGTCTGATGCTTTCTGTGCTGCTGCCAACACCACCTGCTTTCTGAGCTGCCTCTGTCTCCAGGATTGTTTGTCTCTCTGCCCTGTGTCCCCGAAGTTGCTGGATCCTAATTAAGTGGCAGGTTGCTAATTTGCCTTAGCTGGGTTTTTCCACTCGTTTGGTAAGTTCTTGAACAAAAACTGTCCTCCAAGGTCTAGGCACTGGCATTTAGCTGGGAAAGATGGATTGTCCACTGGAAGCAATGCTCATTTATGGATCGCAGTGGGAGACACAGGGTGAGCCTCTGAGATGTGCGTGTGATGCTTCATCTGAGCACTGCAGCCCCTCAGTCAGGCAGGGCCAAGGTTGACTAAGGTGAAATACAATTATCTCAGAGCATAAAGCAGCCCCAGAGCTTTTGGGGATCTTTAAACTGGTGATTAGATGTGTCTTCTGAAAGGATGGAGGCTTCAATTAGGCGAAGTGCCTGGGGATGAATCAGCATTGGCAGTGAAGGGATGGGGAGCTGGGGCAGGGAGAACGTGTGGGGAATTTGGAGCTTGGCTTGGGCTCTTGCCCCATCATTAAATGTCCATTTGAGCTTGGTCAGGCTTTTGCATTCTGTCCCTTTTCTGTTTTCTCCATGGCATTGCTGGTCCCTGCATGAGAAGCTCTCAGGGCAGGATGTGACGTGAAGTGGAGCAGAGCAGGGTGGCAGAGGGCTGAGGAAGGGGTGGCTCTAGAGCTCTTACAGGAACTGCAGAGAGCAAAGGGGCTCTGGGCTGTCAGGATTTGGTGAGGATTCCAGGGAATGAGTGGCAGGAAGGAGTCAGCCATGATTAACGGGTTTGACAGACTCAGCCACTCGGAAAGGCAAGAAAACCTTTCACCTGCTGAGGATGGGAAGCTGGAGCAGTGGCTGGATCCTGTAAAGCACTGCAGTGTAAATAATCCAGACTGCTGGGGAATACTGTGTATGTTGTCTTTGGGAATTAGCTCTGTGTTCACAAACAAAGAAGGACTTGGGCATAAGCTCTGGTTTCACTTTTGCTCCAGTGAGTGCAGAGGGTGCTCGGTGTCGTGCCTGTGTCTGTGGCTGCTGCTGGGGAATGTTTGCATTAGGGCAGGGGGTTATTTACAGTGGGGTTATCAGGGCTGGGTGGGAAGTAGACACCTGGAAATAAACCCTGTACTGGTGTCTTCTGCTCTGCTAATGACTCGAGTCCTTGACTGGTATTTGGGTACTGGCAGAGCGACAGCTTCTTCAGGAGAGCTTTCCAGAATTAGCAGAGCCATCTGGCTTTTGTTCTCCTCTCAGGGAATTGCCTGTCCTTCCCTTCCAATAAGGAGTCCTTGCTAAACTGCTCCACAATTGTGTTGTGATATCACACAGACAGACCTACAGCATGCTGTGGTCTCTGCAAGCACAGAGGAAATGCAGCCCTTTGCTCCAAAAAGCCTCCTAATTTTAAGAAATAGCCATGAGGGTGCTGATGCAGGGATCTAGCAGTTATGGATGGAGGAAGCATGATGTGGTGTTGCCCATCTGTTGGAGCAGGGCTGGGTGTTGGGGACAGCTTGGAGATTCCCAGGGTTCAGGGAAGAGGAAGAGGAGGGGACAGCACTTCCCTGCCTCACTCCTTCAAATCCAGCAGCTGGGACTAGCAGCGATTTAGTGGATTCTCATTTGATAGGAAATTGGGTTCCTCCCTGGGATTGTAAAATAAAAAGGTTGAAAAATTACTGGGGAGGTTAATTACCACTGAGCCGAAGGGCTTATTTTCTTCTTGTTGCTGTGGTCAGGGAAAGAGGCTTGTGTGTTGTCCAAATAATTACTGTGTGTTCTGCAAGTCTAATATCAGAAATGCTCATGGCTGATCTGGGGGTGGGGATGCAGGACTGGGCTGATGTGTGGTCAGAGGGGGTTTCTTGGGGTCCCCAGATGCAGATCCATGGGAAAGAGAAACCTTTATCAGCCCTTGCTTGAGAGGGTTTTTCTTTGAAGCCATATTTAGTTCTAGTAAAACTTCTATCCCCGTTCTGCTTAATTAAACCTGTTTTTGCTAAAGAAGGCTCAGAAGAGGTTCCTCTCTGAGTGCCAAAAGCCAGCAGGAGCTGTTCCTGTGGTAACTGGAGCCCAGGAGGGGAAATAGCAGAGGCCTCACAGCAAAGCTGCCCCGGCCGATCCCGCAGCCCCTCTGTGCGGGACGGGGACACAAACATCCGGCTGGACTCCAAACCACCAAGGATTTGGAGCTGACTCATGACTGCATCTGAGTCAAGCCTTCTTTTTTTTTGTTATTTAGTCAGCCTTTGAACAATTGCCTTCTCGTTTTGGAGCACAAAACTACCGTTCCTGTTTGTGGCTGGACAGCAAGAGGGGCTCAGGCTGCAGGTACAGGGACTGGTGGGCACTGATGAGGCTTCATTTGACCCCAGTGCTGCAGCTGGGCTTCTTTTTCTGGAGCAGCTGTGCTTTAATGAGGGATTCTGGGATGAAACCAGGATGCAGAGATGCTCTGAGCACTTAAAATACCTCTGATTGTTGGGATCTCACTATGACAGAAGTGGGAGCACAGTGAGTTCTGGGTTCCCCCTTGTTTTCCTTCTTCCCTGAAGTCTCCAACACCACTTTTACTCCAACCTGCTTGAAGCCCTGGAGCAGGGCAGCTGCTGTGTCTGTAGCAGTGAGCATCCCTGGGCAAGTGCTGATGACTGGTTTTATCAAGTGGAACATCTGAGGGCTGGCAGGCTGTCTCTGAGACAGGGATTAGGTTTTTTGGAAGCTCACTTTGGAAGCTCTCTGAGCTTTCACTTCATCATAGAGCTGCATTGAACCTCTGCCACTCTTCAGCCTGGGTTTGGGTTTATGGAACCAGTGAGTTTTTTATAATAAAACTCAGCAATATCTCAGTTACTTCCAATAATTTTGTAGACTTTTTTGATACAGTTGTAGATCCCGGGCCTGTGTTTATCCAATTTAAATGCAGGAGTTTAGAAAAGCACATCAAGCTGCCTTTATTCTTAGGGATGCCATCTCTCAGACTTTTGGGTAATGCACTAAACCAACAGTCCAGTTAATTATCAGTGCATTGCAGTGAGAGCCCTGAAGAATCCCAGTATTTATGGAGCTGCTGCCAATGCCAGATGAAGTCACTCTGGTTATCCAGGCCAGCTGTTTTTTTGGAGGTTTTTTTGTTTTTTTTTGTTGAACCACAATGATTTCTCCAAGTTACTGCAGTTGATGTCATTGGAATTGATGTGACATTTTTTGCACGCATATAGAATAAGTGTTAAAAAACGCTCCAGAAAGAGCTTTTCCAGTCTTGTCTGGGAGCTGGCTGGGGAGTTGAATTAAACTGGCTTGATGGAACTTAATCCATAAAGCAAATGAGTCATCAGGCATAAATGGCTTTACCATAAATGTCAGACAGATTCTTACTGGTCCTGACAGTCAGCACTTAAATCTGTTTGGTGGAGCAAATAAAAGCCTCACAGTTCACAATCATTTTCACAAATGTGCTGTCCTGCCTCTTCCTCTTCACAAGAAGCTCTAGGAATAAAGGTTGAAATGTGATTTATTCCCCTTTTTTAAAAGCTAGCTCTTCTGATGGATGAAATAGTGGTTATTTTCAGGCAAAAAAAAAAAAATTTGAGCTTTTTATTCTCCACTTGAAATTTTTTGTTGAACCAGCAAAGCACAGCTGTAGTTTGTACACAGGTACAGGGACTGATGGGGATGATGAGGCTTTGTCTGACCCCATTGCTGCAGCTTGGCTTGTTTTCTGGAGCAGCTGAGTTTTAACAAGGGACTCTGAGATGATGCTCAGAGGTGCTCTGAGCACTTATTCTACCTCTGACTTTTGGGGTCTCACTGTGCTGGCAGAGGAGGGGGCACAAGCCACAACTGTGCTTTGCCTTTGCACGCTACCAACTACCCCAGTTACTGGAGAACTTTCTCAAGCCCTGAGTGTCCAGATGTGTGCAAGAGAGAACTTTTGCCAACTCATTCATGTGCCAAGAGAGAACTTTACCCACTTGTGCGGGTGGCTGAGGGTGAAGGACACTGTGCTGGCGACTTCTCCTTCAGAGCAACACCAGAGTGTTAGTGACCAGAGAGTTAGATCCCTCTTTGCTTGAAAATAAGGCTTAAAATGATTTGGCTGGTAAAGTCTTTAAATTACTTTATTGGTGCAGCTGTAAGTTCTCTCTCTTACAAAGGCTCCCTGGAAAACCCGCCGTGTGAATTAACGGCATCTTCGTTATCTCCACCACAGAAAGCAGATGCTGACATGGGAAGGAGACAGGCTTTGGGTGGTTTGTGTAACCACAACAGGGGAACAAACAGACACTTGAGTGAGGAAGGGGAGCAGGGGGCTGGCTGCCCCTTTGTCAGCCCGGGCCGGGGCAGCGAGCTCCTGGTGCAATTTATTAGCGGCAACACACTCGAGAGGACACAAAGGGCTCGCGACCCTCCCAGCACGGCTCGCTCCAGTGCAGGGCGGCTTTTTAAAGCAAAGAAATGGGGCTCTTGACAGCACAGCTTTGTGCATCTTTTGTGTGAAGTTCAGATAGTGGGGCTTTTCATTGCGGGCTAAATTAGCCCATTTTATTGTTTTGCGCCGAGGGATGAGGTCAATTGACTGGGAATCTCGCTAACAAGGTTTTTACTCCTGTCTGCTTTTTACAAGTGTTAACACGGGGTATCCACCAGTGCTGTGCACTTGCTGTTAATGAAACAAAGATGAATGGTCTGGCGACCCCCTGAGCTCTCCTCCTTCCCCCACCACTGAGCTGCTCAGCCCACGTCACTGCGCTGGCGCTTGGAGGCTCCCTGGGGCTCTCATTCCCCCAAAATCAGGCTCCTCGGTTTTTCCTTGATTTTCACTCTGCTGCTGGAACAACGAGAAAAGGATGAACTTTGGGCAGGGTGATTGATTGGGTTTGAAAAGGAAATGGGAAAGTAGTGGCCGTGTGGAATGATGCTCGTGAAGCGTGGTGAGCTCTGAAGGAGCTGTCTGATGGGGCTCACGCTTTTTCCTGGCACTCTCTGCATTCTAAATTTATTCAGTTACGCACTGATTCTCTCAGGTTCTTGACCCAAAACGAGCAGGAAGCTTCCCCTGTTCATCCTCCCCTGCTCACTCATCAGCAACTGCTGGACCAACACTGTCCTTTGGTGTGTTGAGTGAGTTTGGGGTTTCTGGCATGGTCCTGAGACTGGAGCCTGTGGCTCCTGGGACTTGCAGGTGGTTTTTTGCCATGTACTTAAAGGCACTGCCAATGCCTCGGGCCATCAGAGCCAGAGGATGCTCAGCTCCTGCAGGGAATCAAGCCAGGATTTCTTCTCAGGAACTGCCATCAGCTGAGACTAAAAGTAAACTCAGCTTTAACAGATTCTCTTCTGCTTAACCTTTTGCACCGTGTTTAGCCAACATGCCTTTCCTTGTTTTATCTGCTCCTTGAGGAAACACAGTTACAGTCCTGGTCACTTATATGATGCAGACTATCAGCTCTCCTTGAGGTGTAAATCCAACCTTATCAGGAAGAAAAAGCTTTTTCAGCCTTCCTTGCCTCTTGCAGACAAACACCAGCTCTGCTTTGTGGCTGCTTTACTTCAGCTTATCCCAACAGTGCCAGACACTTCCCATCATCCCATGGAAAATGGGGAGCTTTAACCACCTGAGTGAGAGAAGGGCAGAAATGGCTTAACTCGGGTGTCAGTGAGGGCTGACTGAGGTTCCACATGCAGAAATAGCAGCTGGAAGGGTCTTCACATCACCCACTTGAAACAAAAATCCTTGGCCAGGTTGGGCATCCCCTGCTGAAGGGAACTCCAAAGGAACAGCCTGTTTTGTTGCTCTGAACTGCCTTGGAAGACCAGGGATGGTGATATTTGGTGTGAGGAGCCCCATGAGACCCCCAGCTCCTTCCAGTCTCTGCTCAGGGCTGGGTGATGTCCTGTAGGTCACACCACGGCCGAGTTCCCCGTGTGGGTCCCATTGGCAGGTGGTGGCCAGAGCTGATTGGAAATGGGAAGTGTTTGACAAGACAAAAACCTGGCATTTTCTGTTTTCCTAATACTCCCTTTCTATTTTTTGGTGGTTACACTGGAAAAGAAAAAGCCAGAACATGAAAGACAGAACTCTGCTCTATGAATTTAAAACAAAAAAGAAAAAGGGGGGAAGGAAAGGAAAGATCGTTTCTCCTTCTTAAAATGGAAAATTGAAAACCACTTTGCAGACATTTCTGCTAATTTTCTAAAGGTTATTCACTGGAAAAAACGACTAATAAGCTCAAACCAACGCTCAATTTTAGGGTTACTTGTGTAGCATCTGAAAGGTGCCCAGATGTCACAGTGAGTTTCTGCAGAGAGGGATGTGATAACCAGGAATTTGGGGAAGGAAGCTCCATACAGCTGTAAGCTGCTCCTTTCCCTCAGAGTCAGGCAGGTTGTGGCCAGGTCCACATGGTCCTTGCAACCTTCTTTCCCAGTGAATCTCTGCCAAAAATGTGAACAGCACCTTTTTTTAGTGAAGTCAGTGGTCCATGTTCATGGGAGGCTGAGCTCCCCAGGACCCAGAGACACCCATGGCTGGACCCTGCAGACCGAGGCAGACTTGGTCCATCATTTCTAAAGCAGCCTTTGGGTTTTCCATGGGGATGTTTGCCAATCTGGCCAGGCTCCATTTGGAGCTTCTGGTTCCTATTACATCCCCAAATCATCCTCCCAGTTTTGCTGTAATGCTCCTGCTTTTTTCCCCCTGATGTTTTAGCCATGTTTTTCTATTATTAAACAAGAAATTTTTTCCCCCTAATTAAATACCAGCTCTAACCATCCAAGTAGCAAAGTCTTATGTAATTGTCTAAATAAACTGGGCTGAATAAACTGGGCTTTGGTGTCATGGTGAAGCAGTGTGGTTGTTCTTCAGGAAACTACAGAGCAATTTCTGCTCTGACCTTGGGGCTGTGGCTGGAGCCTCCTTCTCTCTGCAGCAAGTGCCCCATTAACGAGCCTCGGTGCCTAATGAGCTCCCTCTGCACCTGGTTTTTAGTGAGCCACTGCAACCCCCCTCCCTCTTGGCTCTTTTCTTGGATTAGCAGGTGCATTTCTAATCTCTTTCTGTGTCTGCTGTGGGTGGAAAATCGAGGTGAGGCAAGGTATAGGGAGGAGGAATGATGCCTTTTGTGAGGCCCACTGATGGAGCGGGAGAAACAGAGAAGTTTTGAGGGCAATAAACAGCTTTTTGGACAGGACAGGGCAACTCTGGAGCCCTGTAGAGCTGCACAGGACCAGGTGGAAAGTTTTTTTTTTTATTGCCCCCAGCTGATTCGGGGTGTGTAAAGCCCTTTTTTCTTATTTTCCCTGTACCCACCTTACCTGGGGTTGGTGGTGCTGTCATGCTGTAGGCATGAGGGTGACCCCTCTGCAGATGTGCTTATCTTTTGGGGAGGTGCTTTTGGGACAGGGGATGAAGCACAGCAGCTTCACACCTCGTGGAGCAGCCAGAGATAAGTGGTTTCCTAAACCAAAGATAAGTGGCTTCTTAACCCAGCCCTGGACACGGAGGGTTTTCACCTGGCTCATCTCAGGGGCCGTGCCCGTGTCAGGGAGGTGGCTCTGCCAAGTGTTTTGCTTTTGATTTCTTGGTGTTGTTCATGCCTTTGACTGTAGCATCGTGCTGGTGGCTCCATGTGCACCATCCATTCCCTGACCCTCTGTCCTCCCTTCCCTGCAGGGTGACATCCAGCAGCTCCTGATCGTGGCGGACCCCCGAGCAGCCCTGGATTACTGTGAACACTACAGCCCCGACTGTGACACCGCCATCCCCGACTCCCCCCAGTCCCAGGACCCCAACCAGGATGAATATGTAAGTGTCTCACAGGTCTGGGGATGTTTTTTGGGCGGCAGCATCTGGTTCCATGTCGTGGTCACAAAGACATTCAGCTTCTTCCTCAAGCTCAGCTTCCCAGAGACTCTTCTCTTAACATCCAAGACAGAGCTTGTTTTTAGGATTTGTAGGTTCTGGTTTTGAGTCTTGCCTTTGGGAGTTTTCCTTCCTTCTGCACTGCTCCCATTTCCAGAGACTGTAATGAACATTCACTTGCAGCTCAAAAACTTGCAGGAGAGACAAGAGCAGAGTGTGAAACATTGACCTTCCCTGGCAGGTCGAGTCCTGTCCAGAACAGGCACCTGTTTCTAAATTTCAAATTTTACTGTTGAACTTGTAAAAGGATTAAACAGTTCTTTTTCAACATTCTTTGAAACAACAGGTGTTAAAAGGAGAAGGTAATATTTTTGCCCACGGATTTGTCATTTGAATTTAGTTTTGGCAGAAATGCTCCTGATTCATCCCCGTAAGCTGCTGTGCTCAGTAGTTTTTCTATGAAGAATTAGCCTCAGGTCTTTTCTTAAAAAAAAAAAAGAAAACAAAGAAAAAAAGGCTGATGCAGGATACACTTCAATTTTTTGCTGCCCAATTAAAAATGTCTGGGTGTGACTGACTTCCACAAGAGCATCACCTGAATTTTGACCTTGTTTGGGAGGTCTCAGGCTCAGCTCCCAGCAGTTGGTGCCTGGCATCCTCAGCCACTTCTCAACAACTTTCTTGGTCTGGTTTGCTTTCTGTTGGTCTCAGACCTGCGGGTTCCTGCCGAATCCCCACAAAGCTGTGATGCCCTCAGCTCTCTCAGTTTATTTTTGGGATTGAATTCATCCTGCACCTAAGCAGGGCTTTGAGGAGCAGCACAATGCTCATGGTGAGGCACAGCCACCCAGCCCCAGGCAAGCGCTGTAACCAGCGCTTCTGGAGAAACAATAAATAAGAGAAATAAAACACACTTTGGTACGGTCGAAATACGTGGTAGTAGGAAAATAAAACTCCTCTTTTGGAGCCAGCAGTTCAACAAGAGCTGGCTTGTCTCGGGGCCGTGTTGCTCCATGTAAGAATAACTCTTCCACGCGCCGGCTGCCAGCGAGAGCGTTGGGCTGGCGAGGAGATTCTCCATGCCCGGCTGTAACCAGCTGGTTTGTTTGGATTTCATTTTGAAGAATGACTGATGCCTTGTGGAACAGGCTGAAAATATCTGGTTTCCAGAGCCCTTCTGCCTGCGGGCTGTGGGTGGATGGGAAGTGACACGGATGCTGTCAGTGCAGTCGGATGAGTGGAAACAGCGGCTCCGGTGCTTCCTTCCCCTCCCTCAGGATGTCAGATGGGTGAACTGGGAGGTCTCAGCAATCTGAGGTTAAAAAAAAATAAAAATCATAGAATCGCTGGTTTGGGTTGGAAGGACCTTAAAGTCCATCTAGTTCCAACCCCCTGCCATGGGCAGGGACACCTTCCACTGGACCAGGTGGCTCCAAGCCTCATAAAACAGGGTCTTGAACACTGTCAGGGATGCAGCAGGCACAGCTTCTCTGGGCAACCTGTGCCAGGGCCTCACCACCCTCCCAGGGAAGAATTTCTCCCTAATATCTCCCCTAACCCTGCCCTCTGTCAGTTTGAAGCCATGCTGTCTAAAGGAGCTGCTAGGAATATGCTGGGGTGCTCATTTTCTGCTTCTCATCTTCTCCCTGCAGTACACGGACGGGGAGGGAGAAGGTGACACCTACTACTATGAATACCCCTACTATGAAGATGTTGATGACTCTGTAAAACCAGAAGCCCCCACCACCAAACCTGGCCCTCCTGAAGTGGCTGCTGGAGAGAGACCTGAAATCAAGGAGGTACCGAGGCGGGGTCCTGGCAAGGATGAGGTTGATAAACAGCATCTTTATAGAAGAGGAGGTGGAGGATGATGCAGAATCTTCTTTTTTTTTTTTTTTTTTTTTGTTTCCCTGATTCTGGTGTTTCATTTCTGCCACAGGATTATCCTGCTCCCACGGTGCCACCGGAGAGAGGGAACCCCGGGAAGCCACCGAAGGAGGACGGGACAGTGGATGATCCCCTTGTTGATGAGTACAACTACGAAACCATCAACGAGGAGTACTTCACACCCATGCCCTATGAAGACATCAACTACAACGAGGAAGTAGATCCCCAGGGTGGCCTCACTGAAAATGCCGTGGAAGCCGAGCTGCCCACGAGCACCGTCATCACCTACAACGAGACCGATGTAATTTCAATGCATTTTGTTTGTTATTTCTGGTGTTTCTTGCATTTTGTTTGTTATTTCTGGTGTTTCTTGCATTTTGTTTGTTATTTCTGGTGTTTCTTTCATTTTGTTTGTTATTTCTGGTGTTTCTCTCATTTTGTTTGTTATTTCTGGTGTTTCTCTCATTTTGTTTGTTATTTCTGGTGTTTCTTTCATTTTGTTTTTTATTTTTGGTGTTTCTCTCATTTTGTTTGTTATTTCTGATGTTTCTTGCATTTTGTTTGTTATTTCTGGTGTTTCTTAGCCCCTCAAAGCAAAGGAGACACGAGCACCCAAATGGTAAAACCCATAAGTGCTTTAGGCAGCTGCTGGAAGAGGAAGTTCCTTGTAAAATATTTTCACTCCAGATATTTCAGGGTGGGGAACGCAGATACTTAGAGTTAAGGATTATTCCCCTGGAAAAATCTGTTCATGTTGACATCTGCATTTCCTTGCGTGAAGTGGTTTTCTGACAAAAAGAGAAATGAGGCTTGATGTTAAAATCTAACTAAAAGCATTTTACTTCCAAGTTATTAATATAAATCCTCAAAATGTTGATTCGATGGAGGACATCAATATTTTTCATTTTGGCAGCCCTACTGAATAGCATCTTTGTTTTTCAGTTTGTTGCTTTAAAAACCCCAACATTTCAACACTGGGAAAAAAACCCCAGTGATTTCAAACAACTGCATTCACCCAGAACGAGCCCCTCTGTTCTGTGCACAGATCAGCTCAGGGATGAGATCAGTCCAGATCCCACAGCTGACGTTTCTGTTGGAGCATTTACACTTTTCTCTACCCATATTTTAATATGCTTCAACTGAAATATGTTGCACTTGAGACTCTCTTATCCCTGAGACTTGCCCAGTTCTCGCCTTTTATACAGATGCTCAAATAGATGAACGTTGGTCTGAGCCTTAGATGAGATGGAGATAAATTGCTGGGGAGCTGCAGAGCTGTAGAATTCACTGTGCAGGGAAATAATGGCACTAGATGAGGCAAATTCTTCATTATCCAGGAATATTAGCAAGGAGAATTCATAGTGGGATAACGTGGAGGTGCTCAAGGCAAGGCTGAGCAACCTGCTCTGGTGGAAGGTGTCCCTGCCCCTGGAGTTGGAACTGGATGATCTTTAAGGTCCCTTCCAACCCACACCATTCCACGGTTCTATAATGTTGCCAAGTCCCACCTTACCCCCCAGGAAGAGTTTGGTGGTGGTTTCTCTAGTGGAGAAGAATTACTTGGTTGACAGGGACGTCAAAATTCCAGGTTTTCCGGGAGGCGCTGGAAGGTGGCAAAACAGACAGCGAGAGTTGGCCGAGACACTTGGAGTTGGAGCTGGAAGTTTGAATGAAAAGGTGTCGGGGAAAGTGTCCAAGCAAAGAGAGGAGCAGCTGGAGCGAGGCGGGCGTGGATCCAACCGCCCCGAGGGCTGGGGCGTGGGGGGATCCGCTCCAGCCAACTGGGGATGAAAAATGTGCTGGAGAAGGAGGTTGAGCAGCTAAAAAAGATACACAGAGGGAAACAGAGGAGGCTCCAGCGTATCGAGGGAGCGAGCGCCAACCTGAGGGAGCCCAGGGATGGGAAAGTTTTCTGGTTCCTGACAAAGAGCCAGAAATCTTTGGCCAAGATTGAACTTTCTAATAGAGAGGAATTAAAGATTGGATAGCGTGACCTTAAAAAGAAAAACTGGGAGAGGAAGTAAGAGGCTCAAGGGCCGCTTTACTGGTTAGGAAAAGGAAATAGAAGAGGAGGAAAGTTCAGGTGGGGAAACACATGGTGTGGCTTTCTGATGGGAAAGCTCAGCCAGGTCTTGGCAAAGCATCTGGCTGCCTCTAGCAGCTCCAAAGGAGCTGGTGTTTGGATGGGAAGGGCTGTAGGAATGCTCCTGGGTGGGATATTGCTCCAGTGGATCTTTTAGCTGATGAGCAGAGGAAAGGACACAACTTGCCTGGCTGGAGGAGATTCCCGTGCACTGAGGCGAAGGCTAACATGGCATGACATAGGGAAGACTCCCAAAAAGTGCCAGCCTGAGGGACAGACACCCAAGAGGATATGGATTCCAGGTTTACACCTTGGAGTAGGAGCTAAGGGTCCTGTCTGCAGCCACAAACTCCTGGGGAAACCAAATCCTTGAGTCCAGCAGAATGGAAGTGGGGATTAGGATTGTGCATATCTTCATAACCCTTCCCAATAGCTGTTATTAGGAACAGGGTTCCAGCAGAAATACAGCCTGCTGGAGTGGATGGAGAAGTTTATGTGCTCTTCAAAACAATTACCTAAAAAGCTCCTAAGTTTTTTGGCTAGTTTAGGGAACAAAATAGTGCTCATGGTCATGAGTAAGTGTGGCATAATTTCAAGTTGTCCCAGGTTTTTTCCAGCAGTTGGAGACCCTGGAGTGCTGCACAGGGATGCACAGGCATTCCTCATGGTGCTAGTCCTGCACTGCTCAATTTTGGTCCTGGGATCAAAGAGGATAATCTTGATCTGGTGCAAAATAGTCATTTTGATCATTCCTTGGCAGATTTGCTGCAAGATCAGGATGTGTCTGTCACTACTGAAGTTCACCTGTCTGTATTTTGGGGAGACTCTGATTCCTACAACAGGAATTAAAAGGGGATTTAGTTCTACACAAATGAAACTCTGTGAGAGCTTTGGAGGCAGGAAGAGTCTCTGGCTCTCCTGGGCTTGGGTTTCATTCTGGCTGATAACACCCTGACAAAGGCCAGGGAAGCAATTCCAGGATTTAGTAGGCAGCAATACTCCCCTGAGCAGGAGGAGCAGGGGACAGATAGATTTTGTTCACGGCCTGCTGTTCTTCAGGCACTTTGTTTTACTTGTCCAGATGTAATACCAGCATTTCACGTGGACATTGCTTCTCAAAGGGAGAATTAAAAGTGGTTTAACTGAAGCTGTTACCAGCCAAGGAGAGTCACAGTACTCACACACTGATTTTGGGGCCTCCTCTTTTCCTTCTTGACTGTTTTCTCATTCAGCTCGTAGAACAACATTGTTAAGGAGATTATCTTTAGGCTTTTGGTTTGGTTTTTCTCCAAAGCACCTGCAAGTCTCAGCATGGAGAACTTTCCTCCCTCTCTGCCCAGTTATTCATAATATCATCTTTCCATGCAAATAGACTCGTGGACCTTAATTAAAATATCAAGCCAGACATTTTTGATATTCATTTCAAGACATGCAATTTGCTGTGTTATCCCCAAACCTTTATAGCCAAATAAACAGTTTTTAAGGTTTCAAAGTGTAAAACCAGATAAAATATTTCAAACAGGGTAAAAGACATGTGATAGCACTAGATCCATTTGAACAGCACAACAGGAAAAATAATGCTGATTTGGCCAAGTTTTCTAATTCAATAATTGCCAAACTGTAATTTCTGCCAAGGCCAGTTGGTATTTGCAGAGGTAAAAGAAGGTGGGGTGATGATTGCCTTAGCTCTAGGCTTATTCTTACTTTAAAACCTCTTGAATTTAGATCCAGATGCTCGTGTTTATGAGTTCTGAGCAGTTTTGGCACAGAAACAGGGTCTGGAAGTGGTGATGGCATTTAAGTGATTCTGAATTCATAGTAGTGAGGAGATAATTTCTCCGGGAAGCACTGGAAATAATTCAATTTATGGACTATTTTGGTCATTACCTGGATGGGAAAGAAAGAAAATAAATATCAGCAGCACATGTTGTTCTTTGCAGTGCTGCTCCAAGCAAAAGATGCCAAGGGACTGTGCCTGCCAGGCTGCTGGAAGCACAGGGATATGGAGAGGAGCAAGGAAATTCTGATGCTTGTCTAGATGTCCTTGCTTGTGGCCCATAGCATCTGTTGCTGTAAGGATTCAGGAGGGATTCAGGGATTAAGGCATCAGCTTTGTAAAGATTTCTGCTTCTGCTCTTTGGACAAGAACAGTTGCAAATTGGATCCCAGACTAAACAAACAGGACGTTTTCAGAGAAGCAGACTTGGATTTTTCCACATTTCCTCCTGTAATTGGATCCTCACAGTGACACATTGTGGTTTTGATGTGCATTTTAAATATGGGAACGGATGTGTGACTTCTGGGGCTTGATAATCCAGGGTCTTGGATGCTGAGGCCACGAGAGATGAGGAGGACTTGGAGTTTGGAACTTCCATTCCTTCTTTCTTTAAGTGTTCAGAGTTTGCAGGATCCTCCTGACATGAGATGGGTTTTGTTTTCCTCACTCAAACCTTCATAGTCAGTGTTTTATCAGGGATCAACAAAGAAATCCCAGGGAAAGCCAGGGTGTGCCTTTGACATAAAGATCCTCCTTTTATTCTTGCCTGCCATTGGAGAAGAACCTTGGAGGTCACTTGGAGACCTTAAAACTCCAGAATTTACCTTTCCCCAGATTTTTTACATGTAACTACTATTGTAAAACATCCCTCACTTTGCACAAATCACATATAATACTAATATTATATTATATGTAACATAACATCATTAATATTATATTATGTTATTATTAATATATAATATAATATTATTAATATTATTGCTATTCTGGCACGTGCAACCAAGAGAGATTTGCAGCCTGACACGTTGCTGCTCTTTCCCTTCCAGGCTGCTCAAGGAGGAGATGACCTGGACAAAGATTTCACCGAGGAAACAATAAAAGAATACGATGGGAATTATTATGAGAATTATTACGACCGGACGGCCTCTCCCGACATCGGGCCCGGGATGCCTGCGAACCAGGACACCATCTATGAGGGGGTAAGAGGGTTCATTCTCCATGGAGGAGGAGACTAGTTCATAATATTTGCCTTTCCATAATTTAGAGCATAATTAGCAACACAAAAACCAGTGTTGGGAGCATTGGATTCACCCACCTGCCCCGAGGCGAGGAGGAGCTGCCCCGTGTCCCTCCAACAGGAATTTCAGCAGTTCCTTGGGTTTGCAGCTCTCTCAGGACCTCCAGCTGCAATTCCTGCTCACGCTGGGGATGCTGCTGATGAAGGCTGTGTCCTCTCTGACTTCTGTGTTTCCCTTGTGTGCTGCAGATCGGTGGCCCACGGGGTGAGAAGGGGCAGAAGGGAGAACCTGCCATTATTGAACCGGTAAGGACCATCTGGGTTTTTGGGTTTTGCTGGTTTTCTCGAGGAAAAAGGCACAAAGGAATTTTTCAGTGCGTGTTGGTGGTACTTGGTGGTTCAGTATTGTCCCAATGATACAGCTGGGAGGCTGGAAAACTTCCCATGAAAGCATTACTTGGTTCATTTGAAAACTTTTAACGTAAAATACTGTAATTACATATTTAATTTTTTTTTTTTAAACTTCAATAAGTGACCTAAATCATGAAGGAAGTGCAAAATTTCCCATGAAAGAATTACTTGGTTCATTTGAAAACTTTTAACGTAAAATATTGTAATTACATATTTAATTTTTTTTTTCAAAACTTCAATAAGTGACCTAAATCATGAAGGAAGTGCAAAATTTCCCATGAAATCTCTCATTTAGCAAAATAGAAACTGGAGCTTCAGGCAGGGGGCACATCTCACCCCTCCAGAGGGTTGGAAGTGCCCCTGGCTCCACAGCAAACCTGCTCCCCTGAGCACTCACAGCCCGTGGCCAGGTCGAATCCTGACCTGAACTTGCAGCCTAGGGTTGGTTTTAATTGTGCAACTAATGGGTTCATCCCTCTGGAAATAAAAGGGTTCTCCCTGCACACAGCTGTGGAAAGGAGAGGTTTGCTCCTGCACCAGCCCCGGGGTCCCACCAGATTCCACTTGCAGAGAAACCCTGTGTCGCCCCAGGAGTGGAACCCAGCACACTCTTTCTTTATAGTTCTGCCCTGGGCTGTTTCTGAGGTTGTTTTTCATTCAAAATAATGGTTATAATCTGCCTGTGCCCTTTGCAGAAAATGTGGGTGCCCAACTGAGCAGCCCTGAGGTGAGGATGGAGCTGTTGCCCCTCGATGGGAATGGCTGGGTTTGCTCAGAGGCTCCTGCTGAGCAGAGCAAGGGGCTGTTGGTTGATGCCCGTCTGTCTGTCCCTCTCAGTGTGTCAGGACGCCCAGGTACCCCCATTCCTGCTCCTCCCCAGGCTGGAGATGGAACTTCAGGCCCTTGCACCCACCTCTCCTGAGCAGGTCCCTGGCAGGCTGAGCCCATGCTCGCTGCTCACCACCAGCTCAATTAACCTAATTTTCCTTGGCAAAGAGCCAGTGTTTCAGCAGCACTTCCCATCATCCCGAGGCCACTATTTTTCTTTTAATTCTCCCTTCCTTTCCTCCTCTGCCTGAAACTTCTGCAGGTAGTGGAGAGGGGAGGCAGGGAGAAGCTGGGCTGCAGCAGCGGGGCTGGAAAAGCCTAACTGAGTTCCTAATGAAACCATTCCCGACCTTTCCTTCCTTCTCTTCCTTTCTGGGTCTCGCTCCCACTCTGCAAACAAAAGGAAGAACGAGCGATTTCCTTATCGGAGGGGTGGGGAGAGGACGGGGTAGGGTGGTGGTGGGGGAGCAGCCAAACCCCGCGAAGGCGATGGCAGGAACCCAGCCAGAAACGCTACAAAGCGAACAAAATAGTTAAGTTTAATCATCCAGAAAGAATTTGGCCGCCTTCACGATTTCCAAACACTGGAGCATGTACAGCTTTTGCCAGAAAGTAAACAAGACCAAATGCCGCCCGGTCCCTCTCCGTGCGGCTCCTCTTTAGCAGGAAAATTCGGATTTGCTGCGCTTTTTAGCTCCCCCTTTTTTTTATTATTATTTAATTTTTTTTTTTTTTTTTTTTTTTTTTTGGTGGGAGCTGCAGGAGAAGGGAAATAAAAACCAAACGCAAAGTTGGATTCTGCTGGATTTTCCCTCCTCCTCGTTCAAACTGCCTGTCCTTCAATCCTTGCTCTGTGCTGACACTTGCTGGAGGCAGCAGGGCAGGACAGGGGCAGGGGGAGAAGGGATGGAGAGGAGGGATGCAGAGACCCCAGACATCCAAGATCTGGAGCCATCAGGGTGCTGCTGCCTCCTCAGAGCCCTCTGGCCTTTTTTGGGGGACCCTGGTGCTCACATCTACTTTTGGGGAGGGTTTACTCAGCACCTCTGTGTGTTGGTGCCAGACTTTGGGCTGTTTCTGTGACAGTGGCTTCACTTGTGTTGACTGAGTGGAGGCAATGCCCTGTTTCCCCCTGGGACAGTCCCAAATCCCTGATTTGCCTGCTCTCCCCGAGGTGATTGCCCTTGGTGGCACCCCCCCCACGGGTCCTGTCCCCAAACCTTTGCATGTTTCCATTGCTCCCATTGATGAGAAATCATGTAAACAGTGGAGGTTTCTTGCCAAGGAGAATCTCCAGATGTCCCTGAGGCTGGAGCTCAACATAAACCAACAGATAAGTATGGGAAGATGCCAAGGATGTTTGCATCCCAAATTAGCTAATTAGCCTTGACTCTTGCCCATGTGGAGGAGTGTCCCCAGAGTCCTAGGTGGCCATGGGAAGCAGAACCTCAGTGCTGTGTGTGCTCAGAGCAGGGTAATGCTGGCACCCAGCAGCCCAAAAATCCCCTGGGGAGTCCTCTGTGGGCTGTGACTCTCTGTCCCAGCCCAGACACTGATTAGTTTTTGTTTTAGAACCTGTCACACCAAAAATGTGCCATCATTGGTCTCAGCAGAGATGGATTTGGGGCTTTCCCTGCAATGTCCTTCATTGTGTGTCTGAAAAGGAACCAGTGCTTAGTGAGTGTTCTGGGGGACACTTTCTCCATCAACAGAACTCACCTCTCTGTTGAAGTCTCCAACAGCAAGAGCTGAAAGTCAGTGCAGGCTGGGGGAAGGGGGTATGGAGTTCACCCCTAATTCCCACCCAGAGGAGAGCAGTGTCTCCATGGCCCTGCTGTCAAAATATGGGCACAGGGTGAAACCTTGTGACCCAAATTCTTTCCTGGTGAAGAACGACTGCAGAGGCACTTCTGTGGTGGTGGCAGCAGCAGCAAATTTCCCCTCACACATCCAACTGAGGGAGAGGCCAGGTTTTAAATGAGATTTTAAACGAGGTGATAATGAGTAGTGTGGACACTGGGAAAGGCAGAAAATAGTGCTGGCCACATATTAGTGGTGCAGGAACGTGTATCCCACTGATGGAAGCAGGGATGGTCCACGGCAGCGTGTTTTCTGCTATTTTTTGCTCCTCTGGGCTTAGAGACTGTGGCTTTTGGGGCAGGAATGCCTGGATTTTCCTCTAGACGCTTCAGATTTGTTCAGCTCAGCCCTGTCTGCTGGAGTGGCTGCCCTGGGTCAGCCAAGGTTTTTGGCACCAGAGCCTGAGAACAGTTAAGGGTGTCCCAAGAGCAGTCCCTGCACTTGCTTCCTCCAGGCTTCACCCACATGAGCCAACTGCTTATCTACAGGTTTTTAAAGATGGGTTTCATCCCATAGGAGAAATGTCCCTGTTTCCTACAGGTGAGCTGGGAAGTGCTGGGACTGCTCTGGCTTGACCTGGCTCTTTCTGGGCTCCAGAGATAAAAGGGGCAGTGCTCTCTGTGGAGCTCTTCCCAACACATCATCCTGGAAAACATTTACCAGGTTTAGTGGGAGGTTTCTTTCTTGCCTCTTACATACTCAAAAAGAAAAAAAAAAACACCTCAATTCTACTGAGCACATGATAGATCTGATATAAAGTTATGACAAAATATTTAGATTAAAACGGATGGAGAAGCATTATTTTACCATTTTGCCCACACAGTGATTTCCTACTTACACAGAGTAAATCACAGCGTGCAGCCTGCTGGAAAAAATAATTTTAAAAAACATCTTGCTGTTTGATTGCTAACTACTTTTTAAGCTCTTTGGGTCTAGAAACAGCTTTTTTTCCTGAAGCTCCAGCACCACCAAGGCTGGCTGTGCTGCAGGGTTTGCCTTTGCCTGACTGTGGGCAAAGAGAGAAGGGCTGTGTTTAGGAAGGTGACCCTGTGCTGGGGTGAGGATGGGCCTGATGCTGGGGGTAAGGGCTGTTTGCCATGCCCTCAATGATTTAAATAGACATTATTTGGCTTTTCAATGGGCTTTCTGTACCTCTGGCAGCAGGGACACAGGAGATGCCATCCAAGAGGGTGGAAACCCTTCATCTCTGGAGTGTCTCCATGTAGCAGTAAGACCTGAAATATTTAAGCACAGGGCTTAAGTAAAGCCCTGGAATCAAACTGACCTGAGGGATGTGCCTTGCTAATCACTTTTTTTCCTTCCTTTTGCCCAGGGTATGCTGGTGGAAGGCCCACCTGGTCCTGAAGGCCCAGCAGTAAGTGGCACTTTTCCCTTACTCCGGGTTTGGGGTGCACATGGAAGGCTCAGCACACGGCTGTCCCCGGGCTCTATTGCTTCCATATGCCACACATGTGCACAGAGCGCTTTGGGGTGGATTTTCTGGTGCAAAAATAAACAGAAAGCTCTGAATCTTTTCCTGCTCGTTGTATAAATCTGCTACAAATAATAACACATTTTAGTGGCTCACTTTTTTCCTGTCTTTTTTCCACGCTAGGGCCTTCCAGGACCTCCAGGACCAACTGGACCCGTGGGCTTAATGGGAGACCCAGGGGAGAGGGTGAGTGTTTGTGGTTTTGTCCTCTTTGCTGAGGCTTTGGGTGCTTTTGTGTGTGCACAGTGGGACTGTGGTGTGTCCCTGGAACCCTAAAATAATTCTGTAATAGCACTTTCCTCTGAGTCAGCCCCCAAAGGAACTCATGGTGGGGTACAGTGCTGATCTTTGGGGCAAAGGGTTGGGGAACAGCCACATTAGTCAAATATATTAAGCCATTTTCCAAGTTAAAACCAATAGTTTGGGCTGAAAACCCTCTGCTCTCTGTCTGTGCTCTTTGGCTGCTCCTTCCAGTGCAGGAGCTGAGCTGTGGCACTGGGAGAACAGGATGAGCAAACACCAAAATAGTCACTAACACAGTAAAATGAAGTTCAACCACTCTTCTGCATCCTCGTTGCAGCTGGTGCTGTGAGTCCTGGCAGAGGGTTTGGTTTTGGTTGGGACCAGGATGGTCCTGGGGTCATGCCAGCACTGCTGCTGTGGGTCTTTCCTTATGTTCATTTTGTGTCCCAAACTGCTCCCAGTGGGAAAGGGGCTCTCGTGCAGCACTTCACCTTTGCTGGACGTGGATTATTGGTCTGTACCAGCAGCACTAGAGACTGATTTATGTGCTTTAACAATGCAATAACTTAGGGTTTGATGTTACTGTAAATCAGTTTTGTCCCTGGCAGCCACTGCTTTTTAAACTGCTGCTGCAGAAGCCTCTGGCTTCGGGATGTCTCATCAAAGGCAGCTGCTCCCAAGTGCTTTTGGGGATTGTGACCCCAAATCCCATAATTTAACACCACACTTCAATCAGAGCTGTATATTTATTTGTTATTGCTCCTGGAATCAGGAGTGACCTGTGTTTTGGGAGTTGCTGAACTCAAGCCTCAGGTCAGTGAGTGGTGCATGAGCACCATTCCAGCAGCAATTCCAGTACTTGGCAATGCCACAAATTAAAACCCACTGTCCTTGCTTCAAGAGCTGAGTCTCTGGAGTGGCCCTGTTACCAATGCACTCCTCACTTGCTTTTGTTCACCCACAGTTCAAGCCTGTTTCTCCTCCCTGGCAGAGGCAGCCAGGTGAGCACACCTGGGCAGATGTTCAGCAGGCTGCCCACTGCTCCCAGTCCTCCTCCCAGCAGGAATTTTGGCCTGACATCTAGTGGAAAATTCACCATAGCACAGACAGGATCTGGCCCTGCAGAGAAGTGAGGTGGGATCAGCTTTGTTGTCTCAGCTCAGTTTGGAGCTGGGAGCAGAGGAGCACATTTCCTGCTGGATAAGGCAGCTCTGTGCCTGTGGCAGGTTGGGGTGCACCAGAGCATCCTCCACGGAGCCAAGAGCTCAGTTCCAGGTGGGGAACCACATCCCCTTTGCCTCCTGGGTGCCCAGGAAGGATGAGCTGGGGTGACCAGATGCAGACTCTCTGCCTTTGTAGGGCTTCCTACTTTCCTGGCTTGGACAAGATGGGAAAAGACAACGGGAAAGTCTGGCTGGATAATGGAGTTGTGCTGTTCTGATGTGTGTCTCACACATTTAATTGCTGCAAATTGTTTAACTGGTCATGTCATGGCCTTGATTATATATATTTTTCTTGAACATTCTTTTTCTTTGGTCTTAGTTGAGCAACCTGAGACCCAGAAAAAATAGGAGGGAGAATTCCTTTAATTACAGAAGATCAGAACAAGATCTCTGTGCCCCCAAGGATCTCCCCTTAGCCTTGTTTTAACTGTTGCAGTGATGCCAGAGGTCTGCCATGGTTTCCTCTGTGGTGGCCATCCCTGGGTGTCCATTTCTTTCTGAAGCACCCACGTTGCAAAATGCAACCACTGAGAGAATTAAAATCATTGCTGGCCTGCACTGGGAAGTGAATGCAGTGGTTTTAAGGTGCACTTGAGGAGATTCCTCAGCTTTTGGGGCGTTCCTGTGGTAATATACCTAACCTGGGCCCAGGATTTTTTTTTAGCAGAGGTTCTTTGTTGCCTTCTTGGTCCCTGGGGGATCGACCGTAGTCTGCTGGCTGCTGCATTCCCACTTTTTCCCCTGGAGCACTGCTGGAGAGACCCTCACCTCATTTACACTCCTGGTGTATTTATTGTGTTTTTCGATGGAACAGTAATAACGTTTCTGGTGGTTGTGACATGACTGAGAACGAGGGGCCCTGACTGTGCTCCATCGATCGGTGCCTGCGAGCTCAGAAAGTCGATACAGGCTGCAGGCTCAGCCCAGGGCTGTGAGCCAGGGCCACTGCTCCTGGAGAGCTGGGCTTAATTAACCCTTGTAGCACTGCAGCCCTGGATCCTCCTGAAGGACCAAGGGCAGGCTCTGCATCCTTGGTGTTGGCTCCCCAGAGGATGGGTGAGCTGGGCAAGGCCCCGGCTGTGTTTTGCATCTTGCAGTGGTCCAGGATTACTCAAAAGAGCTGTGTGGCTTCATCAGATTCTTGGTAGGTCTTCATCCTGCTTGGGTTCCTGTGTGATGCCCAGCTTCCTCTTCTCCTCCCTTGGATGTGCTGTATCTACTCCTGCATTCCTGGCAGGCTGGATGCTGCCCCTGGTGACAAGGGAGTGTGTTTCTGTCATTTGTCCAGGCAGATGCAGACATTTGCTGGCCAAGCTCCTCTTGAACAACCCTGCAAAGCCAACCAGCAGCAGACACGCTGTCCCTGACGATGCTGCTCCACACCCTAAAATGAAAGGAATAATTTGCATTCTAGCACAGGCAGCACATCCCACTTTTCCAAGTGTCCAGAACAGAGTGTGATACAACATGCTGTGCACAGAGGAGTGATGAACTTGCAGAGCCAGGAACTGCAACTGTATTAAAATACTCCTTTTCAATTAGAGCAGCTCCACTTTTAATTTGTTTATTATTAACCCTGCCCATGGCTCATGAATTTACATGACTTCCCCTGTATGGGGAGGAATGTTCCCTCTGCCTGCATCTGATAGAAAGACCTTTTATTTGCAATCAGGCAGGTGCACTGAATTAATGTACCGACAATATTCAGGTATGTTAATATTGGCCAACATTCATTTAGCTCTGGTTTATTCATCATGTCAGCTCGTTCATTTTTTTCCCAGTTATTTTACAACATGCAGAGGAACTTGTGTCAATGGCAAAGCTGTGGAGCAGCCTGTTTGTGGGAGGTTTCAGGGGGCTCAGCTGAGGGGAGGGCAGTTGGGGATGACTTAGGCAGGTTTCTTTGAGCAGTGGGAAGAAGGAAATATGGCACTTAGGAGACCGAAGAGTTATTTCATGGATACTCCAGGCTGGAATAAAGGAAGTGGGAAAATGTGTTGTTTTGAACAGGATGAGGTGCAGCATTAGAGCAAAATGCAGCTCTATCACTCTCCCCATTGTGTGTTTGGAATTCTGGGCTGTCTGGGTGCTCTGTGGTGGTCAGCACACCTTGGGGGAAGGCTGATTACAAAGCAATAGCTGTATCTTCCAAGACCATACAACCATTTCGTCCCAAAAGACTTATTCCCCTGGGGACAGTTTTGCACCTCAGAAGTGCAATAGGATCCCTAAAATCTTTTCTGAGCTTCTGCAAGGCTTGATATTTTCAGGGTGCTGGTTTTCCCATTAGATAGCAAGTGCTGCCTTGCCTAGCAGACCCCAAAAACTGCAAGAAAGATCTTCTATTACATAATTTTCTGACCAGGGCTGAAAATGGCACCAAAATAATCAGAGAGAGAGAGACACAGTGAATTTTGAGTTCCAGTGCTGTGGGCTGTTGGGTACCACTCTCACTGCCTGCGACTCGAGGAGCCCCAGCACCAACACGCTGAGGTTTCAGTTTAACCATTCCCTTGAAATATTGCACCAGTGTTTGCACTCAGCGTGGCATTTTAGAGCACTGCACCAAATGAGAGTTGAAGTCCCCATCCCTGGCTGCCATATATCAGCAAATCCCTATTTACATAACGAGGGCGACACAGATTTACGCCCCGAGCCTGGCAGGCTGCATTTCTTCGAGGCATTCGTGAATTTAAATTTACAAAGTGCTTTATGGGTTTGATTTTCCTCCGTCCCCCTTGCCCCCCACTGATCCACCCCACAAGGAACAGACCTCCCACACCCAACCTGAAACAAGAAGAGGCATTTATGGGTATAAAAGCATTGCATCAACATTTGTCAGGCAGAGGACACGCATACGGAGAGATAAACAAAGCTCATTCCTGAGCCATCATATGCAGGACTGGAGTTAAAGGAGAAGAGGGAGAGAAAAGAAAGTTTATTATATAAAACAAGTCCGGCCTAAATTATTTATGGGGCTTCTGCTCCAACAGATGGGACTGGCCTCTGCACCTCATCAGCAGGGTCAGGGGCTCCGGTGTCGGCCAGACTGAGCAAACAGCGCGAACGCAACACCGTGAGCTTGTCTTGAAAAATGGATGGGCTGGTGTGTTCTGCAGCCTCCCTTCGCTGCTGAGGGAGCTGCTGGGCTTTTTTTCCCCTGTATTTTTTTGCTGATAAATCACTGGCTGCAGCTCTGGCTGCTGCAGCAGCGCCGGGAGCAGTGTTGTTATTCCGGGCTGGTCGCGGTGCAGAGCCGGGCTCCGGGTCCGCGGGGCTGCGGGGCAGCTCTGCCCTGTCATTGTCTGGGGCAGGGTGGAGTAGCCACAGCTCCTCACCCCCTCCCTGGTGCTGGGCTCTAATTTAGGGCTTGGAACTCTGGCTTGGGTGTTTTGGGTTCCTCTGTAAGCAGGAGACAGTAAGGGAATTGTGAAGTTGAACACGGCACAGAGGAATGGGAGAAGGAGGAGGACAGAGGTGTGAAATGCAAAGAGAATGTTCTGGAAGACAGTGGGGCAAGGATAACACACCAACTGTTTTGGTTTGGTGACTTGGGATTTTTTAATACTCTGATTTTCAGGGACTTTGTTACCTATTTCTCTTTCCCTGATCCTTTTCCCACCTTTATCCACCTCCCTTTGCCCTGCGGGGCGAACATATGACTTTCTGTGACCCTGCAGCACGTCCATCTGTGTCTGAGATTTGTGACAGGGTTTTATCTTACTATTATTTTTACTTTTGCACACACTGGAAGGCTTCAGAGAAGTTGAAGAGAGTGAGAACTAACATAGGTGTCTGTTGCTTGCCCTTCCAACAGCACTGGTTCTCTATAGGTGGATTTATTATTGGCATTTACTAAATAAAGGAGTACCCAGCTCCTCAATCTTGAGTTGTCTGGCCACAAAATGAGCACCAGACCTCACTGGGATGTGGTCAAGTCACTCCTACCTTAAGCTGATGTGAAAACTGCAATTAGACACACATATTGGATGTCATCCTCATTTGCATGTAGGATCACTGGATGGATGTCTAAATTGGGGTTAACTTAAACTTTTTGTCAAGTCCACAGTTGGGAATACAGATAATCCATGGGCTGTCTTGGGAAAATTGGCCATATTTGATTATTTATAGCTTCATCAATAGATCTTTTACTGCACACTCGTTTCTTTAGTACGAGTTAAAGACACTCAAACTGATGTTAATCAGCACAGCTCCATTGAGATCCACAGAGTTTGGCTGATTTACAGCTGCTGACAGGATCACTCCATTGGAGATGGAAGTGGCCTCATAGGACTTAAAAAGAAAAAAAAGGGAAAAAAGCCAGAAGAGAGAAAAGTGGAATGACCCAGATGATTGAACACTATGGAAATGAGTTTATCTTGCTTTGTTTCTATCTCACTGTCCCTGAGTTATGAAGTTTCATTTTTTTTTTAATAAGTTTTCACGGATCCAACTAAACGTTGATTCCGTTAACTTGCAGCATTGCAGAGATTTTTTGTTGTTCACTCAAAAAGAGCTTGGAAATGTGGGGGCCAGGATGGAAGAAGAGGGAATTACTGGGAAAAGTCGTGTGGGCTTATGGATGCGCTTCCACAAAATTTACCGTGGCATTGGGATGTCTGCAAGCTCAATCCCTGTGTGTCAAGACAATATCATGACATATCCCTTTATAGCCACAGCTGCTGATGTGTGGACATGATCAAAATGGTGCTATAGAAGTTTATTTTTATTTGTTCTTCTCTCAGGGACCACCTGGTCGCCCAGGTCTTCCAGGAGCAGATGGTTTACCAGGACCACCAGGGACAATGCTTATGTTGCCTGTAAGTACAAACATAACTAAAAAAAGCATTTAAATGATCAGGTCTCTTGGCTCTGTTGCTGTTCAGTGCCCGTTCCTGCAGAAGCCTCCCATCTCTTTCACACCAAGGACACGTTTTCCTTGAGGTAAAAGATGGATCCTGATGGTTTTCCTTGTAAATTTACTTTTTGCAAAGCACTGTAATTTCTTCACTCGTCAAAAGCACTAGGTTAAAATTTCCAGAAGTGAGGAGTAGTCATAGAATTCATAGGATATCCTGAGCTGGAAGGGACCCACAAGGATCCAACTTCTGGCTCTGTACAGGACACTCCAAAAATCCCACTGTGTGCCTGAGAGCGTTGTCCAAACACTTCCTGAACTCTGAAAAAGGTTAAGTGTTTCTGCCTGGGCACAGTGTTGGAGGCCAAAACCCATGAAGAAGCAACTGGAGACATTTCTAAGGGCCAAATTTCCATGCAGAACCCTCCCTCCTATAGTGAGGAACCTCGAACAGTTCTTCAAAGCCAAAATTATAAGCACCTGAACAAACTGGTCTTCTTTGATGACCAGTGATTAATTTGTATTGTTTTTTGTCTCCTACATGAAGGCAGTAAGTACCAAATCAGCCTTCTTGGTCCTGGGATGCTGAAGGAATGGTTATATTTTGTATCTGCTTTGATGTGAGACAACCCTATGGAAACCAGCTGCTGAAAATAAGTAGTTGGGTCCTGAAGGGAAGGAGTTTTTAGTGACAAACCTCAGCACACTTGGACAGGTTCCAAAGGGCTGGGTGAGGCTTGGGTAGGTTCCTGGCAAGGTTCCTGAGCAGGCTGGGCCAAGAGCTCAGTGTAGAGCTCAGCTGGCCACTACAATGCATTTGTTGGCCCCTACAGAACCAGCCATGGGCCCATAAATTGCATCTCTTTGAACCTCCTTGCCAAGTCAGTGTGGTCACACACCTAACACCAACCAGGGGAAAGGCCAAGGTGAAATGGAGGTGACAGAACCGTCCAAGTAGGTTCTGCAACCAGATCTATCCTTGCAACACCCCAAGTGCACAACTAAGGCAGGAGGAGGGTGTATGCCCAGGAAAGTGGGGCTTTTTGGGGTGGAAAAGGCAGAAGGAAACATTAATCTCCTTCTCTTTCAGGTTTGGAAATAAAACATTAATGCTTGGGGGTTTAAAATCCTTTGAGTGCTGAGGGATCCTGGCTTGAACCATAGACCAAATTCTGGTTTTTGGAGCAAACTGCCACGCTTGAGAAACCCGGCCTTTGTTGGGGCAAAGGGGCAGCTACAGCCAAATAACCTGATCCAACCCCATCTGCCCGGGGTGTCCTGGCCAACAGCATCCACACAGGGAATATCAGCCCTGTGAGAGCTGTGCACTGAGTTCTGAATGGTGGCGTGTGAGGTCCTCACGTGCAGAGCCCACAATCCCCCCCATTGTGTGTCCCTCCGGGCTGGCAGAGCTCGCGGGGCAGACGTGGGAAGCGCGGTTGGTTTTTGTGGCTCTGAGCTGGGTGACCCGAGTGTGGTGGGTTAATGGGATGGGCTGGAAAGACAGTGATGGATTTGGGTCAGTCATGCTGAACCAAATTGTTTAGGAGTCAGGCTACTGTGAGGGTGGGAGGACAGCAACCCGGTGACCTGCTTTCTCTGTCTTGTCCCCATCAGTTCCGCTTTAGCGGAGGAGGAGATGCTGGATCCAAAGGACCTCTTGTTTCAGCCCAGGAGGCCCAAGCCCAAGCCATCCTGCAGCAGGCCAGGGTAAGTGATGGCAGGTGGGATGTCTCCTGCAGCAGGTTCTCATGCAAGCAAAGGAAAACCAGAATAAGTGTGTCAGAGGAGATATCTTCGTACTCACACCCTTCGTGGTGGTGGCAACAACTTCCCATCTGAGGTGGAATTGCTTGTGTGCCTTGAGATGATGGCACCTCAATTTGGATTTTTATTAATGGCCAGTGAGGGTCCAGGTCCCAGAAAGCTGGTTTTACATTGCCCACAGCCTTTGGAGCAGACCTTTTGCTGGTTCCAGACCTGGTGGCTCCAGTGCTGTTTGTGCTGACAGTTTTGAGGGTCCATGTGAACAGTTGTGGATGTGCTCTAGGGATTCCTTTCTTTTGTGTGGTTTTTTTTTTTCCCAATAAATCATAATAATTAACTGTAAGTCACTGATGGAAGCTGTTCCCAGCCCCACGAATCTCAGCAGGCAGATCTGTAATTTTCTTTAATGTATTTATTTGGAAATACATGATGGTTATCCATGCAATGTTTCTTTCCATGGATGACCTTATTGATTGATGATCAAATCACCCCTGGTTTACTTGTGACAAAAAGCTGGTCATGCACATTCCCAGTACAGCTCCTGTTCCCTGCCTGGATGAGTGACTTGGTGTATAGGGCTTTGTACTCATCTATTCAGAATAAAACTTAATTTTTAGCCAGTGCAGCTTAGAAATTTTTCTTCCATGAGCGGTTGTGGTGTTTTTTTGGTTTTGTTTATTTTTTTTTAAGTTGAGTTGTTTAACATGATCATTACCACGTTAAAAGCAGAGATGCAAGAGTCACAATTCCAGCAGAAGGGAACAGCCACAATGTTGTGTTTGCCCTGATCTTGCCCAAGAGGAACCGAATTCTGGCTGTTTAAGGAGGCAGTTCCCAAAGGGACACGGCTTTGGGACATTGCATTTGGGGACAGAGCTGAGATGTGCTCCTCAGGTCCAAAGCCCACATCTGTCTGCAGCTGGAATGTGCTGTCTGTTATTCAGGGCTGTTTGCAGTCACTTCAGCACAGACTTTTTGAGGCTGAGCTGCTGAAATGGGCTAAAAAGGCAATTTATTTCACCCTTGAATGAAATAAAACCCAATGGGATCTCCATCCAGCTGGGTGACACTTGCTCCTTTTGGGTTTATAACAAGGAATTTGGCTTAGCTGGGGCTATTCTGGATTCCATCCAACTCCCCTTTTACAAAGGAGTTTGATTTTATACTTATTCAGGTAGAGTACAGGGCCTTGATTCCGCCAGTCACTGCATTTTCCTGTCCATTAACCTTGTTCTGAGAATAATATCAGTGGATTATGTTTCTGGTGTTGCCTTGTCAGTCTTAATTTCAAGCCTGCCTATGGTTTTTCTATCAGCATCTTATTTTGCTGGGAAATAGGGAGTTTGACCTGATAAAGGTTTCATGAGAAGCACCTGCTTTCTCAGACTCTCTGGTTTTGTTCTTTTTTTTTATCCTGCCTGTTGAAAATTGTGATTTATGAAAAAAAAAACCTTCTTCCTCTCACTCCAAGTCCCTTTCTTTTTTAAATTTTTGGGTTTGAGGAAAAAAATTTAAAAACCAAATAAATCCTGGGTAACTTTGGAGCACTGGATGAAAAGTTGTGTACTTTCATAAAGGAAAAAATTAATTCTTGGTTAACTTCAACATTTTTGGCTGAAAACTTGGATACCAAAGCAGAAAGGGAAATAAATGTAATTTTTTTTTTTTTGTGGTGAAGCTACAGGATATGGCAGGAATGGAAAAGGAGTCCTGCAAGGGGGAGGATGCCTTCTTTCCTTTTTGGGGCTTGTTTTTCTTGTTATCACTGCTGTTAATTGCATTATTAGGTTGATTTATTCCCTTAAAATTTGGCTTCCATTAGGCACCAAACGTTATCCCAGCCAGCAGTGGTTCAGAGCGTCTCCCTTTTAATGGGGTGTTGTAAAAAGATGCCACATAATCCAGCATTTGTGCAATATTTATGCCATTCCAAGTGCAATCACGGGTAGATTTTAATTACTGGAGTACACAGATAATTACAACTCTTTGAAAGTGTTGAATTGTCACGAGGGAACAAATTGTCTGAGTGATGCTTTAAGTGTGGACCAGCTCCATTACCCACCATGGAAATTACTCACTTGATACATGGTTACATGACTCCTTAATTATTGAGCTAAAAGCCCCCTGTTGCAAATAGAACTGTAGTTCAGTTTGGACCATAAAGAAAAAAATTCTCCTAAACTGAAGTGGGATCATAAATATTTATGTCCTCTCAGCAGACTCGTGCACCAGCCAGGGGGTTTCAAAGAATCATGGAACGCTTTGGGTTGGAAGGGACCTTTAGGATCATCCAGGAAGGTGGGCAGGGACACCTTCCACCAGCCCAGGTTGCTCCAAGTCCCATCCAGCCTGGCCTTGGACACTGGCAGGGATGGGGCAAGCCACAGCTTCACTGGCACAAGAGGAGTTGTTTGCCCATTTGTGGGTGGCAAAAGGAGCCGGTGGGGCAGCACATGACATTTCCTGGGGATAGAAAGGGTTGGTGGCCTCGGGGCACGGAGAGAGCGTGTGGCTGGTGGTGCAGTGGTGGCTTTGTCCCCCTGGAGCAACAAAGCAGAGACACAGCTGAGCCCCTTTTCCCTTTGTGTTGCAGCTGGCGCTGAGGGGACCCGCGGGGCCGATGGGGCTGACGGGGCGGCCGGGCCCCATGGTGAGTGAGGGGGCAGGACAGGAGGGAGCTCTGGAGGGTGGGCTCTGGGATACCTCCAGGAATGGCTTTTCCTTTACGTGGTGTGATTCTGTTGTGGAAAAATGTAATTAATTGTGTTCTCTGCCCAAAGGGACCCCCGGGCAGTGGAGGACTAAAGGGAGAGGCTGGAGAAATGGGACCGCAGGTGAGTGTGGGCAAATGGGGTGACTGGGGGCAAACGAAGGTGTGGAGCAGCCAGTCCTGCTTTAGAGGCTGTTGGGAAGGAGGGATTCAGTAATCCAATGCCAGTGGAAAGTAGGAAGGTGTGGGAACACCTATTTTGCATGTAAATGTCCCTCCAAGTGTCTGAATCTGGACAGGATTTTAAGCCAACAGCGTAAAACTCTGCAGGTGGTATTTCCTTCCTGCCAAGACATCCATGGAGGGGTCCTTTAAATACAAGATAGGCTGGAGTACAGGGAGTTCAGGAATGCTCAGGAAGTTGTTCTTCCAAGCTGTAAATCCTGCACTAAGGGGGAGTTCCCATTTTCTGCTGGTGGTGGACGTGATTTATCTACCCTCTGTGGAGCTGCTTGCAGGGCAAAAGCTTCCTCATGGATAAATGCCTGCAATTCCTGTCCAGAGATGCTCAGTCCTGAGCCTTCCCTGTGTGTTTGGAACTACAGGCTCTGCTTGAGGGGTTCACCTCCCACTTTGTAGCCCTGGTGACCCTGACAGCCCCAGCAGTGCCTGCTCTGAGCCCTGAGCAGGGTCTGTTCTTCGTGCCCTGGGGTGATGCCATTTCATCCTCTCTCCTTGGTGCCTTGCAGGGTCCACGAGGCATCCAGGGCCCTCCCGGTCCGGCAGGAAAACCAGGCCGCAGGGTGAGTGTCCTGGCAGCTGCTCTGACACTGCATTAGCTACGATTTCTGCTGGAAACTGTTTCTGCTGCCAAACAATCCCCAAGCACCGGGAGCGTTGCACAAGAGCCGGCTGGAGGCCAGGCAGGGGCTTGTCCAGGACCTCTCTGGACATCTGGACAGACAGGAATGAGGATGAGAGTTAAAAGCTGGGCAGTGTGGGGAGAACTGCAAGGCCACACGTCCCACTCTTTTTATCCTGTTTTGTTTGGGTTTTTTTTTGGCTCTGCAGCTTTGAGGTTGTCCCTGCATAAGTGCCTTGAACTGGTTGGACAGTCCCCAGGGCTGGTGGAGTGCGAGCAGGATCCAGCCCCTGGGGGGGGTCTGGTTTTGGTATAAACCCTGCTCACTTGCTCTGTCGACATCCCCAATGTTGATTTTTATTTTACACCATCCTCTGCCTCATCATTTTACATCATCCTTCCTGCCAGAGGAAGAAACGAGTAGGTCTTTTGTGTGACCCACTTCTGACTTCCTTAAAAGAGAAATGATCCCATTTCTATTTGCAGCCATCATCATTAGCATATCCTAAAGTGTGCTGGAAGATAATTATTTCAAATAAAAATCAATGACCATGTCCCAGCATCCCATACAGTGCAGTAGCTTTGCTGCTGTTTGTCTCTCACCTCTCATTAACTCCAGGCTGAGCCTGGATGTTGCTTCAAACACAGGGAAGTGTTTTTTTCCCCTCCCCAACCTGTGAGATCCAACTTAGATAAACCCTCACTTTGCACAGATGTCCCTGTGGCCCCGACCTACCCTTTGTGTGTGACTTTGCTTGTCTCTGTTGCAGGGCCGAGCTGGCAGCGACGGAGCCCGGGGAATGCCAGGCCAGACAGGACCAAAGGTAGCACCACATATTTATGTCTCTTGGGAACCTGCATCTGCTTTTTAGCAGGGACAGACTGAGGGACCTGTGGAGAAGGAGCCCACCTTGCTTTGGAGGAGGTTGTTTTGGTGGTCCAGAGACTCCTGTGGAGTTATGGAAGTTGAGGGAGGGAGGTTAAACACACTCCCAGAAGGCACAATAGCAGTTTTTCTTTTCTCTTTCTGTTTTTTTTTTTTTTAATACAACTTTTTTTTAATTGCTGGATCCTCTTAAGGATGAAATATGCTCCCTTGCTTAAGAATGAAATATGCTGCAGTTGTAGAACAAATACTTCAGAATCCCAATTACAGAAACCAAACATGAATGAGTGGTTGGAAACATCCTAGAATATAACTACCAAAAACATATCTATTAACTGAGTGAGGAAAGGCAGGAGGTGTGGTGAGGAATTCTAATTCCCTGTACTTTTTAGACAAAATCCCTTCATTCTGCTGGTATTATCAAGCAAGGAAGAAGCTGCTCCACTCAAATTGGATGCAGAGGAAGTTTGCTCAGGGAATCATGTCTTAGAAGGTTTAAGTACTTTATTATGTAGATACTTAAAGCTGGAATAGATGGGGAGTTTTGATACAGAGACAGGAGACTGCAAATCATTTATCCAGTAAAGTGCTTTAATGAGCGTCGACTGCCCTCAGAGGAGGGGATGCCAGGGAAGAAGGGAAGCAGAATAACTAGCAGTGCTGGGAAGGAGAAGGAAATTTGCTGTGAGCAGAGGCAGAGAGATGCTCCAGGACCTGCCAAAAGGAGGGAGCTGGAGGTTACTCTGGGTGCATCCCAACCAGCCTTGGCCAGCCCAGTCTGCCCTTCCATCTACCCAGGTGTAACAGAATTCCCTTCCCTTGCTTTCCTTTCCTTTGTAGAAGGGAGGAGCTGGTACTATTTTAGCAATTCACATACCATGAGGATGTGAAAACACAAGTGGCTTCACCCCTTAACAGAGAAAAAGGGACTTTTCTGCCTGTGGGGCCTTGCTCGCTGTCACCCACGATTTGCAAACACCCCTGTGCCATCTCTCTTCTCCAAAGATTTGAGGCATTTGGGAAATAACTCTCTGTGCATTCCTGCCCTAGTTTCATTAAGACAACTTCCAGAATTTATTTACATGTATTTCTTTCCCTGGAGTGTCCAGGAGGGTTAAAAAGGATATATGGGATAGATTGTGGCAAAGCTCAGGATGGTGTTTGGGAACCTGTTGGTAGGTGAGGGAACACCAGTGTCCAGTTTGCTCCCCAGTGGATTGCAGTTTGTAATTCCATGGAATTAAAACTAAATAAATATTTGGACTACAAAAACCTGCTTTAGATCATGGAGAAGTCACTCAGAGAAACTCTGAAATCCACATGGAAAAGCATTTAAACTGTAGGTGTTGGGAGGAGTTTAACTGCAAATGACTTTGAGGTGGGTTTTTTTTTTTTCTTGTTTTAATCTATAACTTTGAAATCATCACTGGTCTGATGGAAGGTGAAGGCTGAATGTCTGAGGGAGAAAATCGATCCCTCCTTGACACGAGAAAAGAAACAAATTGGAAGGATATTCAACTGCAGGTGGAAATGTGCTCTAACCTGGGTTTTCTTTCAGGGTGACCGAGGGTTTGATGGCTTGGCTGGCTTGCCTGGTGAGAAAGGAAACAGAGTAAGTTTTCTTTCACTTGTCTTCAGGCCACTGGCTGGAATAAAACCTTGGCAGGAGGAGGTGTCTGGGAGAGACTGGGAGGAGGGCAGCTATTGCTGGGGACGAGCCATGGTGGTTTAATTAAGAGAGGATGAGTGTCCCTAAGAACATGTGGGATGTCACAACTTCCCTCCCAGCATTCCCATCCCAGGAAGCTGCAAGATCCTTCTCGGACTGCTCAAAATTGGAATGGAGGGAAAAAATGCCTTAATAAAATGCAACCAAAAATTAAAGCAGGAGGCAAAAGCTGCTGTTAGACAGTGCAGTTGGGGATGGAAAGCACCAGAAATGGCAATGGGTTAAACCTCTTTGCTTTATAATTAAACAATGGAGGAGGGGGGGGAAATGCCAGGAAGTGGTTATTTTGGCAGGCTGTGTGTCCCTCCCCTCCCTGGAGATGCAGACACTGCTTTATAAAGCACGGGAGTGTTTGAGTAGCAGAGATTGAATCGTGATTATGAGTTACACAGGGAAGGAGAGATGATGCCTGGGAGAGATGTTTAATCTGCCAGCACTGGAGTGGCATGGCCTGGGCACAGCAATAACTGTGTGCAGAGCACAAGTCCTGCTCCTCAGGGAGATCTTTGGTTCCCAGTCCCCTGACAAAGTGTCACCAATAAATCCCATAAGCTGCAGCCCCCAGGATGAGTCTGTGGGTGCTGGAGCCCATGAGGGCTGGAGAAGGGCTGCTGCTGCTTCAGGGAGCACAGAGACAGCAGCTATAAGGGTACAAGCACCTTCAGCAAGTGCAGGCAGAGAAGTCAAGTCCATCACTTGGTTTATCACCATTCCCTGATGTTTTCTGTTGCCAAAGTGCTTCTGCCTTCTCTGAAGCATTCTCTGCCTTTCCTTTACAGGGTGAGCCAGGCCCCCACGGACCCCCAGGGGCACCTGGAGAGGATGGGGAGAGGGTAAGTCTGTCTGTGGATTCAGCAGCCCTTTGAATTCCTAACGAACCCCAGCAAACAAGAAGCAGATGCACCAACAGCCCAGAGACGTGGCAGGAGCGGCCGGCACACGAGACCTCGGTCTTCGTGCCCCGGGGATGCTGCTGGTGGCTGTGGAGGGAGGGAAGCACAGCAAGGAGCTGGGAGTAAAGCAAAGAGAAAAATCGGGTTTTAAAGATCTGGTCAGAAAACTCGGGTTTTGTTAAAAAAAAAAAAAGCACAAGGAAAACGTGAGCAAAGTATTGCTCCTGATTTCCTAAGACCCAGCGAACTGCAGCAAAACCTGGGGAAGAGAAATTCCGGGCAGACGCAGGAATCAGAGATTAAATTGTTCACTTCTCTTTCCACTGTGTTCAGTCAGTAATCAAAGGTCTCCAGCAAAGCTCAGACTAAGTGATTACAGCTCTAGAGAGTCTGGTTTAAAGGGAGAGATTGAAAATGCCGAGGCCGGGGGTGTGAGGAGCGTGTGGTTTAACCGGAGCAGCCACTATGGATTTCCCAGGCTCTAATCCCCTTCCACGATATTTTCTTTCCACCTTTGGCTATTTGTTTCCCGTGTAAAGCTCAGATAATAACACCTTCCTCACCACAGGGTTGGCAGGATTAATTAGTTGCAGCTCTAAAGTGCTTTGAAGTCGAACAGAGCAAACCCGTGTCTTGCAGGGGAAGAACGAGTGTCTGGAGAACTTTAATCCTAAAAGAGAAAAAGAAACCATTTGAGGTGTGCAGGGAGAACAGAGGGCATAACTGAGAAGAAGAGCATGAATTTTATCAGCAGAGGAGGAGGGTTTACGAGGCCTGGCTGCTGGGATTGATTTCCTAAGAGGAAGCCTCAGGTTTTGGGTTATTTAAAATGACTCAGGGGAAGCACCATCTAATAATTTTGGGGTTTTGTTGGGACATCAGCAAGATGTGGGAGTAAGGGGATGAAGAATTACCCCTTTGTTGCCTCTGGCTTATCTGAGGAGCCCTAATTTGGCTAAATCACGTTCCCAGGGTGTTGCTCCCATACTGCCTTGCCATTCAGTTTGGTGTTAAATCTTGTGGTTATTGTCTCACATGCCCTGAATTGTTTCTACAACGTCTTGACTGGTAGGAAAATCCATCTTTATAAACATCAACATGAATTATGAAGTATCCTTAGAGCATTTCTAATCCCTGGTAAATTCTGCACACACAACATTAGTCTCCAGGCTTACAAGGTCTTCCTCATGCACAGATTCCCTTCCAGTCCTCCAGAGAAGCTGCTTCTCTGTGTGAATATTATTTAACAGGAACAAAACCCCTGTGGTGTGACTGAAATATAACTGGTTTATTCTGTCTCTTGCTGCTTCTCTCCTTTTCTCTGCTGCTCAACAGGGAGATGATGGAGAAGTTGGACCCAGAGGTCTTCCTGGAGAACCTGTGAGTATCTTCTTCATTGGCTTCATTACTGCTTTGGGCAAGGTCTTGATGTGATAATGGTGTTTTTAGGGGTCCCATGGGGCAGCTCTCCTGGTACTAAGCAAGACCCTTGAGGTCCTGCAGGGACTGAGCTTCTCTTGCTTGAAAACCCACATGAACAGTTTAGAGATTATCTGTGCTGTGACAGCTCTGGTTTGCTTATTTTCACTAAGACACTCACCACAAAGAGAAGATGCTCTGGGGTTTTTTGTTTGATTTGGTTTCTATTGGTTTTTTTTAGTTTTTTTTTTTTAATGAGCAAAATTCTCATTGATTTTGTTTGCTCACTGGCTGGCCATTGAAAAAATTTTAACTGTAAATGTAAAAAGCTTAGCTTAGATTAGTTTTATACTTTTCCTGCCTCTGCTCTACTTCCTGATTTAGAATAGAGGTAAGTAGGCTGGGGTCAAAATTAGACGTGGCAAACATATGTGAAAAACAGGTTTTTTGAGTGTTCATAGGAAACTCCAGTGAGAAAAAGCTTTTTCTGCTATCCCAGGGCAGTGGCAGCTTCACCAGGTAGCTGCTGAGCACTTTGTTCTGTGCAGTGTTAGTGATCTCTTATAAACCTCAGGGTGAAATCCTGGCAGGATTGAACTCAAGGGCACTTTTAGCCCTAAAGTCAGTGGGGTCAATATTCTGCTCACAGTGCACAAAACTTCATCAATCTGCAGTTTGTTCCTGTTTGGGCCCCCACTGGTAACAGCTGAACCAGAAGGTGGGAATTGCTGGTGTCAGTAAGATTAAAGGAGATGTCAGTGGTGTTGGACAAAAACCTTTGGACCAACCCAAAGAAACGCTTTCACAGAGCATCCCACTGAAAAAAACCAATTGGGTTGTCAACTAGGTACCCTGAAAAAGCATTTTTTTTCCCCTAATACTGAATATTTCTCTCTTTACTGGCAACAGCAAGCCCTGCTTCTGGCTGGGTGTAGATTTTTGTGTGTAGTACAGTTGTTGGCTGCTCATTTCATCCAAAATGCATTTCCTTTGTTATGAAATGAACATTATCTGTCATTTACTGTCGGTTTTGCTTTCAAAATGTCTTATTTGGTTGTTCTGAGGCCCAGCGTGGTGGCCCGAGAGTAATTGATGGGAATTGTTGGACACAGTTCATGTGAGGAAGGGAAGGGTTGGCATTTACAGACTCACTGGAACTAAATTATAGACAAGATGTCTGATTAACTTCTGGGAAAGATTAATCAACTCAGCTATCTCCTTAGCACATGTCTAAGCAATAACTTATGGGTTATTAACTTCTTAAAAGCTTTTATGTGCTCAGGTAACACAGCAACAAAAAAGGAGCTTAAATGACGGTGATACAGGCAGGGAAGTTTATTTTTGTTTCAGCAACGTGAGTAAAAATACCTGGGATGGCCAGAATAAAGGTTTCAATTGCATTACAGGAAGCTTAGTCATAAATATAAACACCCTAAATGTGTGTGGTTTTCTTCTTCTCTGCCCTGAGCCCAAGGAGGGTTTTTCGGTGACTGAAGCTGGTGGTGGGACTTCAAAATGGGTTTACCTTCATCCTGCTCCATTTCCTTCCAGTTCCCATCAACTGACACCAGCAGAATTCCTGCTCTGCTGGGGTCTGTGCAGGGCTTGAGCTCATGGAGTTTTCAGTGGCCAGGATAGACCCCTTGGCTGATGCATCCAGTTTTTGCTGCAAACAGCATTTTTTTTGCAGGATCAAAGTCCCCACAGCCTCCAGGATCAGACACTTTATTAATGTAGCTTTACCCTGTAACATTTCATTTTAATTCTTCGGTTCTGTCTGCATCATAAAAAGGGGCACATGTAATATTTGGGCAGACAGATAAAACTGCTCATCAATCATGAATGATTTTCCTCCATGACAATGAATGAGCACCATCCATACAACTTCCCAGCATTCCCTTATGTTCCCTCATTTCAGAAAGGGCCTGTGTTTAAAAGATGGGCTCTCAGACCTGCAGTGAGTGCACACAGACCCCATCCCTTTCCCTCTACTACAAACCCCCCTGAAGGCTGGAGGTCCAGGAGGTGCTGGGATGTGATTTGCAGAGCTTCCTGTTGCAGGAATGCAATTCTCCTGCCGTGTTTCTGCTTATTCAATGTGATTTTCCAATCCTACCAATTTCCCCGAAGATGACATGAGGTTAAATGTGGTGAGAAGGCTGGAAATGGAAGGAAAACACCAGGATACCAGGAGTCCTGGCTGGTTAAAGCTGAAGAACCAAATGGCTTTGAAAATGTACATTTATGCTGCAGGCTGAAAACCTTTCCCAGCCTTGCTGAGTTGTATAGATTGTTGATGATAAAAGCTGAATCTGGAGAGATTTTGAAATGCTGACCCTAACAATCCATTAGTGTTATCAGGTCATCCTTCATAATACTCCCCATCTAGAATGACTTGGCTGCAAAGTGTTTTGCATCCTCCTGTGCCTTACAGGGTAATCCAGGAATATGATTGAATTAATAAAAACAAGTTGGTTCAAGTGGGTTTTCTTCCAATCCAAAAGAATAAATGCCTGTACCTGTATTATTTATCTTTATAATTCAAGGCTTTGTGCACACAGGATTTCTTCCCCACCAGTTTGTAAGTCAAGGAAGCTGCTGCTGCTGCACTGCCAGCCCTGACGTGTCCCTGGGCAGTGCAGTGCTCAGCCAGGCACGAGCTCATCCCAATCCATGCTCAGGGGAAGGGGGGCACTGGGAATGCTTAACCCCATTTGTTTTTTTCCCCACAGGGACCCCGAGGACTGTTGGGACCGAAGGGGCCACCAGGACCCCCGGGGCCACCGGTGAGTTCCTGGGGCTGCTGCCCTGCCCGAGCCTTGCAGATAAAAAAAACCCCCATCCCCATCAGTCATTCAGGCAGATTTTCTACATCTGTGCAATGAAAAGCAGTGGTATTTCACAAAAAAAAAAAAAAAAAAGGAAGAAAAGATGGCTCAAAGTCTCTATTCTCCCCCATTTTCAGTGGTGTCAGGTCCATTTAGGGCAGCTGAAGATTTGGCCCACCTGAGTAAATATTAATGCCTTGCTCAGGCTGAGAGGGAAGAATGAGAGTTATTAACACAGTGGCTTTGCTATTAACTTTTGCCTGAGGGCTGGTGAGGCTTTAAAGCAGTTTGTTCATATTTTGGGCGAAAGCTGAGGAAGGAGCACGTTGGTTTATATTCAGGAGACAGTCACCTTATCCCTGGAAGTGCTGATGCAGGGGCTGCCTCCCTAAATCACTGCTGCCTGCTGGAGTCCCACAGCTTAAAAACCCAAACCCTGCTAGAGCTGAAGGGGTCAGTGTTCAATGGGGAGCATTGTGAAGCCCTTAACCCCTCCTGGGATGTGGAGACATCTTTGCTGGGAGCTCCCAGACCTGCTGAAATTTAATGAGGAGAAAATTAATGCAGGATTTGCTCCAAAACTGTCTCATCTCTCACAAATGTGATGTTATACCCAGATACCTTGTGCTGCCCCACAGCAAAAGCTTAGCCTGGAGAACAGGGGGCTCAGGGAGAGCTTCTTGCTCTTTACCTGAAAGGAGGTTCTAGTGGGGTGGGTGTCAGCCTCTTCTCCCAGGTAACAAAATGAGAGGAAATGGTCCCAAGTGGCACCAGGGGAGGTTTGGTTTGGCTATTAGGAAAATTGTCTTCATGGAACGGGTTGCCAAGCACTGGAATGGGCTGCCCAGGGAAGTGGTGGAGTCACCATCCCTGAAAATGTTCAAAAAACATGTGGATGTGGCACTTGGACACATGATTTAATGGTGAACATGGTGGTGGTGGTGGGTTGATGGTTGGACTCGATGATCTTCGAGGTTTTTTCCAACCTTAACAATCCTACGACTATAAAGCAGTGACAGGGGGACATCTCCAGCTGACCATGTACCACGTTATCCCCTCAGTGACGATGCTCAGGGCAAGTTTGACCCCAGCTGCCTTTTGTTTTGGCTCAAGGCAGCTCAGCCCTGTTGCCTTTACCTGCTGCCTGGTTGAATGATGCCTTGCATCCCAAGGCAGGTGTTTTCTCCTGTTTTCCTTTGCTGCTCTGTGCCTGCTCACTGTCAGAGGCAATCCAGCTGTGGTATTTAGCCAGGATTTGCTCGACCTGGTGCTGATTCTGCCTCCCAGGCAGGTTAAACCAGTGGGGAAAGCACTGAAATGATTTTTTAAAGTGTAAACTGGATTCGTGGAATTGGCTGCTGTAACAAACACCTCTAAAAAATTGTTCCCTTTCCACGTGGCCCAAAGGGCCTCCCGATGTTTTGCTGTTTTTTATGGCCATTTCCCTACTTTTCTGGTGCAAAATAACGAGAAATTTTCTTACTGCTGTTTTTATAAATCCTTTCTCAGGGTGTGGCTGGTATGGATGGACAAACAGGTCCCAAAGGGAATGTGGTAAGTTCTCACTGCAAATTTTTACAGGCAGCTCAGATATAAGGAGCAAAATGTAAAATGCACTCTATTAGATTAGATTTGCTAATTGCTTTTTAGCCTGGTCTAGATTCCTATCAGAGCCTGCGAAAAACATGGAGAACATCTTCCTACAGCAAATGGATGTTAATTTATTGTAATTTCTGATGGAATTACACATTATTTCCCCATGAAAGATGAAACATTTTCATCGAGATGTTGGTCTAACGAGTATCAAAATACAGTAATTTAACTGAGAGGAAAAAAGTCTTTCTGTGCCTCATACTCTGCATGGATCGGATGGAATGGATTCCCTGGAGAAGAGCTGATGCAGAGCCAGGTAGTGTCAGAGCCTTGCTCAGCTCATTTGGGCTGCAAATCCCTGCAGAGAAATGAGTGTGCCTGGAATTAACTTCTCTCCTCCCTATCCCACTGGGAGAGAAGCTGTTTCCAGGAGCTTTTGGTTGCTGGCAGAAGGTTAGAGAGGGTTCAAGCTGCTGTGAGGGTGTGGATCTGGGAGCTCAGGTCTGTCCAGGCAGTGGGAACACAGGGACAGGGTTGAGGGGATCCAGGTGTCCATGCAGGGCAGGAGTTGTGGTGCCTGAGGTCACACTGGCCCTGCTCCCACCTCTCCTACCTTCATCTCTGCCCTTGTCTCTCCTCACAGGGTCCTCAAGGTGAGCCAGGTCCCCCAGGACAGCAGGGTAACCCAGGTGCTCAGGTAAGAGCAAAACTCCTTTTCCACAGGTAGGAAAAAGGAATGATAGTTTAGCACAACTTCGCTCCCCTGCCAGGGGTGGGACCACCAACATGGAGATCTGCTGGGAATTGGCTTGGTGATACATTGCTGGTCCAAAACCTTCCTGAAAATACTCCCAGTTCAGATCCCCCCAGTTCTCACCTGGCTTTTGCTGCGTGTTGCAAAGCCAAGCCCAGGTCTGAGCCGTCTCTTTTGCCGAGTCACATCTCGTGGCTCATGTCTGATTTTTAGCATCCCACACTCCAGTTGCTCCACAACCAGCTGGGTAATACAGATGTCCAGGCCTTGCTGTCAGCCCTCTCCACGACTCTCAGAGAGTTTTACTCCTCAGAGCAGCTCTGTTTCCACCCTGCTGCCCATGACCAGGTGGAGCAGCTCCCCCAGCTCTGCCACACTGTGCTGAAAGGCAATTTCATCGTTCCTCACAAGACATTTTGAGAATGAATGGAGCTGAGGAAACCCCCAGCCATCACAGGCACTAAAATAATACTCAGCTGAGACACTGCCAAGATGCATTTGGAAGGAATAACTTGTTCCTTAATGACTCTATATTTTTTTTTTTTTTTTGCTTTTCACAGGGTCTTCCAGGTCCACAAGGCGCGATCGGTCCCCCAGGAGAGAAAGTAGGTTTTGGTATTGCAGCTCTGGCCTCAGACAGCTGTTGCCATTGATATGCATTTGCTCCCTCAGCTGCTCCTTTGCCCCATATGCAACATCTGTTTGCAGCTGTGTCCATGGAAGTCTAATGCCTCTCATTCCAGACAGAGGAGAGATCAAGACAGCACGGTTTACCTCGAATTCATAATATTTGCATTCATTTCCCCTCTGAGGAGAAACATTTTGAAGGCAGTAAAACATTAGGAGAGGATTGAAAATTGTCTTTTTCTGTGGGCTGAACGCTTTGGATGGTAATGGGAAGAGCCCATGGATGTGGCTCACTCAGCTGAGTTCCCCTCCCTCTGCCTCTCTGATTTTTGGTGGCTGTTGCCATGGGGTGGGTGCCAGCCTTGGCTCCCCCCAACAGCCCTGGGACCATCAGATTTAGAGAAGGGGAAGTTTTGCCTACAGAGGGTTCATTCTCCAGGGCTTTGCTCAGCTCCCACTGAGCAGGGACACAGTGTGTGTCCTGGTGTGTGCACTGGGAGAAGCCTCTGCTTGTGTGGAGTGGACTCAAGTTATTGATAATTCCTCTGCAAAGGAGCACATTAAAGTTCTGTCAGATAAGTGGCACTTCCCAGTGGAGTGAGAAATCAGGGGCTGCTTAATTAAAAGGTACTCACTGAGCAGTGTTAGAGCAGCAAGTGCAGTCAGTTGGAGCAGCTCCTTTCCTCCTTAATCACCTCGAGATTTATCACCAAGCAATGGGCATTTCTTGATCCTGTAACTCCACAGTTCGACATCCTCCACCTTGTCCTCGTGTCCCTGTGCAGCATCGTGTCCCTTTGGCAGGGCACAGGTGGTGCCCATGCCCTGAGCTCTCAGTGCTGCCTCGTGTCTGTGTGTGTGAGGTGCCCTGCAGCCCCTCAGGGTGCTGGAACAGCTCTGCCCACAGAAATCAACAGACTCCCTACAAGTCATGGAAGCTTTTCCACCAGACTCGTGTCTGTGCAGCCTTTCACAGACAGGAAAAGCAAGAAATGTGGCTGAAAAGCCCTGTCCTCTGATGTTCTGGAGACTCTGACCACTGAACTGTTGGCTTTCTGTTCGTTTTCAGGGGCCACTGGGCAAACCTGGTCTCCCTGGCATGCCTGGGGCAGATGGGCCTCCGGTAAGTCATCCTTTCCTAATTCCCTGCTTGGCACCAGGTTGGATTCTGCCCCATCCACCCTTGGGTTTATGAATTCATGAGCCCCCCATGTCGTGGTTTAACCCCAGCCAGCAACCAAACCCCACACAGCTGCCCCCTTACTGCCCCACCAGTGGGACTGGGGAGAGAATGGGAAGGGTGAAAGCTGGAAAACTCGTGGGTTGAGATAAAAGCAGTTTAATATGGACTCAAATAGCACAGCCCACAAGGTCAAGCTCGTCCTTGGCTGTGTGTTGGCTGGTTTGGGAAGCCCCATCCCTGCTCCCAGCTTTGCTCACCCTGGGTGCTTCTCACCAACTCCTCGGGCCTCTCATTCCCTTCCACCCGTTTCTCCTTTCAGTTCTCCAAACTTTGGCAGCTCCCTGAGGCAGGGACAGGTTTCTCTGTGTATTTATGCACACCACAGCACATGCCTGGGGTGCTCCTCACCTCTCTCAGGGCTGCCAGGCACGGCTGCACAGTGGTGATAAGAGCAGGGAGAAATTACATGTCACTGGTCTATTCTTGCAGCTTCCTCCTGTAATTCTGCTTTAAACATAATTTGCTCCTTGCTCCAGAAATCGGTCTTAAAAATCTCTGGCCTTTAAACCTGAGCTCATTTTTTACCCATCTCAGTGGCACCTGGTTTTTAAGGGTGAAAAATGTAAAGCGGCTGCATTCTATTAATGCAAATGCAGAGCGTGGCAAAAAAAAAAAGAAAAATAAAAAAAAATTACATTTCCCACCCTGGGATTATCATTCCTACCGAGGGCACTTGGAACACCCGTACAATTGTTAGCTGAGTCAACAGAGCAGCTAAAAACAAAGCCCAGAACATCTCTAAATCTGTAGTTTTTGATGTGAAATTTCTGCAGCAGCCTCCAGGGAGGTTCTGCTGGAGAAGCCACCGGGTCTATTTTTATGCAGCCTGGAGGCTGTGTGAGACCTGCAGGCTGAGCACGTGGGGGGGGGGTGCGTGGACACGGGGCCTTTCCCACAGGTAGATGTGTGGATTTGTGCAGATTCCCAGGCTTTGGAAGCAGGGTGGTTGCTCTTTCCAAGGACAAAAACCCGCCTGTGTTCTATTTATAGAAAGCGGTGTTGGAAGACACCTGAAAACCCCCGAGGGCCTGACGTGTCTCTCTCTCTCTCTCTGCGAAAGCCAACTCAGCTGCTCATCAATTTTTGATCTCAGCAGCAGTAATGGAGATGGGCATTTTTTGAAAACGGTGGTGATTTAGCGCAGAGCTGGACCAAGGCTTTTGAAATCCTGCTGCACGTCCCTCGTGCCTCCCCTGGAGTGCAGGGACACACCTGGAGCTGAGGGCAGACGAGGTTCTGTGAGCCCCCTCATGCACTGATGCTCTTGGTGCTGTTTAAACTCACAGGAAAAATTGAGGTTGCGTTTTCTCCCACTTTTTTTTTTCGTTTTTGATCTAAAAATGACAGCTGTCGTTTGGTTTCTTTTTTAATCCAGCTCATTTTGTGAAATGCAGCTCATCTGACATTCCCGTTCTGAATCTGACGACGGAAAACACTCTTAGAATTTTCTTTGTTATGGTGGTAGAAATTTGCTGGTGTATTTGAAGGAGAGAGTTCATAAATAAGGAATCCATTGAGTGCAGAAGGTCTGAGTGGCTTTAGAGCAGCTGGATGTGTTTTCAGCATCTTCATAAAATGAAGGTGTCTGGGTGTGAAGCCCTTGCAGGGGTTATTTCTGTTGTCCAGACATTGCCAACCCAAGGGTCACCTTCCATCCTGGCTCCATTTTGGATCCAACAGTAGGGAAATCAGTAAAAACTGCTTTCATGGATTTCCCTAATTTCTCACCAGTCCTCCAAACTGTGTCTGAGGCAATTCACACGTTTGTTTTCTACTGCAAAAAGAATTCCAAAGGCTATCAATGAGAATGGGTTGGAAACTCTTGGATGTTGAGTTATTCAGCATCAAATCCCAAGAGGAATGCTGGCCAGCATCCAGCCTGCCTCTGTCTAGCAGGGATGCAGGTTAGCTGAGCATTCGTCATGAGATCTTGTACTGGACTCCAGGAATTAGGAATTTAATGAGGGGCTCTGACCAGTCTGGGCATCTTGTGACCTTCACAAGTTTGCTGACACATGGTCTTGATTTTATCTGTTTTCCTATCTGCAAAATTCAAATGCTGCTGAACTCACCAAGCTGTTCAAACATACAAAGAATATTGAAAAAATGGTTTGTGCTTCTCTGCTGAAAGGTGGTGAAGAGCAAAAATAGAAACAACCAGGTAGGAAACCCCAAGGACCCAAATTCTGCTCTCTTCCTTTTGGGACAAGCTTACCCTTGCAAGGTGGTTTCGGGGGGGCACTTGTCTCAGTAGGAGCTTCCTGGGGAGCAACTGTTCTCTGACAAATAAATCTCAGCTGCCAGAGCAGCTTGTTGGCTTCTGAAGCTTGAGATGTGCACTAAACCCCCAAATCCTCTTCTCTTTGTCTCTTCTATTAACAGGGTCATCCTGGCAAGGAAGGTCCTCCTGGAGAGAAGGGCAGTCAGGTAGGTGTGTCCACAAGATCCTCATCACTGCTAAGGGGAAGGTCCTGGATCTGCCTGGGGACAGATCTCCATGGAGCTGTGGGAATGGCTGGGCAGGCAGGGATGTGGGGCAAGGGAGGTGGCAAGGAGCAAACCTGGCTGAGATTTGAAAGCTGAGCCCAGATTTCATCTGCTTGCTTGCCTCTTCTGGTGCTTGGACGGGTCCTCTCTCAGCTCCTCCCAGCTCTCCTGGCAGTGAGGCTCTGTAGCACAGTGGACAGAAAAACTGACCCTGGGAAGGGAAGCCTTCTCTTGACAGACACAAATAAATATCCTTTGTGGCACAGGGAATGCAAAAAGTAGCTTTTTTTAAAAAAAATATTACTATTTCCTTTTTCTTCCCCTGCCCCTCAAAGTCCCCCTTTAACAATATATTTGAGATTATTGCTGGAAGCCAGAGTCCATCTGTCCAGGAGATTTACCATCTGCATTCCTGCTGCCTCCCATTCAGTCAAAAAAAATTACATTTGTCAAAAGTCTTCGATTAGAGCTCTGGCTTGATGGACATTGGAGAGTGCTGGTGCTGCCAGAACAAAACCCACAGCCATTTACCCGCCTGGTGTCACACGAGGCTGAAAATTCCAAACTCTGCAGAGCACAAAGAGCCAATAAATGCTTGTGGTGGTGATCCCTGTGCTGGAAGACATCGAGCAAATGTCAGAGAGGTGGTTTTGGAGCAGCACTGGTGCTGCAGGGCCCTCCAAGCAGAATTCATGCGAGGTCTGGGATGCTGGAGAGCACGTCAGCTTCCTCAGGCTGGAAAAAATGGTCTGTCTCAGGCTGGGAGAAGTGGGAGAATGTTTGTTTAGAGAGGAAACTGGGTAAAATAACAGCCACCTGGGGCCAGTAGAGAACCTGGATCATTTGCAGGTGTGAGAGTGGGAAGGAGTTTTTGCAGGGTGTGTGTCAGGCACAGTGTCCAGCACAGCCCGTGGTGTCCTTGAGGATTTGAAGTTCTCAGTGCCAGAAGGGAGCTTTGGAGCATCTCCCCTCCCACGTGGCTGAGGCCAAAGGACATCACCCCAAGGCTTGTGCCTCGAGCAGTAACTCCTCTCTGTGATCACCATTGTGAGTTCTGCTGTTTTACTGCAGGCCAGGATGGTTGGGAAGTGGGGACAGAACAGAAGGTGTTCCTGCTCTCTTGAGAACTGGTTCTTTTCTTTAATCCAAAACACAAATTGTCAGCCTTGTGTGTAAATCCCCTTTCTAACAAGTTGTTGCTATCCTGACTCCTCTCATCCTCCTTTTCCTTTGCCATCAGCTTAGCCCAGCACACCTGCTCGGGGAGCTGCTCCTGCAGCTCTCAGGGCTATTTGGGGCTATTTTCAGGTGGCCACTGCCATTCCTGCCTGGTCTGAAGCAGCCAGATGGCTGGAAATTTGTTTCCCACACACTCTTCTTGTCACTGCACTGTTGTTTTGATCTTGACACGTTTTTCTTCTTGCATTTTGTTCCCCCCAGGGTCCCCCAGGCCCTCAGGGCCCCATCGGTTACCCGGGACCACGCGGAGTCAAGGTAAGGAGGGCACAGGAACAGTGTCCATGGCATTGCTTGTCCAGCTGGAGCTTTCCAGCTGGTGCTGGAGGTGGACAGATGTCCTACCAGGGCTCTTAGGGCCACCTCAGTGACCAACAGCATTTATTGCTCAAGCGAGTCTTGGTCCAGCATCTTCTCCCATCCACGAGGATTCCAAATTCCCTGATCCCCCACAACCCCTCCTGGCATTGTTCAGTGCTTTGGAGAGATTCCTCTTGTAATTCCTAGTGAGAATGGCTCGCTCCCATTCCCATTGTTTCCAGTTTACAACCAAAAGTAAAGCTCAGCCAGAATGTGAAGACTTTAACAAGGCTTGTTAATAAAACAAACCGACCTATTGCTAAAACAAAACGAGCTTTCCACGCTCCTCATCCAAAGCCTTGTTAGATGGAGTTTGTGCATCTCAGCAATGAGCTTTGTCACTAGATTGAATTCCAGCTTTTCCTTGCTCCTGCTGCCTGCAGCCCTGCATGCAGATGACAAGGCAGTGGTTTTTTTTTCCCCGTTCAGCTCTGGCTGTTGTACCCATCAAGATGTATTAGTTCAGGTGCAGATGCGTCCTGCATCCCAAAGGGCCAATGAATCTGCAGGGATCTGCACTAGCAGGTACAAACACAGCTTGGGGACTGACTGGAGGTGAAGTTAAACCCTCTTAAACCCCCTTTTTTTCCAATAACAGAAACCCATTCGCTGTTCTGCCTTCAAAATTTAAGCAGGATGTATTTAACCAAAGCAAACTTCCATCTCATTTCTTGCAAGGTTGCAGACTGAGACACAGTGGTCCATTAGGGAATGGTTTGCTGTGGTGTTTACCACTGAAGTGGAACAGTTCCACATTAGAGTGAGCTGCAGAAAGTGTGTCATGCACCAGACCCTACAGACAAGGTTTGGCTTCCTACAGGCAGGGTTCTATTAACTGCATGAACCTCCAGCTTGGAAAAAAATGTTTGGGTATGTAGCTATAAATAACTTTTAGACCTTGCCTTGCTCACCAGAACCCTGTTCTGTGGCACAGACTTGTACTTCTAATTATACTTTTTCTTGACATGTTAAAGGGAAGAAAAAATTAAAACACCCCAAGCAAATTATTTCTCAAAAAAAAAACCCAAAATGTGGGGGTGGGTTTTCTGCTGCACTGTACAGCTGGTGTAGATACTCGAGGGTGATGGTTTATCCTGAGAGACAGGATAGTCTGAGGGTGGGGAGGCCCTGGCACAGGTTTCCCAGAGAAGCTGTGGCTGCCCCATCCCTGGAAGTGTCCAAGGCCAGGTTGGACAGGGCTTGGAGCAACCTGGGCTAGTGGAAGGTGTCCCTGCCCATGGCAGAGGGTGGAAGTGGATGATCTTTAGGTCCCTTCCAACCCAAACCATTCTGTGACTCTATGATAGATGGGAAGTCAGGGGGTCCAACAGTTTTGAGCTGGTGGCATAAAAAGGGGCAGATCCTGACCACACTCAGCACCCCCAGGCTGAGCACCATGGACTGGTTGCCTTGGTGAAGGTCTGGAGAGCATCTGCTCTGTGTCACAAATACCCACACCACTTGCATTTTCTTTTTTTCTGTCTTTTGGGGCCTAATTGTACCTTAAAATTATAATGCATGCACAGAGGTGAGAAGCATGGTAAAAAAGAGCTGAGTTTGCCTTTGAGTGTCAGACATGGATGTTAGACTCCAGCTCTGAGATTTTAATATGGATTCACTTCCCAAGTGTCCATGCACAGCTCGAGCACTGGTTTTCCTGTGAATAATCAAGTGAACTCAGGCTGCTGGCAAGGCATTTATGGAAATGTTTGTATGAAAAATGAAAAAAAAAATCTTTTCAAAGTGAACTTTATCCCTGGAAACAGAACTCATGGGCAGAGACCACCAACCCAAAATCAAGTCAGCGGAGGTTGGTGACTCTAAGATGCTCCCTGGTGACCCAAAAGCAGCTGATATTTGATCAGCAATATGTTTAGGAACATCACAGTTTGTAGAAATCCCATTGTCAACATCAGAGAAAGCAAAAATCACCATAATTAATAGTGATTTTTAGTTTCTTCACTCTGTAGTGATACCATTGTAACATCTTGTTTTATCTCCTGCAAGGGAGCAGATGGAGTTCGTGGATTGAAAGGCACCAAAGGTGAAAAGGTGAGTTAATGCTGCACATTTGGGTTGAATTTCTAAAGCCTCTGAGCGTTGTTGCAGATGAGTCCCACAGGATGCTCCCTGGGACATTTTCTCCTGCACAAGGGGTTTCTCTTGGGCAAGAAGTGGGACTGAGCACCCAAAGGACCTTTGTTGTGGACTGGGTGCAGGATGGATGGCCCAGAGTCCAGTGTTGGGATGATTTCCTCCTGACAAGATTTGTAACTGGCGTGATTCCATGGAGCCTGAAGGGTTTGTGAGTGTTACAGCTGGATAACAGTGCACAGGATGTGCTGCCTGGGACCCAAATAAATGAGAGAGTCAACACAGTGTATCCCTGCCTGTCCCAAAGATGCAGCTGGTTTCTCCCAGAGGAAGAGCGGGAGGTGGAGAAAAATCTTACTCAGTCCCTTAAGCAGATCCCTGTTCCTTCCTCCCTGCCCCCCCAGCAATTCAGCAGCAAATCCAGCAGTTTTAGCAAGGGAATCCTTGCAGGGACCTTCCAAACTCTAAAAGTCTTTCTGGGAACTGTGTCTTCATTGCCTATCAAGGATTAGCTGTGGGATGAGATGTTTATTGATTGGAGCTCTGCAATTAAATCTTCTTGGCTGAAAGGAATACTGCCAGTGTCCTAGAGGCTGCCTGGGAGCCCAGTGTAAAACATCCTCCACGAGAAGAAAACCAGTTGTACTCCAGAAATAATTGGTTCCCAGTACTGCCAAGGGGGTGTTACTCACATGGGGCCAGATTTGTGGCCTTGACTTGCAGCCAGGATGGGATGCAGGGAACAATTGTTGGGATCCCTTGGGATCAGCCACAGCCCAGCTGACTTTCCATGCCTGTTTGTTCACACCAAAGAACTTAGAGGAGCCAAAGTGATGGGCACTGTGGGGACCTCATCTTGCCCTCTCTGAGTAGTGACTCTAGAGAGGGGTTTTTTCCTGTTTTTTCCCCTTTTATACACCCTCTCTGATTTTTTCCCCCTCTTCTCCATTATTTAGGGTGAAGATGGCTTCCCTGGCTTCAAAGGTGATATGGGCATCAAAGGAGACCGGGTAAGAGTCTGTGACTGATGGGATCTTGTTGTGCTTTGCTTTTCAAACCTGTGTGTTATTGTTCAAATGCAGTTCAGGGAGAGCAGCCAGGGGGGGCCCTGTCAGAGCCCTTTTGGCACGTCCAATCTTGAGTCAGGAGTGCAGGAATTTCGTGTTCACCTTGAGCACAGCTGTTGTGAAGCCCTGAATTTTCTAATCTCACCTTGAAGGTATAAGAAGCCTGAGTGGTAATAGAGAGCCCTGTCTTGCTGTTTTGACTGCAAGGAATGCTGTGTAATCCAGCTGTATCGCATGTTTATTTTCAGTATCTCTTTTCCCCCATAAAATTCCATGTAGGGCTTGGTAGGCATCTTTATTTGCTCTGCCCAAGGTGCTTCCATGCCATCAGTGGGAAGTACAAAATTGCCAGGAACACACTTTATTAAAACCAGAGCAGTGCTGTGGAAACTGCCAAGGGTGGAGTGTTCTGTGAGACTTGATCTTCACACCAACAGGATTCCCAAATCCCCCTTGGATGCAGGCAGTGGCTGCAGCACTTGGCTTTACAGCACTTCTGTCCATCCTCTGTGCCCAGTCCTTGGGGACAGGGGTCTGTCCTGTGCCCTTACTAAGTGATGTAATGCCTGGGACTTGAGCACTGAAACCCTCCCTGGGATCCAGAGAGCTCTGCCATCACTCATCACCACGTTTAAAGGGAAAATGAATGTCTCGTGTGAAGGCTTGTAAAAGTAGACATCAAATCCTCCATTTTTCCTGGTGCTTAAATGAGCATTTAAATCAAAAGCTTCCTCAGCCTCCTTCTTGCCAAGGACTAAAGGTGACACCTCAGGGAGGTCACTCTTGTCCTCACCATAAGCACAAGATCTTTCAACTAAACTCAGCCTCCAGTTCCCACCATCGAGCTCTTTGTGCTCCATGATGAGCAGTGAAAGGACAGGGGATACTCAAGAGCCTCGTGGATAAATCTGTGTCCACCAGCTCCTGGTGAGAGAGGAGAAGGCTGCCTGTGCTCCCAGCATGGAGGCATCTCCTGTTACCCTGAGTGACAAAGTGACAACTGCTGTCCTGTGAGCCAGAACTGGCAGTGTCACAGTCCCTGTTAACAGCTCAGTCCTCTCCACTCTCCAATTTCATAATGATTTTCAGCACAAAAGCTCCAGTCCTCTCTTTATTCTCCAGTTGCCTGGTTCAGCCCTCAATTAAACACATCCCAGGGCTTGCCTGCGCATCAAACCACAGTCTGGGGAAGCGGGAGGAGGGTTAAAGGGCGTGTTGCAATCAGAGCTAATGAAGGCTCTTTCTGTGGAGAGATTCTGTGTGTGGATGCTGCAGGAAAAGATGGATGTTTTGTAGGAGATGATGGCCAGGCTGTGGGACTAAAAGCTCAGCCTTGCCTGAGCCTCCTGGTGGAGAGCAGCTTTCTCCAGGAGTTGTTCTGGGAGCTCCAAGGGGGATCTGATGGCAGCTGTAAGGGTATTTGCTGGCAGCAAACACGGGGTCTGGGACCCTCCTGCCTCATCAATGCTTGTCTTCTGATTAACAGGGGGAAATTGGACCTCCTGGCCCCCGGGGTGAGGATGGTCCCGAGGGTCCCAAAGGTCGCTCTGGCCCCAATGGAGATCCGGGTCCTCTTGGTCCTGCTGGAGAGAAGGTGAGTCTCAAGGAGGGAATGGCCCAGGGGTGTTTTAACTAAAAGCCACCTTTATTTGGGTGTGTTGGGTGGATGGCCAGAGCAGTGCCCAGCATGGGGGGCACAGTTTTAGGGCAGGGGGATGAAGGGGAGCTGTAGGAGGTTTGTGTGAAGGGAGGCCTGAGTGGTTCAACAGAAAGACCAGAGGAGACCCCAGGGAGGTGGTTTTAGTGCAGCAGTACGATTTGAATGTGTTGACAACGTGGTCTTTTTGGGATTATCTGCTTGGGCACAATGTCTTGAAAAAAAAATAGAGTAGAAAATAGAGAAATTGGAAGTATCACAGACTCCAGTCTAATTTCTATGTTCACCCAGTTGAAAAAAAATATATATATAAAAAAACAACCGTTCCCAAGAAGTCCCCAGCACATTTACAGTGCTCACTCTGTACCACCCCCCTGGTGTCTCTCAGGGAGGGCAGAGGATGATCCCAGTGCCCCAAGAGCTTTATTCCACCCACATCTCATCTGCTTTGCTCTTGACTTCTCCGCACTTGGCGTCTCCCCTTTCTGCTGGTGCAGATCTGAAGCTGCTCCCGAGGTCTCTTGCCCAAGATAACACCCTTTTATTTGTGTTCCAGGGAAAACTCGGCGTGCCAGGACTGCCTGGGTACCCGGGCAGGCAGGGCCCAAAGGTAACTGGGCTGGGGGGGTCTCTGGGAGGGTTGGGGTGTCCTGGGGAGCCCAGTGACACAGCCAAGCCCTGGCAGTGCAGCCGTGCAGAAGGCTCAGCCCCCCCCACTGGTGGGATGAGATCCCTCCTTCCCACCCAGGCAGGACAAAAATATAGATGGGTAAAAATAGCTCCCAGCCCTTGGCTGGTGGAATTCAGGGGCTGGTTCTGCATGGCTTCAGTCTCCTAAAGTGGTGGGAAGAGATGGAGAGGGATGGGGTGTGCAGGACTGCTTTGGTGATGGATGCAAACAGGCACCTTGTGAGCCTTCATGCTGGGATTAGGCATAACAGTCCTTCCCCTTGTATTATGTTTTATATCTTCCAAGATCTATGCTAGTGTTATCTAATTAATTAAGAATTAGAATGAATAATGAATCAGGGCCTCCCTGGAATGAAAATAAAACTGCCATTTTGCAGATTTGCAAACATCCTTTGTAGCTTATCTACACTCCCACCTTCATCTGGGCCATTTTCAAGTCATTTTTTAAATTGAAACTGTGAATTCCACTACATAGATGAAGCCTACAGCCTAATTTTTACATGCCCTGGAGGCTTTGGGAACTTACATTTTTGTTAACTTTTTTTTAAGAATCATATTTTATTATTCATGCTCATTGCTTAAAAAAAAACCCAAAAAAACAAACAACCAAAACAGGCTTGTTTAATTCTGGAGACATAATTATCTGCAAGAGATTGTTTCTTCAGTTTTGTGGTTGTGGCGTTGACGGTTTATTTTTTAATTTGCATCTTATACGTCGGGGCAGAGGTTGGGAGTTTTTTTTGCATTTCTTCGACTAATTCATATTTTAAAAGCGGCAGCAGCTATTCTCCAGGCACTCACATCAGAAAGGAACAAGCCAGGAGTTAAATTTTCATGTGAAACATAGTGACTTGGGAGCTAAAATCCAAATTCCTGCCTGCTCCCCGGGCACCCGCCACAACCGTGGGCTTGGTCTTTGCAGTGACTGCTAATGAGGCACGGACCTTCCTGTTGTTGTTGTTATTTCTGGATGAAATTTCATTTCTGAGGTCATTTCAGGTCTGTCTGTGCTTGTGTTGTTTGTAAGGTTTAAGAGACGAGGGCTGGGAGCTGTGGATGTTGGTGGGTCATCCCGGACTGGGGTGGATGGGCTGAGCTGCCCCTTTGGGCATCCAGAACCTCTTACTCTCTCTTTGCTCTTCTCCCAAAGGGCTCAATCGGCTTCCCAGGATTTCCAGGAGCCAATGGAGAGAAGGGCACACGGGTAAGCGCTGCTTTATCTGGCTGCTTTGCTGATTTAATTCCCTCCAAAGCTCCTGGGGCAGGACACAGGGATCAACTCTTTGGCTTTTACCCAAAGAGTCTCATCCCAGGACGAGATTCCCAGCACAGGACCAGTGAGAGGCTCCCAGTGCTGCCTGCTGGGAGAGGAGGATGCTGGGGATGGCACAGGCAGCTCTGCAGCTTCCCAATTAAACCCTGGAAATTTCCCCCTCAAGATATTTTAAGAGACTTCTTTGAACCTGAATCCTTCCCGTGCTGTCAGACTTCGCTCAGGGCACGAAGAGCTTTTTAATTAACAGTAATTATTAGAGATGGGTGAATCTGCTCAGAACCAGCAAAGAACCATCGTTACCCTAACTGGAAATTCAAAATACATAGCTGAAAATCCATACAAATTCCTCCTTTTAATAAGCTCTTCAAAATTCATAGACACCTTTAAAGTGTGGGGGCTCCATCCCCCAGACTTGTCTCTACCTCTCACCCACCTCCACAGACTTTGCTCTGAATAGGGATTGTCTAAATATACAGATTTATTTTTTATCTTGTGAAAAACACGCTTGAATTAAGGGATTCAGAGTACAAACAAAGTCATTTTCTGCACCAGCTCTGGTCACAGTGACAAGAAGGGGGAGTGAGGATAGCAAGTGGAATTAGTTTCCTTTTTGCTCTCATTTAAATACAAATGACTTCTAACAGACGGGTTTGAGAGGAGCCCAGAAAATATAAATCACTTTGCACTGCATTAATATCATGCCACCGAAATTTGGGTTATATCCACCCCCCTCCCTTTATTTTTTTTTTTTTTTTTTATTCCACTGAGTAATTTCATTTCATTCTGAGCTACAAATGCACATCCTCATCCCTCCCTCCGCTCCGGCCTGGCAGGAGGAGGGAGCCCATGAATAAAGCAGCTGCCACCACAGCCTTGAATTCACTGTAGCCCTGTAATTACCACCCATCTTATCAAATATACAGCAATAAAATCCTTGGGCTGGGGGTTTGGGTGGTGTAAAACAGCAGGGAGGAGATGGGAGATGTGCTGCTTTGCATCCCTGAGCATCCACATCCCTCCACATCCCTCGGCTGATTTTGTCCTGGTGCTGTGGGAAACCTTTCAGGTACCAGGAGTTGGTGGTTTATGAGTTTGGAACAAGCAATAATAAGAGAAAAAAAGGCAAAAAATCAGCAGTTTTCTCATTTTTATTCAAAATGAGCTTGGTGCCTTCAATGGAGGTAGTGAGGACCCTTAGTTACACCCCTTGGCAGGCCACCATTTCTTCAGGAATTAAAAAGAGTTTTCTTACATTTCAAATGTTGGTTTACTCCATGGTGATTTTAATTTTTTTTATTTTTTTTAATATATTTTATTTTCAATGTGTGACTGGACCATTTATGCCATTTTACACCCAATCCAGGAGCCTACAATTCATTTGATTGTATGGGTGTGTGAGAGAGAAGATTTTCAGGGACGAACCTTTCCTTTAGCAAAAGGAGCCCAGCTTGAAATTTTTTTTAATAGCAAAAATACTGATTTTCAGTAACAGTTTTGGTATCTGTATTGTTTTTCTTTTTCCTCCCAAGTATTTCATTTGAAATAAGAGAAAAGAAATTATATACAGAATTATAGGCTGAGCTGGGATCACACTGCTCCAGTCCAAATGGAGACCATCATCTTAATTTAAGCCCCGTTGAGTTAGACTTGATAAATCCCCCTCTGTTTCTCTTAAGACCACTAAATCTGCTGCTTTTATAAGTATGTTCACACAAAGTCAAGAAAGAGAATTTCTAAGATTTGCTTCTCCAGTGCCTCGTGGAATAACCCAATTTGCAGCTGAAACAACCCCAAATCATTTATTTGTCTTTTCTTTAACATGGTATTACAATTACACTGCTCAACGTGGTTTATGTGTCCAAAATAACGTGAATCACTCGTTTCTCTTACAAAATGGAAATAAGCTCTGCAGCTTGTTATTTCAGCAACACAAACAGTCTTCCCAAGCCCTTAAATAATTTTAAAAAAAAAGGTGAAAATCCAAGGCAGAAGGATTTTCCACACCAGCACAGGCAGCTGAATTTTGGTGTTGCAGTGTTGAACCCCTCCCAAAACCTGAAACTTCAACTTCTGGCTGTTCAGCTCCACAAAAAGGGCTGGAAAAATTAAAAATGGGAAGGGGAAAAAAGGGATGGAGATGATTAGAGGGATGGAGCACTTCTCCTATAAGGAAAGGCTGAGGGAATTGGGATTGTTCAAGCAGGAAAAGAGAAGTTTTGGGGTGACCTAACTGGGGCCTGCCAGTACCTCAAGGTAGACTGCAGGAAAGTTGGAGAGAGACTATTTCCAAGGGCCTGGAATGACAGGACTAGCAGGAATGGCTTCACACTGCCAGAGGGCAGGGTTAGATGGGATATTGGGAAGGAATTCCTGGCTGGCAGGGTGGGGAGGCTCTGGCACAGGTTGCCCAGAGAAGCTGTGGCTGCCCTGGAAGTGTCCAAGGCCAGGTTGGACAGGGCTTGGAGCACCCTGGGCTAGTGGAAGGTGTCCCTGCCCATGGCACAGGGGCAGAATGAGATGATCTTTAAGGTCCCTTCCAACCCAAACCATCCTGTGATTCTATGTTTGGTGTTCTTGGAGAATTATGACCCATTAAATACCCCAATAGTGTTGGTGAGCAGCTGCTCATCACCCTGCCTGTCCTCAGCCCCAGGTGAGCCCTGGGGAGCTTGCTTGGATAAATCAAAAACCTGATCATAAAATCAATAGCTGGACGTGAATAAGTGATCTTATTTTTAGAGCTGATGGACCTCTGCCATTAGCAGGGGGTAATAGATCTCCCTGCTCGCCCGCCCTGACAGAGCCTGGGGGGTGTGGAGGGACCCAAATCCAACCATTTATTTGTGTGCCTAGAAAATAATCGGAATTTAGATGCCTCTATGTCAGAATCTCTGCTTGAAAAATATAGGTCTGTGTGCATTTACAGTGCTATATAAATTCTTTGCAGCAGTACATGGGGCTGCATGCATGATTAACGACAGCAATGAGAAGGGGGAATTTTGCTTAAAAATAGAATTGAGGAAGAAGGAGAGGAGTGTGTGCTGCCTCCCCTCAGGTAGCCCCCACACTCCTCTCCACCTGCTCCAAATTTAGCCTCCCAGAGCTAAAAGAAAACCAGCTGGAGTACTTTAAAGTGATTTTTGTAATTAATTTTAAAAAAGTATGCCAGCAGGGTTTATTAAACGGAGCCGCAGAACAAGGAGGATTCAGCAGGACTAATTTTAGTAGCTTGAAGAAAGTTGATTGTAAAGTTTCCCAGCTCCTGTTTTATGTTCAGCTGGTTAATGAGTGCCAGATATGGGAAGGCAGGATAGTGAGATGATGGATTTGGGGCAGAAAATGGCAAGTGATATTTTAAGCATTCAGTGTTCCTTGCACAGGAATCAAGTCTTCCTCGTCCTTCCTTTAGCAGGTGATTGGTACCATTAATGAGCTGCAGGTCCAAAGAGGGAAAGTTAAACCTCTCAGAACTCTGTTTTTTTTGGAGGCTTGACACTGGCCAAAAGAGTGTTTTCAGGCCATTAGTTTGCTTTGAGGCACAGGGTAATGGAGCTTAATGTAGTGCCAGATTTAGGACCCTCTGTCTTTTCTCTGTCAGGATTAATTACAGTCACCCATCCTGGGGAGCTGAGTGCATCTGTCAGATCACATGAGCCTCCTGCTCCTGCTCTGCACAACAATCACTTGTTTAGCACAGAGTTTGCAGCGACCAAGAAAGATTTGTAAATATGTAGGGCAGCTTAATTGGCTTGTGTGGCATAAAATAAGCGCTCCGAGCAGGAATCCTGCTCTGCTGCTGTCAGTCCTTAAATGTTGAGCAGCAACACGTGTGAGCAGCAGGATGAGGACCAGCCCTTCCCCCTGTCAGGAGCTGGGGGAAGGGATTAGCAGGGATCAGTGGGGAAAAAAAGGGATTATGGGTGTTGGGGTGGTAGAGCTGAATGGATTTTTGCTGGTTGTGCCATGAGTTTTTGGGATACTGTATGGACTGAGTGGGTGGCCTCGTCTTTGAAAGCTTTGGTGGAGTTTTAGAGGACTCAGAATACTGTTCCTTAGGAGAGCCATTCCCTCAGATAACAGATGTTGTCTGGGCATAGGGATTATTGTCCAGACCTGCCCAAGCATTATAAATTAAAACAAATACGAGAAACAGAACATGAAAGTAAACCTGCTGTTGACTTTTTCATCACAAATGAGAACCAGAGAGGTTTTGAGGCCCTTCGTAATGGGCTCTGTGACAGGATCATCTGCTCTGGTGCTGGTTGCTAACTCCTCTTCCTTTCTTTTCATTCCAGGGGACACCTGGCAAACCAGGTCCGAGGGGGCAGCGCGGCCCAACGGTAACGAGCCAATCTTGTGCATTTGGAAAGCTTGTCATGGCCAAGGGAAACTGGGATCTGATTTGTGCCTTCACTGGGGGGTAGGATCTGGCCTTCAGCACTCACAGCTAAGCAGAGGGGGGACAGTGCTTTGGGGAACATGGTTTGAAGTCGTCAGACTCCAGTGGGAGTGATGATGGCTCCTGTCAGCCCTTGCTGCTGGTGGGTTGACTTGTTGCCTGATCACAATGTAGCTGTGGGTAGAAGAAAGGGCTAAAATGTCACTTTTTGTGTCTTTTTTAAGGGTCCACGTGGGGAAAGAGGACCTAGGGGAAGCACTGGAAAACCTGGCCCAAAGGTAAGGTTTTGGAGAGCCTTCGGGGTCACATCCTAACAAGTGTTGGTATTGAGACTGTCTGGTTCACTGCCCTCCATTTCCCTCCTCTCCTTTCTCCACTGGATTTGGAAAGCTGAGCCCTTCTAAGCTTTATTCCCAGATCATAACTCATCTGTAAAATACATGCACAGGTTCTAAAAACATGTTGGCCCACAAATCCACACCAAGTGCAGGAATTAGAGCCATCTCAACAAGAAGGGGAGGGAGCTCCCCCACATCAGCACAGCCCTCCAACGCCCTGACACCTCCCCTAAACCCTCTTTTTTGGTGTTTAAGTAGTGTTTGAACCACCTAAGGCTGTGCCACAGGTGAAGGTGTTGCTGCTGGTCTCCAGATCCTTGCACCTTGCCGAGCCACTTTGCCTGCCCACTGTTGGCCCAGGATGGGTCACCAGGCAAAATTAGGTATTTTATTCCCAGCCAACCTGGGGAGGCACACTCAGCTCCAGAACCTGCTGCACACACTAATTCCCTGACCATCAGTCTCTGGGTGTGATGGAAGCCACACTTTTGTAGCAAGGCATCATCACCACCACACTGCCAGATTTAAAAATAAATGTCTCACCTTTGTGTTGGCATGAATTTTTGATAAATACCTCATCTTTGTGGTGGCATTTATCTCTCAGAGGGAGGCCATTGTGAAGTGGAAACATCCCTTGCTCACTGACGTTATCTTTCCTGTATTTTTATTAAGCAACGTGGGGAGGAATGAGCAGCTGCTTATTTGTCACTGGGTGATGCTCCTGATGCAGAATTATTATTAGTGAGGGACAGGGGAGTGGGTGGTGTGGTGCCACTGTGGGCTTGGTGCCATTTGAAGTCTTTGCACACAGCAGCTTCAATGGTGATAGATGTATTTTTAATGGTCTCTTGTTTTCTTTATTCATAAAAGGGCAACTCTGGTGGTGATGGGCCCCCTGGTCCTCCTGGAGAAAGGGTAAGACAACCTGGTGGGGTAAAATGGGACTCAGAGGAGGGTTTGCAGGGCTGAGATGGTGCTGAGGGGTTTTGGCAGTGAACATCCTCCAAGGTGACCTGTTAAGCAGAGATGAGTGGGCAGCTCACAGGAGCTGGGATGCAGCTCAGCACACTTCAGTCAGCAAAGGGAAAAGTCTGGTTAGAAATCCAGGGTGAAAAGTGCTTGTGTGGAGAGAGGTCCCACAAGTCACCTCCAACCCTTAGGTCCTTTCTGAGCTCTCCAGGGAAGGCTCACGTGGGACCTTGGGTGTCCTGTGTAAACATCATGTGGGACCTTGGGTGCCCTGTGTAAACATCACTCCATGGGAAAAGGAGGAAGTCACCTCAGGCTTTTGTGCAGGCAGCCAGAGCCCCGGATTTCTGGGGGATGTGGTCCTCTAGGATCTCGTAGTGCTTTTCCCCCAGACTGGTGGAAAAAACTGAAACAATGGGACTTTCATGATTTTAGCCTCAATTTCTGTCTCTTTTTTTTTTTTTTTTTTTTTTTTTACTGGGTTTTGGGTTTTAAATTTTCTACAAAGTCACCCAGTGTTTGGCTTTCCAGACCTTTGTGCTCATCTGCTGCTCACACAGAGCTGGTGTTTCACAGTGAAGTGTTACAGGTTCCTTAACTGTGTTTTCTGGCTTGTCTTTCATCCCAGGGACCACCAGGGCCTCAAGGACCGACTGGATTTCCTGGACCAAAAGGCCCCCCTGTAAGTACCTCACTTTCTAGAGCATCCAAAGAAATCCAAAGCCTTTCCCACCCAGCTGTGACTGCCTGTGCCAGCTCAGCCTGAGCTGCCTCCCTGACAAGTGGGGACGTCCCCAATAAAAGGCTTCACTGAGACATCACGATAATGACCCAGTGGTTTAAGATTTTAAATAGCCAAGTAAATTGCAGCTGATTATAAATGTTCATTTCCTAATGACTCAGAATCTCTGGGATCTTTCCTGGGTGCTCTGTTCCTTATTTTCCCTCTGTGTATGAGGAGGACAGCACGACACTAACACTGCTGTCTCTGCAATTATTATATATTGGTGAGGGACCTCAGAAACCTTTGTGGAGTGATTTCCTCCCCTGTGGTGAGCAGCTCACTACTGCTCTGAGCCTGTAAGATAAATCTTTCCTTTGGGAGGTGTGTGGGAAAGGGATGTAGCTTTTAGGGTTCTGAGCACCCCAATTTCACTGTAAAATGGGTGGCAACTGAGACAAGCAGGGTTGATTCAGCTCTTATCACGGTTTTATTACTGAGCACTCAGTGATGTTCCTTCTCACCCTGGTTTTCTGCTGTAGGGTCCTCCTGGGAAGGATGGATTGCCTGGTCACCCTGGACAGAGAGGAGAAACTGTAAGTAGCCAAAAAACCTTGGGCAGATCATTAGTCCTGAGTCTTGTCTTGCCAGGTGGTTTCTCTAAACCCTCCTGTGCAGCGGGGGAGATGTGGCCACACCTTTGGATTCCCTGGAGGTTCGTGTTTCTCCAGCTGCACAGGGTGGTCTATGGGAAGCAGCCTTGTTCTGAGCAGGACAGGCTGGTCTAATGATGGTTTATCTGGAGGCTGTGACCAGCTCCTCTCTCTGTGTCCTTCAGTAGATTGTGGAGGTCAATGTGTGTGGTTTGAGGACCTGAGCAGGGATGTTGTGGTGCCAGTGACTGGCATCAGGGGCCACTTGAGTTTCTTCTGTGATGGGTGTTGCAAGAGGCAGCTCCTTGAGAGCTGAGAGGATGTTTTGATTGGGTTGAGTCTTGGTCAGCACCAGCACAAGCCAGTGCTTGGTGTGGTTCCTACTTCCATGAGGTGGAGAGGAAGCTGAGGGGTGAATTCTGAGCAAGCCTTGTGGCTGGGACTCTGTACCCTGAGGACTCATTGTAGCTCTTGTCCCTTTGCCTTCCCACAGGAAGGCTGTGCCTCTGCCCTTTGGAGTGTTATGGGTAATCCCTGGGCTTTCTTTCCCACTGGCCTTTGGAGATGTGCAGGTTTCATGTCTCCCCCAGTTGTGGCTGTGCCCCCTCCAGCAGCATTCCCTGGGGAGCAGCTCCTGGCTGGCATTTTGGCATTTCGGATGGGATGTTTATTGTTTTTCCTTGGCTGTTTACAATCCAGCTCAGTCACTGCTTTTGGTACACCCCTCTCCCAACACCGCACGCTGCATGTTGGCAGATAGACCCTTTGTTCTGTCTCTGTTTTACAGAGGAAAAAAACAAACCTCTTTCCTCTCCTCAGTTTTGCATTTTTCTCTACTGCCTTCCCAGCAAATGAGCATAAAAAATGCTTTGCACATTATGCATTTTTTTCCCCCAACTTATCACACAATTTAATTAACTTGCCTGGCATTTGCTAAGCAAGGCAATGCAAACACTGCTCAGCAACACCAGATATTTATTTACACTCCACAAGACTGACTTTAGGGCGGTGGTTGGGGTAGTTTTGAGCAGAGTCCTCAGGTCAGGATTAACTGAAAGGTGAAGAGTTTTCACCTGCCAGAGGCTGGCTGACATTTAGTCTTCCTTTCTCGAGTTATCCATAATGTCCAGGACACTACATTTGAGGTGGAAGAAACAATAAAAACTTTGCTTTTGTCTGCTATTATCAACTTCTGAGACTGGAATAAAGCATCAAACTCTAAGTCTGCATGACTAGGAATGGAGAATGGGCTTTCAATTATTTGGGGTCTGAAAGTTCTCCCTAATAGCTTTCCTCAGTCACTGCAGCAGTAGTTTGCCTCTCCCAGGAAAATCCTGCCAGAAAACAAAATCTCTATTAATCTGTGTCATCAAACTTGCAAAAATCCCTTTCCCCTGCAACCCCTTGGGGTAGGAGAATACCCTTTTTGTCCCCCTTTCCCTACACAGTGCCAGAAAGCAAGAGAAACATAAAAGCAAATTAAGTATTATTTCTCCATCAATAGCCTGGTCAGTGCAATGTGTCTTCATGCAAGAAAATCTAGGCTTGAAATCTCTGTGTGAAACACTTCCCTTTATTTTACTTCTCTTTCGGTGGCAAACAGCCATGCTGAAATATTTGACCATATTAAATTTAAACAAAGATTGGATCTAAAAAACCGTGGCAAATTGTAAAACCCCTGCACCCGAGGTTCCAACAGCACAAAAGGAAACCCCTTTTCTCCAGGTTAACAAGAAAAGTCCTGAGCAGAAATGGTCTAAATATTTCTCTACGATGAGAGTTTAAATTGTACATTCATTTCCCAACGATGTTTTGCCATTTCCCCGTCAGTGACAGGATATTTTCTGTGATCTGCAGGCAGCTAGAATATTATGGAGGAGTTGTTTTAGCACGACACATTAGCATTGACATGGGATTTATCTGATCCTCTTTTGTGGCAATGAGAAAATAGCCTGTATGCCTTAAATGCCATTTCTCAAGCTTGTCAGCGTGCTGCAGTAAGAACGATAATTAATGTGCTTTTAAAGAGTGGCTTAGGAGAGCTAAACAATTGTAGTGGTGATGGCTCGTTATTGTCACTCTTCAAAATGACATTATAAGGAGCTGTCATGGAGCCTTCACTGCTCATCAGCGTTTGGGGACAAACAGGGCTGTGATTCCTTTCAGCAGATGTTGGTGAAGCAAATAAAGCTTCACTCCCCCCCCCAAGGCTGGAGGGTTTGGGGCTGCAGCAGGGCTGGAGATGGGAGCTGCTGGTACCAAAAGTGGAAGAGAGGGTCACCCAGCCCCTGAGCTCCCGGGAGCTGAACTTAAAACAGAACTGAGCCTAAACCAGCACCAGAATGGGGAGCAGGAGAAGGGAAAACAGCTTTTAAGAATTGCTCAGCGTGAAGAAACTCACTCTGACTTTTTAATAGCCCTTTAACAGGCGTTGCCTCAACAGGTTTTATGAGCGTAGCAAATTTTTTAATATATATGGCCAATCCTTCAGCCAAACCACAGTGGCCCCATCAAAACAGCAGAGCTGAGCATTGAGAATCCATTCTTCTTCCTCTGTTTCACCCCTGTATAAATTCAAATATATATTTTCCACCTTCTTTTTGATTTCTTCTTTTTCCCTTGGGTGTCCATCCGCTCCCGGTCAGTGGTTTCACCGCGGGAGGAGCAGTCGGGTGGCAGTCTGACCCTTGCTGGAGCAGTCCTTGGCAGAAGTGTCACCTCTTTCTCTTTTACCTTTCTCTAACAGGGTTTCCAAGGCAAGACTGGCCCTCCAGGACCCCCTGGTGTCGTAGGCCCTCAGGTAAGAAGCAAATACTCACACTTGTACCAGCCCTCTGCAACTCCTCTTCCCCAGGTGGGCACCGTGGGCTCTCAGAGCTCTGATGGTTCAGATGGAGGTGCTGGAACCAGGGGTTATACAGCAGGGACTCCTCTTCCAGGGAAGGCAAAGGCATGTCAGATAGCTTTGAAATTCCTGACCAAGGTGTGAAATATCCCAGTGGTTCCCAGCCCACCTTGTGGAGGCCTTTGGATGGTGTTTAGACAAATGTGCCTGGGGGCTGCTGTAAGTAAGGTGGTTCCTGTGAACTTGAAACAACTACCCTGGTGTAAATTGGAAAGACCAGCTCCACACAATTCAACTAAAAGACCTGTAAGCAGACAGTGAGTTAAACAAGATCTCCAAGGGCTGTACAGCTGCTGGTGTTCAGGGCACTGCCAGCGTGATGCAAGAGTGCTCTTACATGTCACTGTGAAGAAAGTCATCCCTCTTTAATCTGAAGTGCTGCCAGATTCTGTCAGAGCTGGGCTGGTTTCTTTCTGTCATAAAAAGCCCTGTGCAATCTGGAAATAGTCACTGCACAAGCAGAACTCAGAGCCTTTAAGTACAGGCGTGCAGGGCTCGTGGGTCAGTTCTAGGCAGAGTCCTGGACTGAGTAGGACTGGCTTTGGGTCAAGTCTTCTTTGCTGAACTGCTGGGGAGCTTGCTCTTTAATTAGAAAGTAATTAATTTGTCCTCTTTAATGACAGTGTGTAAAGTCCCTGATTTGTAAATTCCCTGATTAGGGGCAATCCCCTGACGACTGTGTCTGTCTTCTCAAGTGCAAATTAAGTTCTGTGGCAATTTTATCGGGCTCTGCTGCGCGTACTTAGTGTGATCTGTGGCTGCTGAGCGAGGCAGTGGTGGAGTTCTGCTGGCACTAAGTGGCACCCTGCAGCAGGACATGAATTACAGCCCCTGTCCCAGCAGACACCGAGGGGCAGGGATGTTACAGGCTTGTGCTCATGGCTCCTGTCCTCCCCTAAAATGGTACACTGGGGAACCCTCTGTGCTGGGCTTTATCTTACACTCATCACATTAGTGCCCGCGGAGGGCATGGAGGCAGTGGATAATTGCTGTGCAGTACAAGCCTAATGCATTATTTATGCCCCATGGAAGGGAGAATCAGCAGGGTTGTAGAGTGCTTAGGAAGTTTTCAATTAAAAAGAAAAACCTAAGCATAACGGCTGTAGTAATGACATCTCATTTCTGTGAATGCTTTCACTCCAGAGGTTCCCAGTGCCTCTGCTCTGCCAACTGCAATGCTGCCCACTTCCAAAACACAAGGTCCCTTTAGGTGCCAAAGGAGGTGTCTCTTCAGGGATTCCTGGTGGCACTGCAGGGGACACTTAAGGAAATAAGCATTTCCATCCCATTGCAACCCAAAGGACTAAACTGATATCCTGCACCTCTTCCATCCTCGGTTGTTCTCCCAATACCCACCACCCTCTACTGACTGTTTTTTTCAGGGTCCAACCGGTGAGACTGGGCCGATGGGTGAGCGGGGGCACCCAGGCCCTCCGGGTCCCCCGGGTGAACAAGGTCTTCCTGGCCTCACTGGAAAAGAAGGGACCAAGGTAGGGACTAGAATTCACCCTCCCTGCCAGCCTGGGTGCCTGCCTCTCCCCAGAGATGGAGAGGATGATTCAGAAGAGAAATGAAGCTTCTGTCTCCTCATGGAGAGACAAGCTGGGTCTCCATGGAGTCTGCAGAGCCTCAGCTGTTGATCCCTGTCGTTGCAGGGGGACCCTGGTCCCGCTGGCCTCCCAGGGAAGGATGGTCCCCCCGGCTTGCGAGGCTTCCCCGGAGAGAGAGGGCTCCCTGGCCCCATTGTGAGTAGAGGCTGCTTGGTCCTTCCAGCAGGAAGGATGCCTGGGAGGTGCAGCACCCACCTCCCAAAATGACTTTGCTTTCCTCCCTCCAGGGTTCTCCAGGGCTGAAAGGCAACGAAGGTCCCCCAGGCCCTCCAGGCCCAGCAGTGAGTATCCTTGCCCTTGCAGGCACCACCTAACCATTTACAAGCTTGGCAGGCCAGAGGGGGGTTAGTCACAGCTCCAGGCTTTATCCTTTATTTCCTTTGCACTAACAAACAACTCCCTGGACGTTGTTTTATTTTACAAGACACGCATGTAACGACGCAGTCGTTCTGTGGTGTCAGCTGGGAACATACGTGACCAGCTGAGGGAACTGCAGTGGTTCAGGACACCCAGAGTTTTGCTTCTAAGCCACCTGCTTTCCCTCTGGAAGTTGTCCTCACTTGAGATCCATGTTCAGTGCCGCCCTCCTGGAAGAAAATATTCATCATCCAACCCTCCCTGCTGCGTTGGCTGTGAAGTGGCTCACGCTCTCGTTCCAAGCTGTTAATGTATCCCCAGGAACTGAGCTCCCTGTACCATCCAGAGGAGAAACCAGCCCTTCCAGGGATTTTAATTAAAAAAACGATCTGCAGGACCCCTTAGGCTGGTGGTACCAAGTCATCACATGGCAGTTATCCCATCAAACGTGCTCACGTACTGACAGCGTGTTTGCAGCGTCCTGCTGCTGGATTTCTTTGTCTCTTCATGAAGCTCGATACTGCAGTTAAAGCTTCTTTCCTTCTTCTCCCAACAGGGCTCTCCTGGGGAGCGTGGCCCAGCAGGATCAGCTGGCCCAATAGGTTTGCCAGGGCGACCTGGCCCCCAGGGGCCTCCAGGACCTGCAGGTGAAAAGGGAGCTCCAGTAAGTACCAGTATAAAGGTTAAAGGCTGTGGGTCAACTAGAAATGTGCACAGCAGGGAGCTGAGCATGGAACCAGTCCCTGGGGGAGGTGGATGAAAGATTTAAATGAATAAATAAAATAGGAATTCAGGTAGAAATTCATTTTCTCATCTTGAGCACATCAAGCCACTAAATGTTAATGGTTCAACTGCCCCGTTTGGGATGCCCGTGCTATCAAAAATGGATGTGATCCCAGGGACCAACATGTCCTCAGGCCACAAGGGCTGAGCAGGCGAAATGACAGCCTGTGTGACCTCCTAGTGACAAGCAGCCAAAGGCCAGGCCTTTGGGAAGAGGAGCGAGCCAGCCCCATCCCTGCTTACAAGGATGCGATGGCAGCAACAGTTTCCACGGAGCCCAAACAAATCCTTCCCCGGACGACGGGCGGCACGGGAAGGCGCTGTGGAGATTTTGGGATGCTGCGTGGTGGTGGTGCAGCATCGGCGCTCCCAGGCATCCACCCCGCTGGTGCCCGTGACAGAGCTGCTCCCAGCAGGATCCCGAGCCCAGCACGGCTCAGTCCTGCCATATGGTCCCTCTCCGGAGCGTTCTCCAGCCAACCCGCGCAAACTCGCACGTCTTTCGCTCCCCCGGCACGCGCGTGAAATGTCACGTGCGGGCAGGAGGGAGTGGGCTGGGACGTGGCTATTTCTGTTCCTGGAGAGCTCGGCACTGACAGTCCCCGTGCCTCCAGTTCCCGCCCAGACGGGTTGGAAGGGATGTTTGGGTTGCCTGCCTCAAACCTAAGCTCGGCTTCAGGCCCAGCGAGATGAGCGAGCGGTGGCATCGGTGATGTCAGGCTCCATCTCATGGGTGATTGATGTTGTTATCAAAAGCGTTTAGCAGCCACTGTATTCCACATTTGCTGGCTTATTAGAAACTCCGGCAGCTAATCCAGAGGCAGGAATTTCCTGGTGAATCAGCTTTAGGAACATCTGTCCTGCCGAGTACCTATATGATGTATCAGTCAGTGGGTAGATGAATAGGCAATTTATGTGGCATGTAATTATTCAGAAGAGAGCACCCAGGATTCAGATGCAATTAAATTATGTACGAGGAAACTGGAAAATATTCACTGTTCAGTTCCTGTAAACAAACAAATTTGATTGAAGGCTCCAGCTTGGAGGAGTGCTAGTAGTTGTTTAAGCAGGAGGCCAGCAGAGATTGCTTTATTCACTTCAGGTGTTTTCCTTTGTCCAGAAGCTCAGGGGGGAGCTCAGGGCCTCCTGAGAACCCCCCTTAGCTAGGAATCAGCCAGGGAAGGGAAAAGGCTGGGGCAGCCTGGAGCACAATCAGCAAAAACTGGCTTGTGGGAGTAAAAATTAGTTGGGGTCTTGTTTGTCATCTGGAGAGAGATGGCAGAGGGTTCAGATTAAATCTGATTATATTGCTATAGCAGTGAAATTGCAGCTGGGATCTGGGTATTCACTGTGTAGATTTGTTTGTTCCTTCGTTATCTCTCAAGACAGAAATTTTGTCTTGTTTCAGACAGCGAACCCAGAGCCTGATGAAATATCAGCTGGAACAGGTTTTGCTATTCATGCCCAGGGGTTGTTAGCAGCTGAATAAAACATTAATGGGATGTAATGGGCTGGTTGGAGGGTGGAGGAGAGCTCTGTGTGACCTGCTTGTTCTTCTGCTTCCAGGGGGAGAAGGGTCCTCAAGGACCAGCTGGTCGGGATGGCATCCAGGGCCCTGTGGGACTGCCGGGTCCAGCAGGTCCTGTCGGCCCCCCTGGAGAGGATGGAGACAAGGTGGGAACAGCTCCCTTCTGCTCAAGGTCACTCTGGGAAGGAACTGTGCCTCCTTGGTGCTTCCACCACATTGGGTGGGATGTGCTGCTGGAGGATGTTTTGTGGTGCTCACAGTCTGTGAGATGAGCAGCATCCAACCTGGGGAGCAGCAGCAGATGGGGCTCTGTGTGCTCTGCCAGCCACAGGCACACCATTCCATGAAATCCAGTTTGCATTCCCCTAAAACCTGCAGCAGCACCTGCCTGTGGGTGCCTGGCCTTTCCAAATTAATTACCTTTGCCCACTCTCTCATTAAGCCCCTCTGGAATGGAAGATTCTTAGAAAACACAGTCTGGGATGACTCCCTCATGGCTGCTAAAAGGGTCTGCAAAATGATGCTTCTTGCATTGCATGGCAGCCAAGGAGAGTTGCAGGATGGAAAAGGGTTTGGTTATACCTGGAATGGTCAAATCACTGGCATTATTCAGCACACTCTGGGCTGTTTCTGTGGGAATTGGCAGCTTTGGGATGAGGATACAGACACTCAGGACTATTGCTGGACTGCTGAGATGGGGAGGTGGTCACCAAGTGAACTAACTTTGTGCCCTTTTGTTCCTGACAGGGTGAGATCGGGGAGCCTGGCCAGAAGGGCAGCAAGGGTGACAAAGGGGAGCAGGTGAGTGCAGTGGACACTGCAGCTGCTTCTCTTGAGGAGTGCCATTACATTGTATGACTTGCTGGAAACAGAAAACAATATAATTTTAATGTATTTCTTTTGTTGCTTCATCCTCTCCTCTTCTTCATCAAATACCCACATGATTTTAGAAAGAGTGAGAGCCTCCAGCTCCCTGGAACACAATGAGACATTTCCATGTCAGCCATGTACCATGCAAACATCTGTGAAACATTAATACCCATTGCCACTGAAGTTGGGTCTTCGGCTGAAGTTCCCCTTCTGATCCAGTTGAAGATGTCCCTGCTCATGACAGAGGGGTTGGACCAGGTGACCTTTAGAGGTCACTTCCAACCCAAACCATTCTGTAATTCTATGATAACTCTAACTGCTTGCAGCACACTGAAGCACCCTTTCTGTGCTGCCCAGAGCCTGAGGAACACGAGTCACACATGGGTATTTAGATAGAACTGAGTGGTGTGACATTGCTTTTCTGGAGCAAAAATGTGTTAAGATGTGTCTGCTGTGCCATTGGCACAAGGGCTGAGGAATGCTGGTGTGTCCAGAGACACCTGACCCTGTTCTCCCTCTCTGGTTTGGGAATTAATGCAGGTTTAATGGAGGCTGTGTTGAAGGGCATCACCTTTCCCAAGGGAACTTGACACTCTGCTCCTAACGCTGACATTGCACTTCTGCTTTGTGACAGGGTCCACCAGGTCCTACTGGCCCCCAGGGTCCAATTGGTCAGCCTGGCCCAGCTGTGAGTACTGTTCTCCTTTTTTTCACTAAAAACACTGTAAGGATGGGCAGTCTCTGCCTGGCACTGCTGATGCCCAACACGAGCCGGTCATCGCCGTGGGCTGCAGCAGGAGGTGGTGGGGATGAGGTTTGTGTCTACCTTGTGTTTTTGCTGAGCTGTGTCAGACCCTTTCCTTGTAGGGAGCTGATGGAGAGCCAGGACCCAGAGGACAGCAGGGCCTCTTTGGGCAGAAAGGCGATGAAGGACCCCGAGGTTTCCCTGGTCCCCCCGGCCCTGTGGGCTTACAGGTGATTTGTGGTATCGAGGGCAGGCTTGGGGTAGTGAGAGCTGGGGCTCACCTGAGATGTTCACAGCTAAAACTCACCCCCTCCACCTCCACAGGGCTTGCCTGGACCACCTGGGGAGAAAGGAGAAACAGGAGACGTTGGGCAAATGGTAAGATGGTTCCATACTTCTTTTTTCATCACTGACATTGTCATTGCTCTGAGAAAATGTGTCTTAAATTTCTCTCTCCTTTCTCTCAGGGTCCACCAGGCCCACCAGGACCCAGAGGCCCATCTGGGCCACCAGGAGCAGATGGTCCACAAGGTCCTCCTGGGGGAATAGGAAATCCTGGTGCAGTAGGAGAGAAGGTAAAGCATCTGGACAAGCCTGATTGAAGCTCACAGGAGTTTGCTACAACACTCCTTGGTCAGCTCTGCTACATCAGCAGAAAATCTCATCACCCTGCCGAAATATAAATATTTCCATCCTCTTTTCCCTTGTGCAGGGTGAACCTGGTGAATCTGGTGAGCCTGGTCTTCCTGGCGAGGTTGGGCTCCCGGTGAGTACCCTCTGGGAAGGCATGGATGTGGATGGAGAGGTGTGGATGTGGATGGGACAGAAACCCTGTCCTTGGTTTGGGTATCAGATGACACATTGCCATGTTCCTGGGTATTTATAGTATCACGTTTAGTCACCAAATATGGGCTACCCACGACTGAACACCATGAGCACCATTTAATCTTTGTGGGAAGGGACTGCTAAATCATGTCCTTGTGTTTGGAGATGCAAATAGAGCTTCTTTCTCAGCACTGATTAAAGGATAATTAGAGATCAGTACATTGTTTTCCTGGATAACAGAAACACCTTTTTTTCCTTTGCAGGGTCCTAAAGGTGAAAGAGGTGAAAAGGGTGAAGCAGGTCCCTCTGGTGCTGCTGGTCCACCTGGCCCCAAAGGCCCACCAGGTGATGATGGTCCCAAAGGCAGCCCTGTAAGTACCCCTTCAATGTTTCCTTGGCTTACCCAGCAGGGATTTCTGCATGAAAATAGGTTTTCCAGAGATATTTGTGGAAATTTGAAAGCATTTACCAGCCATAGAATTGTTCCTCTAATGATACATGATATGAGCCCCCTTCTTTAGGGTTCTAATGAGGGAAAGACCCAGCTGTGCTATATTTTCCAGCAATACTGGAATTATTAGCCCTTTTTGCAGGCCATCATAAAACTCACCCCCATGGAGAGGGCCTGCACTAGATTTACTTGGCACTTCAGGATATGGATTGCCAAGGTCTTCTGCAAAGAGCAAAGCTTCCAAAACAGCACAGAGAAGATTTATGTGGATTTGGGAGCTGTACCTCCACGGCCAGATCCCTGCTGCTGCTAATTGCTGTAGCTCTGGTGAAGCCAGTGGAGCTCTCCTGATTTATACCAGATGACAATGGTACAGTATTTATCTTGCTCTCTCCTTTGATGCTTGCTGTCTGGAGAAATTTATTCTGAGATAAGCAAAGATGGCATAAAACAGCAGAGGAGGCAGGGGAGTTACTCATCTCTCAACAGATGGGGTTTGGGATGTCTCGTGATTGGGTGAAATCTGGTTTTTGAGTGCTGGTCTTGGAATCATTTGAAGTACCTGACAGACACTGCATGAGGAAGAATGGTGAAGTGTTTTAGTCATTAAATGCTTTGAGAGGATCTTCCTGGGAAAAAATGTTACACATCATGTAGGAAGCAGAAGCAAAATCTTCTAATCTGCACCTTCCCCAAAGTTGTGAGGATTTTGCTGTCACCCGTCCAATGTTTTTATGAAAAACCAAATGAAACCCCCAATGTTGCCTTTGGAGCTTTGCACAGCCTGGATGCAGAGCTGGACTGGCTGTGACAGGATGAAAATACTGAAGTTGCAAAGATGGGATGTGGTCTGGGATTGTGTTTGAGGGAATTGGGGCCTGCTCCGTAGGGTGACTCCCCATGCTGTCCACTAGTGCTCTGCAGTTCTCCAGATGCAACATCCCTGACTTGGGACTATCCTTCTTCTCTCTTTGCAGGGTCCAGTGGGTTTCCCTGGTGACCCTGGTCCTCCTGGAGAGCCTGGTCCAGCTGTAAGTGTTTGTCTCATGGAAGGGCAGATCAGTTCCTCCTCCTGGTTTGGTGAAGTGTGACTGTGCTGCTCATTCCCCAGAAGCTCCTCTGTCATTTACTCTTCCCTTACTTGGGAAAGGTTAGGAAGTCCCACCAAAAGTCTGTCTGACTGTGCTCCAGCCTTTGGGGCAGTAGCTATATGAGTGCAGTTATCCCTGTATTTGACATTGGACATCACTGTTGTCAGTGCTCCCAGTGGGAGGTGGGAAGGGGTGGTGCCTGGTGACATGAAGACCAGCTGAACCTGCTGCTGCCAACACTCTGCTCAAGTCCATTCACACCCTAAATACACCTCCTTGTTTCTTTTTGTCTTCCTATTCAGGGTCAAGATGGTCCCCCTGGTGACAAAGGTGATGATGGTGAACCTGGACAGACTGTGAGTAACTGGACAGATGAGATCTGTTCCCCCCACTCCCTGTGTGCAGGTCCAAGGACACTGAGCACCAAATTCCCACCAGCACTGGTCCCCTGATGCCCGTCCATCCTATTTGTGGCAACCTGGCTGCTGCCATCCATCCATCCATCCACCCATCCATCCATCCACCCACCCACCCATCCAGCTTAGCAAGACATCCCGAAAGCATAAATTACCTCATGGAAAAACAACTCCCAAGCCTTTGCTTTCAGCTTTTCCGTGCCGTATGGTACTTCATGGTGGGAAGGGATAAAACGAGATACCACCTGCACCCCGAGGAGGTGTTGGGAGTTGTACTGGCTGCCCACGCCTCAGCTCAGCACAAACTCGAGATCCTGACTCAAGTTTTACACATTTGCTGCTCTTTCACACGTCTCGTGGTGCATTTATGGCTTCTTCTCCTCCCCTCTCCATTTAGGGTTCCCCTGGTCCCACGGGAGAGCCAGGCCCCTCTGGACCCCCGGGAAAAAGGGTAAGCTGGTTGTTTTAGGAGGGTTTTTCCAAATGTATCTGTGCTGACTTTTTAAAACTCATTTTATTGCGAAGTCTCCCATAAATGCTGTGTAAATACTGTGTAAAATGTATGATAATTAAAAAAAGAAATTATACACCATCCACAGCCATTGGAAATTGATGGGAAGCTGTCAGCTGAATCCCATGGATTTTTTTTTTTTAAGGTGTTAACAACCAAAAGAAAATACAAGTATGAGGTGCTTCTGCTCTTCCTGCATTGCTGGCAGAGCTTAGGGATTCATTTAGCAAGCAGCTAATTCAAAAAGCTTTCCAGAGATATTTGTCTCCATTTTGCCTCCTTCCCTGGGGCTGCAGCATCATTTTGCTAATTCCAATGGACCATTTCAGATCACTGTGATCTAATTGTGTTTTGCATCTATTTTGTGCTTTCTTTAGGGCCCTCCTGGTCCAGCTGGTCCCGAAGGAAGGCAAGGAGAGAAAGGAGCCAAGGTAAGAATTAAAGGGGATTTTACTTCTCCTACATCCTTGACATACCAAAAGCATCGGCCTCTGCAACGCCGGCATTTGAAAGGCAGGGATTTGATTTTACTGTTACAACAAATTAGCCTGGATTTGGGGCCATTGGCCTCAAATCTGAGCTTATGTTTCATCCTTTAACAAACTCGGTGGAGATAATTAGGGCTTGGTAAGGTCATGGGAACGTTTTTTCTTGTTTTGAAATGACAAAGTGCTATATTTGGCCATTTAACGTCTTGTAAATAACAGGGAGTGCACAGCCCCACGTCCCTTCCCAGGGCAAACACGGCACTACTGGGCCCTGATTGTTTTGGTAGGAGTGGTGGGGAAATGGAGAGAGGGATTGCAAATTATAGATCCAGTTGTTGTGGCAGCTGCAGGAACAGTGATGGTGGAGGATTCCCTCTTGCTAGCTCATCTCCCAGGACTGAACCCAGGAAAGCTTCCTGCCCTGAGGAGCTCAGAGCCAAGGGGTGGTTCCTGCTGGAAAACAGGCAAGGCTGAAAAGTGAAGGAGTTTGGAGACCTCTCCTCAGTGCACAAAGGGGAGGGAGCAGTAGGAAAACCAAGGAACAGAAAGTTTTACTTGCTTTGCGTGGACCTGCCTCCACCCCGTGACATCCTGGCAGCAGCCACAGGGTACTGAAAATCATTTGATGCCCCAGCACAAATTAAACCATCCTGCCTCTTCCCTCCAGGGTGAAGCTGGTTTGGAAGGACCTCCTGGGAAGACTGGCCCAATTGGTCCCCAGGGTGCTCCAGGGAAGCCCGGCCCCGACGGCCTTCGAGGGATTCCTGGTCCAGTCGTGAGTATTCCCAGTCTGAGAAAGCTTCTGGGCAGGGTTGTTCCTGGTGCTTCACCATATCCCATCTGCTTGGAAGATACTTTTCTCCCAGAGTAACATTCTGTCTGTGCTTAAATATCTGACAGCAGATAAAATATATTTAGTGGAAATAATAGAGTAGTGAGTAACATCTTCCACCATGTTTTCTTTGAGTCTTGGGTCTTCTCAGCCGCTCTTTTTGGGTGGGAGTTTCCTCCCAAGTCCCTGTTCCAGTTAGAGATTTGAGCATGAAAGGAGCATAAATCCTTTTGCCTTTGCCATCTGGGAAAAGCCAGGACAAACATTCCCGGGCACAGGCAAATAATCAGAATATTCCCAGCTGGGAGCACTGCTGTCATGGATGACTGTTTTCAGGGAATTGCACTGTTTTACAGGGTGAACAAGGTCTCCCAGGATCCCCTGGCCCAGATGGTCCTCCAGGCCCAATGGTATGTCCATAGTATCAAATTCCAAGAGTTTTTGAAAGGGGTGTGTGTAACATGAATTCATCCTCTCTTTTATTTCCCCCCCCCGTCTCCCAAAGGGCCCACCGGGTTTGCCTGGTCTGAAAGGAGACTCTGGTCCTAAAGGGGAGAAGGTAAGAACAGCACCTGGGATATATTTGGGTTTGTATCTAGAAATGTCTTTGCTGTGTAGCTTTGCTGTTCAATTGCCTCCAGTGAGAATTCCTAATTAACATCTGCTGTTTTCCCTTAGGGTCATCCAGGTTTAATTGGCCTTATTGGGCCACCAGGAGAGCAGGGAGAAAAGGGTGACAGAGGTCTCCCAGGCCCCCAGGGCTCAGCAGGACCCAAAGGAGAACAGGTAAAGGTTCCATTAGACCTTCATGGGACGTGCTTTTGAGCTGCAGGTTTGCTGCCCTTGAGGAGGCACAGCCCAGCAGAGATGGTCAAAGGGACTCTTGCTAATTTTCAAAGGAATATTTTCTATATTAATGTGGTTTATTCTACATGTGAAATGTGGATATGCTGCAAAATGACCCATTTTAGTGGGAAGCGGATTCTCAAGGGTAGTATGAAAAGAATTGAATGGACTTGGAGGGATGGTATCATTAAATATTCATCTAGAGGGCTGATTTTTAAAACTGTGTGTGCCTAAATGAGATATGGGATTCCCTGTTCATGCTCCTGTCTGGATCATGCACATGCTTAAAAACCAGTTAAAGCCCCAGATTGGGATGGAGTCCTCTGAAGCTGGGTGGTCAAATCAATGTTGTTCTGCTGTTATTTTTCAGGGTATCACAGGTCCTTCTGGGCCCATCGGACCTCCAGGGCCACCAGGATTACCGGTATGTGACAACCAGTTATCCTGGAATTCCCTGGGAGCTGCACAGTCCTTCAGGAGCCACTTTAGTGCCCTCAAATACCCAGCACAGTCCTGGCCTGACTTTACCTTGTCTGAGGGTTCTGGTCACCATGGGTTTGCTCAGCTGAGCCCATTACAAACACCTGAATGAGTTCCAGGGGTGCTGGGAGGTGACATGTGAGATGGGCACGGGGGGATGAAGGCAGGGAAATCATCCCACCCTGCTTCTCTTCCCCCTTTCTTTTGCATTATCTGCAATCACACGGTGAATTTTTTGCACTTTTTGCTGCTATTTGTATTTTTTCCCAGTGGATATCCTGGGATGAGCAGCTGGGTGTCCTTAGCACAGAGCCAGGATCAGCCTCACATCGCAGTGAGCCCCCAGCAGCTTCTCCAGTCCCCATCAGGGCAGGGTTGTGGAGTACTGACACAGATTGCTCTGACACAAATGCTTTCTGTGTGTTGGCAAATAAAAGCAGCACCCAACTCAAGTGATTGTGGAAAGTGGAAATAGAAATAGAGTGAATTTTAAAAAAACCTTTTATATAGCACTATTTTCTCTCTCAAAGGAGAGACTGATGACTTCTCTGCTTGGAAATGTACTGACTCTTCTCTGTATTTTTCTCTGCACAGGGTCCACCTGGTCCCAAAGGTGCTAAAGGATCATCAGTGAGTATAGACACTGTTAAATGAAGAGGCTGAGGAGCTCTTATTAAGTGTAGAACCTGCTGTGACTCCTCCACATCAGTGGCATTAAAGCAATTAGCCAGAGATGACTGTAGCAAACGTGGCCTTTTCAGGCTGTCTGAGCCCAGGAACAGTAATTGGGAAAGGTTTTTGTGCCACAACTGTACTTCACTGAGCAGCAGCGCAGCACAGATCATAAGGAGGAATCCAGTGCATAGTCCTTGGGAGAAAACCTGCTGCTGTAGAGTGGAGGGTATTAAAAATAGACTGAAAGCGGGAGGTGCGAAGCTGAAGAGCGAAGAACTCGGTGAGAAATACGACACTGAAACTTCGTGGTGCAGATCTCCTTTGCAGGCAGCTAAAAATTCCTCTTGGGCAACTTCCTAGTGTCTTTTTCCCATTCAGAATTCAATGTTTTATTAATTTTAAGATCTTATTTGACTTGTAAAGATGTTGGATTGATTTGGAGGGGTAAAGTTTTTGTGCACTGGAGGATCCTTCCTTTTCTGTAGGGAGCCTAAGCAAAATTTGTCTCTTTAGTCCCCAGTGTTTGATCTTTTCTTTTACCTAAACATCAAAGATAACCTAAAGAAACATTTTCTTGGGAGGTGGGTACAAGAAGACTCCTGTAGTGTGCCTGAAGAATAAAGTTTTTGCCGTGAAAGAAATAATGTTTGGGATGTGATATAAGTAACAACTGCTTTTTCCCTGAGTGACTCGTGGTTTTCTCTTGTTTTTCCACCCAGGGTCCAACAGGTCCAAAGGGTGAATCAGGTCTTCCTGGGCCCCCAGGGCCTCCTGTAAGTAGAATCCATGACACAAAGCGTGAAACCATGTTTGGATTTAATGGATGTTGTAACGTTGGGAAGTAGAAGATTTCTGGACAAGGATTCATTGCCAATCCTGGGAAGGGAGTGGCTTCTCTTAGGGATGCTGGGGGAGAAAGCAGGATGTGAAGGGAGAAATTACTAATGGGAAGGTGGAAAGGGAAGGTGGGCCCAGTGTTTCAGCAGCACCATCAGGGGTGTTTTACAAGTCTAACGTGTATCTCGTGATGCTGTTTCTCAGTGCTGGGAGCTGCTTTGGCCACCTCTCCTGCCTCTCCTCCACTTCCAGTGCAATGAGAAGTTGTATCCTCTTTCCCCACAAATCAGGGTCCTCCTGGAGAGGTCATCCAGCCGCTGCCCATCCAGGCTTCCAAGAGGACCAGGCGGAACATCGACGCCAGCCAGCTGGTGGACGACGGGAACGCCGACAACTACATGGACTATGCCGATGGCATGGAGGAGATCTTCGGCTCCCTGAACTCCCTGAAACTGGAAATCGAGCAAATGAAGCATCCACTGGGCACTCAGCACAACCCAGCACGGACCTGCAAGGACCTGCAGCTCTGTCACCCCGACTTCCCAGACGGTGTGTCCCGGGACAGGGGATATGGAGAAAACACCGGGAGTTTCCCAGCTCCACAAAACAAAGAGAAGGGAGGGCGGGAAGAGGAGTAATTTGAGGAGTCCCTTGTCCTGGTGCTCCATGAGGAATTTTGCTGGGAGAGAAAGAATTTGTAGAGTTGGGCTAGATAATCACTGTACATCACTTCCAAATGAAATTTTCTAAGAATGGGGATGTAGAGTGAAAACATCTCTTATGTAAAGTGCCACAGTATTAACTAGAACAAGAACATAAACCAGTTTTTTAAAACCAGTTTTTCATAAACTACATATAAATAGTAGCCTGTGACAGAGATGAAACATCCCTGGTAAGAGGGTTGGGAAAGTGCCCGTTGTCCTTCCTTCCCAGTGCTAATTCTTTCTTGCCTTCTCTCCCTGCTCATGCATCCAGGTGAATACTGGGTTGATCCAAACCAAGGATGTTCCAGGGACTCTTTCAAAGTTTACTGTAATTTCACAGCTGGTGGAGAGACTTGCATCTTCCCTGATAAGAAATCTGAAGGAGTAAGTCCACACAACCTTTAATTTCCCCCTGTGTCCTGGTGATAGATTGTTCCCTACTATGAATATTCATAGACAGTCAATTTCAGGAGAATTGAACAATAACCAGTGAGGATCAAAGATCCAGAACATTCCTTCGTTACACAACATTGCTTCTAAAATAATAAGGAACACATTGACAAAGAGAATTTCTTTGAGTAAGTCAGATTGGAACAAGCCTTTGATGATTTCCCAGGCATAATAAATGCTAAAACGTTAATTTTTTTAACTCTGCTGTACAAAGGCAGATGAGTGTGTTGGGGCAGGAATTGGGGCTCCCTGGGAGCTTTGTTAACTCATTCCCTGTCTCCCCTCCCAGCCGGGCTGTCGCTCCGCTGCCTGCATGTCTAAGCACCACTGACTCCTCTCCCCTTACTGTGTCTCCAAGCAGAGCAGATAAATGTTTATCTCCTGTCATTTTTTCCTGCTGTTTCCTGTGGGCAAACAATCCTAAACGATTGCAGGTATCGTCAGCTCTCTCCCTGGTGCTGATGTGCAAGGTTGATGAAGTTATTTTGTGTAATGACGCGCTTAGCTCAACCAAACTCATCATTTTTGTCCTGTATCCATGCACTCTGCTTTCCAGAGCTCCTCTTCCCCCTGCCTGGGGACCAGCTCTTGCACTGGCCAAGCAGAAGCTCTTGCAATTCAGCCTGGGGGAGCTCTGCCAGTGTCTCAGTTGTGCTCCAGCTGTGACAAAGCTGAGCCGTTCGCTTGCTGCATTTCACCCACCAGAAATATGTGTCAGAGCTGAACAAATAACATGCAACATAAATATTCCTGGAGTTTTTCTTAGGGCTGTTTAAATAGGAGATAGATTTCTTCTCCTGTGTATCAACTTGCCGTGTCTCTCCTCGAAATGTTGACAGCTAAAATTGGATTCTGGCCATGATCTTACAGGATCTCAGAGTCTTGCCATGCTCGTCCTGTGAGGGGCTCTGTGTGATACTCCTCAAGTGCAAACTGTGCTACGCTTCTGCAATACTTTATTCATAAGAAAAACCTTCAGCCTGCTCTTTTTCCATCTAGAGGAATGCAAACATTGACCACAGAAGCACTGAGTACTGGCTGAGTCTCAGTACTCTGGTTTTATTATAAGCCACAGCAGAGTTTGAGCCATATCCCCTCTCAGTTCATCCCTCAACCAGCAGAAACACGCTGATTTGCTTTACAGTTCACGTGCTGGAAAGGAAAGGACAATCCCAAGACACCTGCATGGAGCTTGGCTGTAGTTTTTGGGGAGATTTGAGGCAGAAGTGAGGGGGGTTGTGGGAGGGTGAGGGAACAGAAGGCAGCCATGTTACTTCCTTGTGCTCTGACTCAAAAAAAGTGCTTCAGCTGCTTGGGTGGGGCTGCCATAAAGGGTGCTCTGATGGCTGATTTTTTGTCACGGTCACCATCGCTCCAGGTTGTTGGAGCTCCATCACATGCGGTCCAGCACCATCTGCACGGTCTGTGCTGCACCTTAAACACAGGAGACAGGTAGAGGCTCTTCCTTAATCACATCCTTTGCCTTTCCCAGCCCCACAGCATCTGGATTTGGCATTAGAGTGGCAGAAGCCTCCTCAGTTTCCAGTGCTGCCTCTCCACCGCAGCCCTCCCATGAAGATCATTGCACCTTTTTCCCTCTCTATCTTTCCTTTTACTTTTCCTCTCATTAGACTGCACTGCTAGATTTGCATCCAAAGTGTCTAGGAGGCAGAGATCATTAGCCCTTAGCTAAGGAAGGTGGTGCCAGGGCACCACTGGGTACCTGGGGGAGGACCACACCACCCCCCTCTGTTCTAGGGGCACTTTAGTGCTCTGCCCACCACTCATTATTGGTGTAAAAGATTAAGAAATTATTCAGAAGGAAGTTGGACACTTCCAATAAGACATGCTGCTTGTGGAACTGAATGTAACTGTTTTAATTTCTTTTTTTTTTTTTTCTTTCTCTCTTCCCTCCTTGCCGTCCCCAAACTAGGCTAGAATTACTTCTTGGCCAAAGGAAACCCCGGGCTCCTGGTTCAGTGAATTCAAGCGCGGTAAACTGGTAAGATGCATCTTGGTGCTTTCTGTTTTCCTTAACCCCTGTCATATTTTACAGAGTAAAATGGCTCGTTGGCCCAAAGAACAGCCTTCCACATGGTATAGTCAATACAAGCGGGGGTCTTTGGTAAGTGGCTCACCTTGGCCCTCGAGCCTGAATCAGAGCTCCTCATCTGCTTTGGTATGGCCAGACCTGCTGCACTCTGCATGCTGGACTAATCACCACCACCAGCCGTGGCAAAACATTTAAGGTGGAATACTGAGAAAGAAACAAAACCCCGTGGAAGCACTTTTTTTTCCAGTCTGCTTGACTGGGAACCCGGGAACAGGTGATGAGCTTTGCCCTGGGTTGGAAGGGGACACGGTGATGTGCTGGGGGACCCTGAAGAGATGGAGCTGTTGTAGGTTTGTCCTCACAGGGCACTGCAGGATGTCTGCATCCCACAAGGAGGGCTGTTGCTGGCTCCTCATCAGTTCCCATTATGGCAAGGGCAAACTGGGTGTCCCCATGTCCCACAGAGACGAGGCCTTATCCCAAGAGCTGAGAGACCCCTAAAGTGATGCTCCAGCCCAGAGCTGTCACAGCCTGTGCTCACTGGTATCCAGGTTGAGGGCGTGGATCTGCACATATCTGGTCTGGGGCAGGTTTTCCCCAAAGGATGGATTTTGTCTCCCATACTGGAGATGAGCCACACCAGGGACTCCCACATTCCTCACGGAACTTGGGAGACATGAAGTCACTATTCTAGAGGAAGATTTCAAGTCACCTGCATTTGCCAGGTCTAGTGGGCAGGGTTTTGACTTAGTCACAATTAAGGATTTTTTCAAGGGAGAAGAGCTGCTGTAAAGTCAGACAATGTTTGATGTCAGAAAGACAGCAACACATAAAACAGAGAAAGCTCCTGTATATTGTCCTGTAACAGGACATCCACTTTGTGGACAGATCACTCCCACAGAGACCAAGTCCTGATCAGGGATGTCAGAGCAGCAGCTGATTAGGGTCAGCCAGGTCTCCTTAAGCAACAGAAATCTCCCCCTTGTGTATCAGTTTGTGTAGGATTAGCAAGATGCAGATAATGAGCTCAGTCAAATGAGGAGAATTAGGGAAGAAGATAATTTATCCAGCAGATAAAACCAACCTGTCCCCAAAGGCAGATGCTTTACTGTGTCACACTGAGCTGCTCCATGCTGTTGTCCTCTCCCCAGGAAAGGGGGTTCTTGCAGTGCCCCCCAAACTTCCACCTTAAAAGGCAAACAACCCAGAAAATCACCACGTTGTTTCCCTGCGCCGCATTTCATCGCTGCTAAACACGTTTTGCTCTGATTCTGCCCACAAGAAGGACGTGGCTTCTGTAGCTTTTCTGCATTATCAAGTAAGGCTTCAAAGCCAAGGCTTCAGCCTTGTGGCTCCTTGGAGGGCAACTACTCATAGCTTAATTACAGAGCACTTAATCAGTTAATATTACACAAGTGCCTTCACTTCTCCATATTCCCTGCCTCTTTTTTTCCCAGTCTATCAGCTACATTAGAGGCTCAATTGTCAAGCTAGACCTTAGGGCTTATTTTTTTTAGATAAGAATTTCTGGTGCTACTTGGAGCTCTTTGTTCCATCTCTTTGTATTGTCATTTTCTTGCTTTTTTTACCTTTCCTGCTTTTTCTATTTGGAAAAAAAAAAAGCCACCAGCACGTAGAAGACCTACCTAAGCAATTCACAAAACTGTTAAAAATGCAAGCTATGAAAGCAAAGTTTTATTTATCTCTTTATTTTGAAAGGTCCTCTCATTTCACCCCGGTCTCTACTTGGAGCCATGAGACTGGTAAATTGAGGAGATATTTGCCTGGTGGATCCCAGATCAGCTAAAATCTGTGTGTAGATGGAGGGAATGAATAAGTTTGAGTTCTCCTCTGGGTGCAACTCTGCTCCTGTTACTCCATGGAGAAGGTCCCTGGTGTCTTTCCACGTAGGCTGAGCAGATTTTTTGGTGCCTGAGCCCATGGGGAACCTCAAATTGGAGGGGAAGATTTTCACCTGGATGCTTAGCACTGCTGACAGGGGGCTCCAGGTGAATCCTGGAATTGCACAGGGTGTGCAGCTGGGAACACCCAAAGTAAGAAGGATGTAGTAACTGTGCAATACGAAGAAATCAGCTTGTTTTGATGCTTCCACAACACCATTAATCAATGACACAGAGTACCTGGAGCCAATTTTTTACCTTTTCTCATGATGCAGCCAAGCTGAATTTAGAGGGATGAGAGGGTTGCAGATGTTTTCTTCTGCTTTCATTCTGTGTGTGTTACACACAATTCCCAGTAGCTCTAACAAGGCCTGCCACCCATCCCATCCCATCCCATTATCCTTCACAACCATATGGCATCTGCCACAGGGAAATAGCAGCACAGGAAAAAGAGGAAATGACTGATTTTTGCAAAGCTGTTCCCATGAGCAAACCTTATGCCCACAGCCAGTTCCCAGTGGCTCCAGTTGCAAAGCTGGGAGAGGGCTTCACACAATCTGCAGAAGCTAAACAGCATCAGAGACCCCTTAGCGAGCAGCCAGGCTCCAAACCAAGCTCTGAAGTGAAATAAGACCAAATAAGAGCAGTGGGTCCTGCAGGTCAGTAGTGCCACATGGCACTGGGTGTGTGCCAAGTGCTTGGCATTTTGTGTCCCCTTCCTTCCACGTCCTGGTGGTTTTCTGGTAGCTCTCCTGGCATGCCTGGCTCTCTGCTGGTCAGTCATATTTAACTCTCAGGAGGACAGTGCAACAGTATCCTGACAACCGGTTGGTACATTCATTTATTTTTATTACCTTTTCGTTCATTGTTTTATTACCTGGTTATGAATCTCTTCTACTGTTTGCAGCTTGCACCACAACTCGATGTCTCGTGGTACCTCGAAGGAAACTCCGCTGGTTTTGTGCCTGTGTTTTTCTCCTGGTTGTTTCTAAAGGAACCCAACTGTCCCTCGAGGGCAGTGGCTTGGTCATGGCTGGAGATGCCACCTCAAGCACAGCCAGCTCATATGTGCAAACTCATTTTGTGTTTGCTTCTTCGGCGGGGCATAAAACTCCCAGAAAGTCCTGAATCCCTTAAGCGCTGGAATTGGGTTTCAGTAAATTCCATTTTGCAGAAATATATTACAGGCACCGTTCTCCTGCTTGGGAGAAAAGCAGCCTGGGAAGAACGGAGCAAATCTCAGTGTGCAGGGGCAGCCCTGGGTTCACAACATGCCCTAAGGGCAGCAAATCCATTTTCCCTTTACCTGAGTGCAGCCCTGCCAGCCACGGCAGCCCCCAGTCCTTATCAGCAGGAACAGGATTGCTGCAGATCAAGTGCAAAGATTGCTTGAAACCCCAGTGTTTGGTGCCCAGGAAAAATGAATGGGAAATACCACAGAGTATGAAGAATAAAAAACCCACAGCAGCCAGGAAATCTTGTCAAACAGGACAGAAAAATAAACCCCAAACCCTTACAGGAATCTGCTTTCTCTCCTCCTCAAAAGCTGGAGAAATATGCTCAGTATTGGCTTAAACTTGAGACATATATCCCCAAATGTGCACCTTTTTGGGTTGAATTCCCCTTCCTTTTGCCTCCTGCTTTGAATTAGCCTTATTTTTTTAGCTCATGTGCAGCAAGAGAATAAAATGCCCTTTGTCATCCATGCCCCGGCCACGGGAGGACCAGAGCAGCCCTGTGGCAGGAGCAGTGCCTGCACCCCGGTGGGGTGGTGACACTGGTGGTCCTCAGAGCCCCCCCAGACACGTTGTATCCCCCCTCACTGCCCAGCATTTCCCATTCTCTGCCCCCTCACAGCTCTCCTACGTGGACTCGGACGGGAACCCCATCGGGGTGGTGCAGATGACCTTCCTGCGGCTCCTGAGCGCCTCGGCCCACCAGAACATCACCTACAACTGCTACCAGTCCGTGGCCTGGCACGATGCCACCACCAACAGCTACGACAAGGCCATCAGGTTCCTGGGCTCCAACGACGAGGAGATGTCCTACGACAACAACCCCTACATCCGAGCCGCCCTGGACGGCTGCGCGGTACGTGGGCAGGGCTGGAAGGGGACACCCCGGGGCTCTCTGTCCCCCTCCCCGGGTTGTCCAGCACCATCTGCCTCGGAGCAAATCCCCTCCAAGTTTCCTGTGCCCGTTGGTGTAGTTGTCCTGAGGGTGGGCCCTGGCACGGGAGACATGGAGCTCGCTCTTCCATAAGCTGGGAATATGTGATTCCACTCCAGGTCAGGAGAAGCTGCAGCACCTCTAGGAATCAAATTGATCTGATAATCTAATTAAGCTGCCTAAAAACTCCTTTTAGACTGCTTTTAAATGTCCCCCCCCTTGCCTTTGCTCTCCCCTGTTTCCTCACAGGGGGTGAGGTGAGCGATGACACCCAGTCGTGGATGAGTTTTGCAGGTTTTAATAATGATCTTTTTAACTACCCTCAGGAAATCTTGGAGGGGAAAGTATTAAGGGTTTGGCATTGGGTTGGATGATGTTTTTCTGTGTGCAGCCCCAGGGGCTGTGCTGGTCATGGGGGTGCATCCAGCTCCAGCCAGGGGAGCCCAGCCCAGAGCTGGGCTTTGCTCTGTGTGTCCCCCAGCCCTTCACAGGAGCCACCAGTGCCCCTGGGACAGGACAAACCAAAGCAAAGCCTGACTCTGTACAGATGAGATGATCTAAGGGATGCAGGAGACAGGTTCACACCCCTGCTCGTGTTTCAAATGTGACTTCTAACATCTTTCTCTTTAGCTTTTTCCCCCCATGAGATTTTTTTGCCCAGAATGAAGCTCTCCCCTCCCCTTCCAGCCCATCCTGCTCCTCACCTTCCCTTCAGCCACAAGGAACAGCCACAGTTTCCAGAGGGGCCCAGCGCCCCCTCTTTGCTTCTGCCTCTTTCATTGGATGCCTGATTTGGGTTTAAACTCTTAAAAATCTGCCATCAGGAGATAAAAATTTGGCAAAGCAGGTGCTGCCTGCCTTTATTTTGAGACCCAGCTTGCTGGTGCAAAAACATGCATAATTCCCACCCTCTGGAACTGCAGTGCTTGAAGCCCACGGGACAGAAAGATTGAGATGTTTGACAGAAAAAGCTCCCCACATAATTTGAGATTAAAATGGTTCTGTTCTGGCACAAACACGATTTTTGCTGTAGGAGCAATGAGGAAAATCAGATTAGAATCACTTCTTTTAACATGTTCATTAAAAGAAGAGGGAAACGGCAAGGATAAACTCAGAAGTTTATCCTCAAGTACCTCATATCTCCTGCTGACACAACATGTCCTTGGTAAAAAGTGCCTTCCTTTCCCTTCTGAAGTCTCAGGGATGTTGTAGGATCACACATTTCACTTGTTAGGGTGGATGTGCCTGCTGAAAACCCTTTGAGTTTAAATGTGCCATCATTCCTCTCCCTAATGAGGAATACTAGGCCAAGGGGGAATGGCTTTAAGGTGAAGAAGGATAGATTTAGATTGGCTATTAGGAAGGAATTTTTCCCTGTGAGGGTGGGGAGGCCCTGGCACAGGTTGCTCTGCATCACCTGGACTCCTGTAAACTCCCTGGTAGACTGTGCTGCCCAAACCACAGACAGGATATTTAAGATTTAAGGGAGTTTATTGTTTACAAGTTCTTCTACATTAAAGATGATTTTAATCCAAATCTTAGACCAACTAAAAGGCTGTGAGAACCCCGCCAGAAATTTAGAGATGCATTTAATCCATTTGTGGGAGCGAGTACTAGAACTCATTCAGGTTACAGACTTGGCCATGCTGGGTTAATGGTTGGACTTGGTGATCTTAAAGGTCTTTTCCAACCTAAATGATTCTGTGATTGAGCCCTGCTGTGTGGAAAATGAGGTTGATCTGCCTGACACGGCGTTGCCGCAGAGGTCCTGGTAGGACCCACGCTCTGGCTGTGCTGCAGTCAGTGGATCTCCAGGGCTTATGTTCAGACCATTATTTGAATGTGTTTTTCCTGATCTTACAGCCCTTTCTCAGTAGCTGTGATACAGCCAACTCTGCCGAGACACACAAATCAGAGGGAAAGGTAGAGCCAAAAGCTGCTCCATAAATTCACTTGTTTGTGCAGCCTTGTATGCCCTCGGGTGCACTTCTGCTCCTCTAATAATTATTTATATTTTGGAAATAACTGTATGGCTACCAGGCACAATAAAAAGACAACATCACCTTGTGAATTCCATCAAACTTTAAATGTGATCTTTTCGGTAGCGCTCGGGTAATAGTCAAACTAATATATTCAAATTAAATCGCTCCCATTTGCTCAACAACCCATGCGTGTCCTCGGGGAGGTAAAACAACTATTGCACAGCCACAACAATTTTACCAGGCTCCTGTTCCAGCTGGGAGATGTGCTGACAGCAGAGTTAGTGTGTCGTGATCTGCATGGCAGCAAAGTCTGGGTTCAGGGTGAACATCTCCCAGGGCTTTGCTCAGTCGTCCCCATTCCATGTCTGGTAAATCTGCAGGGCAAATAAATCCGTGTTTGTTGCTGGGTGACTAATTTGGGTCAGAAAACGCCTGGGTAAGGTATCTCTGGGCATTGCCTGAGTGGTGAGTGCTCAGTCATGATATCTTGCTGATGTTGGCTTGGAAGGCATCACCAGAGCTCCTCTCTCTCTCCCTCTTCTCCCCACCAGGCAAAGAAGGGCTATCAGAAAACCATCCTGGAAATCAACACGCCCAAAGTAGAGCAAGTACCTATAGTCGACATCATGTTCAATGACTTCGGAGAAGTGTCACAGAAATTTGGATTCGAGGTGGGACCAGCTTGCTTCATGGGCTAAGAGCCACCTGAAAACTAGTCTCCAAATGAGCAACCTCGTAACCTCATTGCGCCATTTAATTAAAAAAAAAAAAATTGAATAGTAAAAAAAAAAAAAGAAAAGAAGAATTCCTTGTCACATGCACATTGCGAGACTGGACAGCGATGGGTTATTTTTTTTTTGTTGTTTTCGTTTCATCCCTCGTTCTTCCCCCCTGAGTTTTCCTCCGGGACACCTCTGACCCACAGTCACCACGGACGCAGAATTCCATGACCGGCCGCCGCACACGTGGCCTGGAGACCTGTCCCTGCTGCTCCAGGGCCACCGAGCAGACCCCGCCGCCATCAGAGACTCCTTCTTCTTCTTCTTCTTCTTCTTCTTCTTCTTGTGAGCAGCAGCGAGCGCTTGCCTGTAGATTGTTGTTTGTCTGCTCGTTTCTAAGGAAAAAAAAATTGGGGAAAAACTTGAAACTCCTGTGTTCAGCTTGATGTTGAAGTCCTGGCTCCAATCCAAAGCTCATCAAAGGCGTTTTGTTGTTATTCCACGAGATTTGGCTCAGCTCTAGCAAGGAGGTGTCGTGGCCAATCCCAGAAATTTTAGTTATCTCCACTGAGTTGCCTAATTCTATGTTTTCGCAAAATTTAGCTAAAGGTCACACTGGGCATCTCTCTCCCATGTATTAAAGGTGCTTATATTTTTATATGTTTGTAAGTAAATATTTGTATTGTATATTATTTTAAATGTTTGAATGTTTCTGGCTTCCAAACATGCACGTGACCTTGTGTGTATTAAACCCACCACCCTTCCCACCAGCAGCCCAGACAAGCATCTACCTGGGAATAAAAACTCCTGTCCCCACTGCCTCTGCCTCTTCCCAGCCCTGAGCCAGGAGGGCCCTGGAGTTACACCCAGGATGAGTCTTGGCAGGATGAGGTGCAAACCAGCCCCCCGAGCCACAGTTGCCTTTTGGAAGGATTCACTTCAAAATTAGGAAATTAAAGCCACTTTTTAACAAATTTTCTACAAAACCCTGATCGAAAAGCAGGATCTGCTTCGAGTCTCTGCCTTTTTATGTGCTTGCTTAACATACCTGTTTTAAATTAATTCTTCTTTTTTCCCTTCAACATTCTTTTATAATAATAATAATTAAAACCAAATCCATCCCCAGTGGCAGGGGAAGTCCATTCATCCTCTCTGAATATCAAGTGTAAAAAAAAAAAAGGAAGAAAAAAAAAAGGTGCTTTTTATTTTTACATGTCTCTGTGGTGCTATCTGTTTGATAACTTTAATACAACACTGGTGATACCCTGCCACTGGCCAATCTCCCACCAGCTCTGCTTTTCATCCACTTTCAGACAGACATATAAGTGCATGTCACCTTTATATTTGTTAAGTAGAAGACCCTCTCCTCTCCTTTGTATCACAGCAGCTTTTATGGTCCGTGCAGAAAAGGTACTAAATGTGCTTTCCGTTATTTCTTACATCCTTTTTTTTCCTTTTTTTTTCTTTTTTTTTTTCTTTTTTTTTCCCCCCAAGACTATCCACACGTTTTTCCCGGTGGTAACCAGAGCAGATTGTACTCAGTGCTGAACGTTTGTGGTGCTAATTTATGTAGATGTCGGGTGTCCTGACGCGGTGCCGGAGCCGTGTGGGTGCTGCCGGGACTCTGCAATTCTCTTGCTGTTCCCACAGTGGCTTTTTTTTTTTTCCACGGCTCACAACGTGCTGACACCATCTTCTTTTTCCATTTGTTTTTTTTCCTCCGTGGCCGTTTTCCTCGTTTAGATCTCTCAGCTGGAAAAATAGATGCTGCAGGGCGGGGGTGGTTTTTTTTTTTTATTATTATTATTATTATTATTTGGCCTGGAGTGTTACAGCAACACTTGAACCAAGGGGAATCTTTCACCATAAAGGAAAAGACATCACATTTACTGTGAAGAAAAGCCTATATATGATGTTTTTTCCCCCCTCCTTCCCAAGCAGAGAGCAGCAGCATCCGAGGAAGGGAGGCCAAGCCGTGCTGGAGGGAGCAGCGATGCTGCGTGGTGCTTTTTGGCCTGGGAGAGCCGTGTCCATCCATCTCCCTTCTTCTGGACTGTTCTCTCATGGGGTTTGTTTGGGTTTTTTTTTTTTCAATTTAGGAGAATAAAAGAATAAAAAGGTGCTACCCCAAAAACTGCAGACTCCGGCAGCAAAGCAGTGAAAAGGAATATATAATAATATATAAGGAATTCAGCTTCTCAGTCACCTTGGCAACAGCCTTGTTCAGGAACAGCGGGAAGGTCAGGAAAGGTTGCACATTCCTCTCTGCAACAGCAAAGCCATATATTGATGTATGTCCACACGTGTGCGTCCGTCTAGGTCATGTGATTCTGTTATAAATTTTCATCAAGGGAGCTTTTTTCTTTTATTTTTTTTTTTCCTTTTATTTCTTTGCTTTAAGTAAAAAAAAAAAAAAAAAATTCCTCTGTTGAAGTCCACAGTGTTGTAATTGTACTGAGCTCCAAACTGTTCCGATTTTCCCCAGACCACTTAGCTCTACGGTATATTGCAATAAAATTACTACTTGTATTTGCAGACCTTCTTTTTGTGTAATTTTATTTCCCTCCTCCCTTAATATATATGACTTGAACAAATGTTGATAAGAAAAATAAAACCTATGGAAAAAAAATTTTTTTAGTACATAAGGCCCTTTTTAAAATATAGTGTCAAATGACATATTGTACATTTCTTCAAAGTCCAATAAACATGTCATAAAATTTAAGTGTAATGCCCATAAGAGCTATTTTTAAATATTTTAAACCTGTGTAATAAAGGAATAAATGTAATAGATTTTTTTTCAATAAATCAAGTTTACTGTTTCCACCTAAACCAACGTGATGTGAATGTCTTCTTGAAGTTGATTGCAGCAGGATTCTCCATGACCCTGAGGAGCCCAAAGAGTTCATCAGAGGAGCTGTGCAAGTGCTTAAAGGTAATATATGCTGTAAAATATAAACCAAACCCAGCAGGGAGAGAACTTCCAGGCTTGGAATTTTATTTTTTTTATTCCTTAGTGAGAATCTCCAGTTGACCCAACAGTGCAAAAAGCCAGCCTGGGGATTTTGGTGCCTGGGATCTGGATGAGAAGATTGGGTGGCCACCTGCTCTCCACCTCCACACCAGCAGAAATGTCACCAGAGGACACCTTGCTCGGCACCACGGCCTTTGCTCTTGCTGATCTTCTCACCCTGAGACGAATCCAGGAACAAACATTTTTCCAGCTTCTTGGTGAGCTCCTCAACCCCCAAACTCATCCTCGGGGCGCTGTTGTGTGGAGGTGCTGGGGGAAGCAAACGTGAGGGACACTTTGCTTACCCTCTCCTCCTTACCTCCGTGGGTTTCACTCCAGGGATGTGCAGGAAGGTGACGGATCCTCTGGGAAGCACTGCAGGAATTGCAGGTCCCTGCCTGCCAACGCCAGCACCGGCCGCCGGATCCGCGTCACTCTGGTTCTCAGGGGCTCCTTGCAGAGAACATCTGGTTGGTGCTGCTGCTCTGCAGGTTCAAGGAGATGTTTGTACCTTCCAAATGTGGTGTTTGCAACGTTGCAGGTGCGTAAGGTGCAAGAACAGGGGCACGGGCACGAGCCAACCCTTGCAGTGACCAAGCCGAGCTGTGTGTCCCCTCAGCCTCTCCCCTGCGTTCTTTGGCTGCAGCAGATCTTTGATGACCTGAGAGGCAGATCTCAGATGGAGGCAGATGTTCAGATAACGAGCCAAAGTCACAGAATCACAGAATGGTTTGGGTTGGAAGGGTCTTTAAAGATCACCTCGTTCCAACCCCCTGCAAGGACACCTTCCACTAGACCAGGTTGCTTCAAGCCCCGTCCAGCCTGGCCTTTAAAGTCTTTTAGTCTAAGTGTATAATTAACTTATAGGAGTAATTTTCCAAAATCTCAGAGTGTTAAGGCTAAATCTTCATCCAAAGGGACTCCAGAAATGCAGGGGTACCACAGCTGAAGGAATAAATTAGGGGAAAGTAACTTTAATTACTTTAACCTGGCTAGAAACATTTAACTTACATCTTGATCTTGCTTCAAGGTGACACTAACCCATCCATGCTGACTTGCCAGTTGTGACTTGCACTCAATAACTGCTGGTTGCAGCAAATGCCTCAGAGCCTCGCTGCTGAGAGAAGCTTTGATCTGCTATTAGGAGAAAACAGAGATCTGAGGAAGGATCTGACTGTTTCTGGCAGTGCCAGACACAGAAGCCATGGCAGCTTTTTCACCTCTTTTCACATAACAAAGTCTGTGATTTAGTGCTGGAGCTACAAAGCTTTGACTCCACCAGGTGAGATACGGAGGGGAATTTTTAGAAGATCCACAAAAAGAGCAGCAGATAATTGAGACAGAGTGTGAGCACCCAAAGCAGCTCAGTTTTCCTGTGAGGATGGAGTGGGGATGGGACTGCTCATCCCAAACTCCCACAGCACTTGGGGATGCTGCACAGGGGCAGGACCAGGAGCCCAAACCTCAGGATGCAGCAAAGAGAGCAAGAGGACCAAGCCCAGCAGCCAGGGCAGCCCTGGAGGGAGCAGAGCAACATCCACCCCTGGTACAGCTCAGGGAAGGGGAGTTATCCAAGGGCAGCTGATCCCGATGGTGTTTCCAACAGCCTTTAAAGCAGCTGAGCCAGCCTGGGCAGGGAAGGGGTGTCTGCAGGGCTGTGGGGCTGCTGGTCTGCTTTGCTCTGCATGTAGTATTTTTTTCTGACAGGCAGAGGTTTAACTGGGCTGGGATTTATGCAATTCTGTGTGTTAAGGAAGCAGGTGAAGCCTGAAAAGTTTTCCCTGCCCAGTTACCCGAGCTGACCCAGGCATGAGGACACGTGCATGTGCTTCCTGGCTGCTGCCACAGGTAAAACAGGAGTTGCTGTGGGACTTGCTTTCTGCCTGTAAAATGGAATTGTTCTTTGGTTTATTTTTTAGCCCTGCTCTGGAGGAAGAGGCCCAGGCCCTCGTGATGGCTGTGTGTCTCTTGACTCCCTGTCTTTTATCTTGGATTCCCTTGGCTCACTTCACTTGGACTCGGTAACCTTAAAGGTCTGTCTCAACCTAAACAATTCTATGATTCAACTAGTGGAGCTCTGGCTATCCCTAAAAAAAAAAAAAAAAAAAGCACATTCCTACATGTTTTGTGAGAGTAGGAAGTAGGGCAGAGAAAAGAACCTTTGGAGAAAAGAGCAAAGCAGCTGTTTGGAAACACAGCTCCCTCTGGTTGTGCTTCAACCCCGGGGCTGCACCACCAGTAACCAGCACATTCCTGTTTCTCCTGGGAGCTGGTGGGGAAGGGAACCAGGATCAGCAGCCCTGTACCACTCCCAGCCCAAGCTGTGCCATGCAGGGACACCCTGTGATCACACCATTTGCTCTCCACAAGACACAGCAGCTCTGGTTGGGTTGTGTCCTGCAGTTGTTACCTCCCAAAGTGATGTTCCTCCCAGCTCCTTAAATACCGTGTTTACAAGAGACTGGTAAAAATAAAAATGGCCAAGAAGGAAGCGTTGGCAATGATTAAATTTAGAGACCAGATCCTGGGCATCCCTTCCCTGTGGTCTAGGTGAGTTTGGGGAGAATTAAAACTGTGAATGGGTGTTTTATACAAAGTATTGAGCATCCTTAGTGAGACTAAAGCTCTCCTGGAAAGACAGGAACAGCAAGACCAAGTGGGAGGTTTTAATGAGAAGGGGAGAGGACTGTGCATGAATTAGCATGAAGAAAATATGCAAATTGTTGGGTAGAGTGAGGCTTTCACAGCATACAAGAGAGCTGGAGCTATTCTTGTTGTTCAGCTGCTTTTTGTCCTGCATCTTCTCCCCAGCCAGTCTTGATTTGACTTGGGTTTATTTTTATTAACATCTCAAGCAAAGGATTAGAATTTATCTGACCCACAGCTCTCAGAAAAGAAAAAAGAAACAAAAAACCCTCTCCATGGCTTCCTATGAGAAAGAGCAAGTGAGCTGGAGGTGCCTCTGGCAGTTCACCACCACCTGTACATTAAGCTACAGAGTCCCCACAGAAAGCTAATACAGTGCAAGTCAAATGTGTCTCTTCTCTTAACACCTTGCACAGGAGCTCTGCCTCTGCAAATTCACTTTCCTGCAGCCCAGACAGACAATTTCCATGTTTTTTTAATATTTTTTTAACATGGATGGTCTGACAGGACAGATCGTTGCTGCACCAGTGAGAAGCATCAATCTGATCCTCGTGTCATTTGGAACTGAAACATTGGTGTCCCTCTGCCATGAGCAGGTGGGAAGCAATGATTTATCATAATTATCCATTAATTATCAATGCATATTCTGTTTTTTCCTGGCTTTCTGTTTGCTTTCCATGTACTTCCCCTTTTAAGGCAAAAGCAACCTTTGATGGCAACCTGGGCTGGTGTTCTCAACATCTGCCAGGGGCTGTTTAACCAGGGCTGCTCTCCTGCCATTACACAATGGCCCAAAATGTTACATCCTTGGAAATGATTTACTCTTAACTCATCCCTCCCTCTGTGCTTCCAGCTGTGGGGAATCCAATCCCCTCTCACATCAAGGAGAGCTTCTTCCCACCATCTTCTCTGGACCTGCTCTCATCAAAATCTCAGCACTGAAAACCAAGTTTGCTTTTGAGAGGAGTGTTAATGTGCTGTAGTTTTATTTATGGCACCTATTGCCACTTCATTTATTCCTTGTAACTTCTCCAGTTGCAGATTTTTTTTCCCATCCTGGGGCATCACGGCAGCAAAGTGATTTTCTCCAGAGGCACAAACTCAATAGCTCAGACAGACCCTGAGTGTTCCTACCTTCCCAGCAAACAAAACTTAGCAATTTATGCTTGTATTTAATGGGTTTTCTCAAATAGCCCGGAGCAAAAATAAACACCCCAAAGAAATCAAACACACGGAAAACCCTGAAGAAGAAGCTGTTTTCTCTCCTTCAGAGAGAAGCCAACATGCTTGTTTTTTAAGAGATGCATAACGAAGGGAGCTCTGAAGCGCTAAAATTACATCTTGTAAGGCACAGGCTGTCACACTCAGAGGCACCCCTGGAACTGCTGCTCCACACAGCTGAACACAGAGAGCAAATGTGCCGTCGTCAGGCCCTGCATTGGGACTTAATGTTCTCATTCTGCCTAATTATTAATATGTTAATTTGACAATGAGATGTTGTTCTTCGCAGAAAAATTTTCAGCTCTCTGCTTGGCTGCTTCTTTTTTTTTTTTTTTTTTCAGCTGCTCCTCAGCTCAGCAAATTTTTCTTTTTCCTTGTTTCTTGGCTCAGGGCAGAAGATCAGGGGATGCACCTGGGGGCTGCTTTTGCCCCATCCCTGGAAGTGTTCAAGGCCAGGCTGGGCAGGGCTTGGAGCAACCTGGGCTAGTGGAAGGTGTCCCTGCCCACGGCAGGGGGTTGGAACAAGATGGGCTTTCAGGTCCCTTCCAACCCAAACCATTGTGTGATTCCCTGAGGACCCCAAGGTGCCAAGGATATCCAGTTCAGGTGAGCATTGTGCTGGCACTGACTGCCAACCTGACCTTGGAGACATTCCCTAGCGTGGTCAAACCATGATCCCAGACCTGGCTGAGGTGGATGCTGGGCTGAAGCACTGCCCTGCAGCCCCAGGGATGGGTCTGGCTGTGGCTGTGCCATTGCCTGTGGATCCAGAGGGAAAAGATGCCCTCACTGTGCCCTTTTAAGTGCAAAACTTCACCTGGGCAGCTGAGCAGGGACCATGAGCTGCTGGTGGAGTCCCTCAGCCAACGGTGGTCTTGCCCACATTCACAAGCATGGTGAAGACTTTGGTCTTTTTGGAATGTAGCAAAAATTCACATCCAAATATCTTCTGGGGGCTTCCAGACAGAAACCTGGGTTGGAAAAGTGCCTCCCTTCAGCCCCCACATCCCCCAGAGCTGAAGCAACTCTGTCACAGGCCAGACCCCAGCTTGGAGCTGCTCCTTGCTGCTACCTGCACAATGTCAAATTTCAGGAGAAGGCAGGAGCCACCAGAAAAATAAAACAAAATTGCCCCTCCTTTAGGTTTTCTTTTCCAGCAGGTCGATCAGACATCCTGTTGAAACGGAAATCAAAAAGCTGTGCCAGACTTGAAACATTAATTAAGATACACAACAGGGAGAGAGGGGGAGAAGGAAGGAGGGGAGAGTCTCTTCATGAATTATCTGCTCTAGGAGGCGGCAGCTGTGGATTCCACAGGCATCTATCATTTTGGAGGGGAAGGAAGGCAATTGAATCAAACTACACAGGAAGTTTGGTACACCAGCGTGGATTTAATTTTCAAACTTTCAGCAGGCAAAGATTAACCTTGCCGAAGGGCGTCAGCAGAGTGGGCAGAAATGTAAAAATTAATCCCTGCTATAAGTTTCTTCAGGAGGAAACACTAAGCAGTATTAAATATTTATTGTATATAAATACCTTCTTCCCCACCTCTCCCACTTTCTTGCCTGATTTGCATTTCAGTTGCTTCTTCCACCAAAGCCTCTTTGCCCAGCAAGGCAGTGAACCTGGTTCTTGCTGTGAGAGTGCAAGGGTTTGTTTTCTCTCCTGGGTAAGGTGGAATAATTCATTTGCCACCTCGATTTTTCCACTCCCTCCCCTCTGAAGATTGATACCGTTGCACTTAGAGGGGAGAAAATCAAGTTGTGCTGATCTATGACCAGACACTATTTATTCTCATAGAATCTCATCTGCAATTTTGTTCGGCGTCTTCGGAATTAAAATCCCTTTGCAATCTCTCCAGCTGGCTCAAAATGTGCCATTTCCCTCCCTTTCCCTCTCAGATGTCTCTTCCCTCTGCCCGGGGTACACTGTTATCCATGATGTGATTCTGCTTTATATTCAGGTGGTTGTGGAAATTTTGGACCATAAATAAAGCTCCTGTGCAGCTTGTGCAGAGCGATTCTGATAGGTTTTTATTTTTTTTTTCTTTTATTATTTCTTTTCCTTCTCTCTTTCCCCTTCTATGTTTCTTTCTTCAGATCTTGGAATGGGTGATAAATTAATCATTTCTTCCCCCGTAGCAACCGCCAACGTACAATATGGAGCTGATTCCTTCACACCTGTGATGGAGACTTGGAGGTGACCCTGCAAACGGCAGAACAGAGCCTGTTCCATGGATCCTGTGCTGCCTGGGAGGAGCAAAGCAGCCCAGCACAGAAACATTAGTCCTAGAAAGCAGCTTACAGTCCCAGTGTCCCTCTGGTGTCCCCAGCACTGGAGCAGGGACAGCCTGGCCAGCTGAGTTCACGCCTGAGGGCATTTCTGGAGCAGACGAAGCTGCTTCCTGCTTTTTGCAGGGATTAAGGTGGTGTGCATGGGTAATTCCTGCTTGGTGGGATGATGGGACTTGGGCTGGTGGGCCCATGTTCTCCAGACCCTGCCCCAGCTACCTGGAGCAGACAGGATGTCACCACCAGGGCTGGCTCACTGCAAAACATTTATTTTATTTTATTATTTTATTTTATTTTATTTTATTTTATTTTATTTTATTTTTATTTTATTTTTATTTTATTTTATTTTATTTTATTCTTAATTTTTATTTTATTTTATTTTATTTTATTTATTTTTTTCTCTGGTTAGAAATACAAAAGCACCTGAGGGAAGGTGGAGATGAACATCCCACCAGGTAGCACAGGGTCCTTGGGGCTACAACCCACCTTTGGCAGACCCAGCTGCCTGTTGCCCCCTCTATGACCTGGCTAATCACTGCCTGTTATCCAGGGCTGCTGGTCAGCAGAGGCAGGAATATCTGCAGTTAGACCTGTCTGACCTTGATTTGCTGAAATAAGTGGACTCAGTGAAAGGGAACGGCCTCAAGTTGTGCCAGGGGAGGTTTAGACTGGATATCAGGAAAGATTCCTTCACTGAGAAGGTTGTTCAGCACTGGAAAAGCCTGTCCAGGGGAGTGGTGGAGTCACCATCCCTGGAAGGATTTAAAAGACAGAGAGATGTGGCACCTGGGGACTTGGTTGAGTGGTGGCCTTGGCAATGTTTGGACTCGATGATCTTACAGGGCCTTTCCAGCCTCAGTGATTCTGTGACTGTGTGACCTGAACTCTGGATTAGCCCCCTCTGTCCTGGGGGCTGCAGAGTGTGACCTGATGGCTCTGCAGGTTCCAAGGGCAGAGCTGCAGGGTCTGGTTTGTGTTGATGTTTTTACCTCAGCAGCAGAGCCTGGGTGGCTCCAGCTGAATGGGGGGGGTCAGGACCCCCTTAATCTGCTTGCAAGAGGCTGCCCAGCCCTGGCATTGCTCCAGAACTGCTGTTGTGTGGTCATGGAGGAGACTCCATTCATCCTCCTCTCTCTGCTCAGGAGATTTGCTTCTGCTGCCCAGGGGAAGGGCTGGAAAGGACTCACAGAACCCACCGGGATGCATTTTCCTACTGTTTGCTGGATCCCTCCCTTTGATTTCCAGTACAAATAACAATTTGTGACTAAAAGGAAATCCACCTGAAAATGTCTGTCCCATGGAGTCATTATCCACTTGAAAAGGCTTTTCTGGGGCTGATCCAAGCCCTTTCTCATGGCTGAATTTCTATTTATTTTTTAAAAGCACGAGATTTCATGTTGTTTTGTTTCTAATTTTCCAGAGAGCTAATCGGATTGGCAAGCAGAGAAAGGAGCTTTCAAGGGAGGCAGCTGCTGAATAGCAGCGAGTGTATAAAGCTTGGATTGTGTAATCCAAGCCTTATTAAGATCTAGATGTTTTATTATGGGCATATATCCAGCTGGATTTCATATTAAGTTTTGTGATTTCTCCCTTTCCCCCCCTCCCCTTCCCAACATTTTTTTTTTTCTTCATGTAATTTGCTGCCTTTTGCTGGAGGAATCTCGTTTAACTGGTACACGTGTTGCACTGAGCAACATCCTCAATTTAAATGGAAATTCTATCAATAACAAATGCACTACCTCTCCTCACCCAGGCAAGGGCTTAGAAACATCATTCAGAGATAAAAAAAAAACCCCACCAGAGCTCCAGGAAGAGCCCCAGTCCTCTTGCCAATAGTAGATAATAAACTGCCCATTTGTTTGCAGCCAAGATAGTGTGAATTATCTGGAGGAAATATGAGTCCAGTAATCAAGCCTGAAAACTGAAATGAAGGCGAGGGGAAGAGGGAATCTCATTATGTGGTGACTATTATCGTTTATTGCAGCAGCCCTGAAAGGCTGGGGCTGAAAATAGGGGCCAACCTGTGGACAAGGAAACGGAGACAGAAGCTCCGGGAGCAGGAAGGAGCTGCAGCAGATGCGAGGAGCAGCTGGGGAGAGGAAGGTTTGAGTGACCCAGCCAAGGGCACGAGGAGTTTAAGGTGGAGAAAGGGACTAAATGCATGGCTGGGTCCCAACCTGTCGCCCTCTCCGAGCCTGCAGCTTTCCCTCCCAGTTTTCTCGCCTCATAATTAATTCATTATATTTATTTCAAGCCTCGCAAGGCACTTCTTGGGGCAGAGGTTTTTCTGTCTCCTGTAATGCTGTGAGTGCCCTGTAACACGTCCCTAAGCCTAAACATAATCATGAAAAAACTAAACGGGGTTAAAATACTTCTATCCCTTTTCTTGTGAGGAAAAGGGAGAAAACCTAATTAAAAAAATATTTCATTTTCCCGTCATCATTCAAAATTCCAAAAATCTTCAGAAATGGCTCTTTTCTGGTTGAGAAACTTTCAAAAATGAGAAACTTTGCCAGATGTCCATGTTGTTAAAAAGCCATTTGCTCCTAAAAGAGATGCTTTGAGGAAAATTTTTCAGGCGACTGTAAAAATAAATCATGGAATATTGCTGCCTTTGACTGCTGAGATTTATGGGTGCAGGGAAGATGATTTATAGGGAATTGCATAAAGCTGGTTTTTCTGATGCACTCAATAAAGCAAGTCTCCTCCCCAGCTGGGGCAGAGCACTGATGCTCCATGGAATGCCAGTGGCACCACATCCCGTGGCACCAGGTGAGGATCAGATCCATGGATTTCCTTCCCATGGGCAGGAGTTGCATTTTTACCCCCTTTTGTGAATGTCAGGGTACAGGGAGAGGCAGCCAGGCACCCCCACCCCATAGCTCTGACAGGGCTCTCACTGCTCCCCTTGTTTTCCAGAGGCAGAATTCCAGAACCAGAGGTAAATCACCTCCCAGGTGTGTGTTAATCAAGCAGGAGGACACTCAGCATGTCTGACCATGACAGAGGTTGGGTGAGATAAACACCTCTCTCCTCTTTTACAGGTTTCACCTGTTAATCTCCTCTCTGCTGTCCAGACTGCCGGGTCCTGGTGGTCCCCAACCCCCTTGGCTGTGACAGCAGAGAGAGCCCAAGCCCCACATCCCATCTGTGACAGGCTCTGCCTCACATGCACCTGCTGCAGGGCAGGTGATTCTCACGTGGTATGGTGCAGAGAGGCTCCAGCTCCCTCAAAGATGGGGAAAGAATTCCCAGTCCTGTCCAGATTTGGGGTGTAGCTGACTTTCCAAATCTGTCATGCTTCATTTATCACTGTGAGGGATCTGCTGCCCATATGGTTAAATACCAAAGAAGTGCAGCCTTGCAAATATCTGCTCACCCGGGATGAATAATTTTGGTTGACAGGCAATCAAGCAAAGATTAGTATTTTCGTTGTTATCAACAACTCTAAGATACTTTGGAGAAGTTTCCATGTCCTTTTCCCTGCAGAGCTGTGTGGTGTCTCACAATTTGCTGCTGATGATGTCAGGGCAGTTCTCTCTTTCCCTGTCCACTTCATCCCAGAGTGCAAAGCTGTTTGCAAAACCCATCACCTTCCTCAAAAATAACACAAGCAGGGCACTTTCACCTAGTGTCATAAATCATGGCAGGAAAAATGACATTATAGGAGCTTACAAGACCCACTAAGCCAGGGCCGATGCTGAATTCATCAATCCCGTGGCATGGCCAGAGCACAGGTTTCAGCTTAGCCCTTCCCCTTAGACTGGTGTTGCATGAAAAAAGATATTTCTGAGCCTGTGGCAATGACAGTGGTGAGGAGAAATAACACATAATCATCCATAGTGTCTGCCTGGACTGAGTTTCCTTCAGGAAAGGCTGGAGGAGCCACCTGTGTGAAATAAAAGGCTTTAAGGAGCAAAGGAATCAATTTTATCCAAAGCTATTTTTCTCTGAGACTGAGGGATAGATCTTCTTTGTCCTGGTGCACATCCTTGGTTAGTAACTGGAGTCTTCAGCATGAAATACTGGGTGAGGAAACTACATTTTCATTCACCAGAGTTTTGGAGAGAGGGAAGGAAAGGCACTTCCCGAGGAGCACGAGAGCTGTGAAAGCTCTTCAACACCTTTAGTTCCTGTGTAGCATCTGCTGGTATTTTATTTTTGGCACCTATAAAGCATCTATTATCCCTGCTGAGTTTTAACCCAGTCATGTTTGCTTATGGAAAAATAAAATCACACCACATAATAAATAAATGCTGGCAATAAACTAATTAAAAGAGCAGATTATTTGGAGAAGGGAGGTGGGCCTGGAGCTGCAGAGGGCTGGGTTGCCCTGCAAAGATTCAGCAGGCCCTTCAGCCACCCAAAGTGTTTTTTAGAGGAACCTATTCCTCATGCTAAAGCTAATGACTGGTAGAAACTCATCCCCCCAGGGCAGCCCTTTCCACTGAACCAAACAAGTGGTGTGATTTTTCCAGGGTGGAAGAACAAGGAAAGGTTAGCCTATTATTAAAAACTTCATTAATATGCTAATGATCGAGAAACTTCTGCTAAAAATCATTTCTCACTGATTACCTCCTCCCCCACACCTTTCCCCAGGATGGTGCTAAAAGACTTTTTATAGGATCATAGAACAGGGAGGAAATGGTCTTAAAGATCATCTGATTCCTCCTGCCCTGGGCAGGGACACCTTCCACTATCCCAGGTTGCTCCAAGCCCTGTCCAACCTGGTCTTGAACGCTCCCAGGGATGAGGCATCAACAACTTCGACATCATCTCACAATTCCTGGGGCAATTTCCTCTGGTTGAAGCTCCGGGGATGGATCCAGCTCTGCAGCCAAGGGCTGAGAGCAGCCCATCTTCCAACCACACAGAGAATTCCCCTTCCAAGGGTCATGCAAGGATCAAACCTGGCTTTCCGGAGCATCCTGAGCTGGGGGCGGCCAGTGAGGGGGACGGGCAGCTCCTGCCCAGCTCCAGCCCTGCTTTGCTGGCACGGATGGGCAGGCAGGAGGATTGCCAGGCCGTGGAGCTGCTTTTCCCTCTCTCCCCCTGCCGTGAGGAGCCTCCTCGCCGTGACTCACGGCCGGGCCCATCTGTCCCCGCTGAGCTTCCGCCCCGCGCCAGCAGGACCAGCAGAGCTCACTTCCCTCCAAGAAAACAAAGTGAAATGTTCCTCTGGAGAGGGACCATCAGCACAGGGTTGGTATTTCAGGGCTTAACTACTGAGTTTAGTTCTCACCAGCTTTTGCTCGAAGGAGTTCTCTCATTACTGAGCTCAGAAGCTGCTGACTCATTTATTCTGTTCCTTTTAGGCTGGCTATATATATTCCAGCATTAAGGAGTGCTTTGGATTTCAGGGACAAGGGGGAAAGGGAAAAGAAGCTGGAGGAGAGAGCATTACATGCCCAGCCTGAGGTTTGCTGTAATGGCTTCAAATGAAATGATGTCCCGTAAAGATCAATACGTTTTAAGGGTTTCTCCAGCTGTCATTGCTCCAACTCCAGGGAACTGGGGCACTTGCAGAAGTGTGTAATTCCAGGGAATGTGTGTCCTGTCCATCATCACAGAGGGGTGGAGAAATTAGGGGATCTTTGCCACCCCCTTCTTTCAGCATCCCCCGTGTCTCCTCCTCACCATCTCTGTCTGCATTGATCTTCAGAGAATCACAGACTGGTTTGGGTTGGAAAGGACCTCAAAGCTCATCTTGTTCCAATTCCCTGCCATGGGCAGGGACACCTTCCACTAGCCCAGGTTGCTCCAAGCCCCGTCCAACCTGGCCTTGGACACTTCCAGGGATGGGGCAGCCACAGCTTCTCTGGGCAACCTGTGCCAGGGCCTCACCACCTTCACAGAGAAGGATTTCTTCCTAATATCTATCTAAACTTCCCCTCTTTCCATTTAAAGCCATTCCCATCTTTTGTGTCACTCCATGCCCTTGTCAAAAGTCTCTCTCCATCTTTCTTGTAGCCTGTTCTTCCTCCCTGTTCGTCTCCATCAACTCCCCGTTGCTTTTCAATTCTTCACTGCAAACATTTCCCAGCTCCCATGCCTTGCACACTCAATTATTCCTTCCCTCTGCTATTATTTCCCAGTGTGACGCTCCCAGATGGGGTCTCCTGTACAGCAAGGCTACGAGAACATTGTGGAATGGATTGAAAAAGGGAATACATCCTTTTTGGCACAGACATCACATGCTTGGGGTTGTTTGCTGTCTCCTCAGGTAGGTGGGACCAGATGCAAAAGCTTTCTGAAAAGAAGCTGCTTCCTTTCCCTGCTGAACTGAGGGCCTTCAGCTTAAGAACACACCTGAAACTAGTTGCTTTACCTTTAAATAAGTGAAGAGAGAAGAACTGAATCAAATTGCCAGACTGGGGTTCTAGAAGGGATTTAGGCACCTGTAACATTTGCCCTCTGGCATCACCTCCCAGCTCCCCCTCTGCTGTCGAGTCTCAGGGCTGGGATCAATATCTGCAGTCGCTGAGAATCACCCTGGGAAGCTGAAACAGCCAAAATAAAGACTTGGCTTTGATGGTTTTCATGCAGTTGGCCGTGAAAACCATCCCAAAGCCGTGATCAGGACCCTGCAGGTCCATGTCCCTGTGTCTGTGGCCCCGGCGTGTCCTTGCTGAGCGTTGCTGGCAATGCGGTTTTAAAAGGTAAATAAACATGCAAAAAGTGTCTTTTATAGGTCTGTTCTGACCTCGTGCCTGCTGGTGATCGCTGACAGAGTTATTGACCTGATAGTTTGCTGCTCTTAAGAATTTTCAAAATGCCAGGTGGGTGTTCATAAATCAAACAGTCCCACACATTTTTCTTGTGGAGTCAGAGCACTGCTGTGGCTGCGTAAATCACTGTGTACAGAGCCTTTATTGGGGGTGATAAATCTCAAAGCTCTCACCTTTTTTTTTTTTTTTCTTCCTCTTTTCCCTTTAATTATTAAAGTCCAAACTGAGAAGGAAAACGGCTAAAACCCTTTGTAAACTCCGTGGTTTTGGGGGATATTTCTGGAATGCTCAGAGAAAGGGAGACAGATGGGAGAGGTGGGTCAGATCTCCTGTGCTTGAATGAATTTATTCCTCTTTGAAGCTGAACTTTTCATTTACAAAAATAGCCTATCTTGGTTTTAAAATTGAGAAGACACCACCACAAACACTGAAGCATGGCTGCTGTTGATATTCATGTTCTTACTTAAAAATATAATTCTTACAATAAGGAATAAAAGAATTCCTTATTATAAGGAATAAAAAAATAAAGGATTGTTTAGGAGGAGACCCCAAAGTCTTGCTGTCAGAAAATTCATACCATGTACTGCATAAAACTGAAGAAACTCAGGTTTGTTTTTTTTTTTGTTCTTTCATGGGGCCTCTTTCCAAATTAGAATGAATGAGATGATCATAAGGAGATAAGAAAAGGATATTGAAAGAACAGCTCTCAGGGGGGAACATAGTTATAAAAATTAAGCCAATTAGATTGAATATGGGTTGTTTTTCCTCTTCCTGAAGAAGCACTAAGAGGTAGATAATGAAGGCCAGCACAGATGTAAGGATTAGTATTCCTGGCTGTGAAGCCCAGAGTTTTAATTAGTCACCGGGTCTGTCTGCAGGGCCACATTAATAGAGAAGGGCGTGATGACCTTTTCCTTTCCTCTCCACCAGGTTCATTCCAGCCCTGCTCATTGCCACGTTACACTGAGCTCTGGGCCTGCAGCTGTTTCAAAAGGAAAGCCAGCACTGTGGGTCACCCCAAAGGCACCTCAAATATCAGCCAAAACTGAGAAATCCTGGGCTGGTACTTTCCCATTCCTTCCTCTGCATCCACAGCTCCTTGGAGCAGGGGGGTGAGACACGAGGGAGCTGATGGTGGGCAGTGTCCTGAGAGGCAAAGGGATGGATGTCCTGGTGCCTGCTGGGGTGTATAATCTTCTTTTGAAAGGTGTCTGCTCAGCTTGGTATTGAAAACCACTGGGACACCACAATGTGCTTGTGAGAGTGTCCCCCTGCTTGCCTGCCTTCCCCCGTGCTCTGCCTACAGGCAAACATTGATTTCTCCATTCCCTTTTCTACCTTTCTACCGTTTCCCTGTTATCTCCAGCTCCTTTCAAGAAAACTACCATGAGACTTCTTAAGGAAAATCTTAAGAAAGCAAAGGCACCTTTAAAGTGCTGATGATTTTCAACACCTTGTCTTGCACTGCTCGAGCAGATTCCCCATGAGCTCTTTGAAATACCAACAATAGCCATGAAAAGTTAAACTCTCTGGGTGTGCTGTGGTCCATGGCTGGTGGCTGAGCTGTGTCTGCCTTCACAGCATCTTCCCTCACACTGTCTGTGGGATAAAACCTGAGCACACAGGAAAAAACATAGATGTACTATGCCCTGGGCAGTGCCAAAGCTCTGGGAGGTGGAAGTGAGACGGGGATTTCAGTCAGTACAGCTCAAGATTCTCTTGTGAGGGTTTATTTTAAAAGGGTTGGCGTGGCTGACAGCAGAGCAAGTGAAGCTCTTGGTGTCTGATAAAACACAGAGGAGAAACTTGGTCTCAAACTTAAGGGCACTGCTCCCCTTGACACAAGGAAACTCCCAGCCAAGTCTCCTACAAGGGGGAAAAAAATCTTTACTCGTTTTTAAGGGATTTAGTTTAACAACTGAGTGCAGCTGAGGGTCTGGAGCTTCCCAGCTCAGGACTACTCTGCTGATGATTTGGGAATGGAGCTTATTTTTCAGAGGAAGATCAGTTTAGTGCAGCTGGCCCAGCATTGCACTCTCATTGTCACCTCCAACTCTATTTCCCAGGATCCAGGGGGACATAAGGAGCATGTGGATAGTGCTCCTCTTCTTCCCAAGTTTTCTGAGGGAGAAAGCTTTCCTGCCTCCAGGAGAAATTTGTTCCAGGAGTTGCAAATGGATCTGTGTGTGTGTGCAGCATGACCTGGCTGTTTAGCAAGCCGTTGATCTCTTGGGTTTATTGATGCACAGAGATTATTTGCAGGTCTTTGAAATGAAAGTATGTGTCTCATCCCCTTTGTAACCGTGTCTGTATCTGTACCAGGCTGGAGTAAATCAGGCAGCCCAACTTTTGCCAAGTCTCTGCTGTTACACCGGGGTAAAACTCACATAAATGAGATCAGAGTCGAGTCCAAACCTGGCAGTCAATGAACTGCAGCAGCAAAAGCGAGTTTAATGGATGTGTACTGCAGTTTAATGGATATGTACAGCTCTTGTTTTATTGCTGGGTTTTAGGAGAGTAGCAACCCTTTAATTGACTTTGATAGAAGAGGGTCTCCTTAGCGCTGCAGTCGAGGGCAAAACGGATCATTAATATAATTAAGGTCTTTACTTCCAGCAGATATTTGTTCTTTCTTACTGTAACTCCTGCCTTGAGGACTTTGCTGGCTGCACAGTGACCTCAGTGCTGGCCTGCTCCCCACTTTGCCATGGAAAAGAAGGGACCACTTCTCCCCTACTCTTCCTGTTCCCCCACGACAACCCAGGGGTGCTTGAGGGCTCGGTGTTTTTATCTCGAGCACAACCAGCACTGATGGTGATGTGAGGGCTCGTCAGCAGCACTGAGGGGTGGGGGGAAGGCTCAGCAGCAGCTCCACGTGTCTGTCACCCTCCCCTGGGTGCCACAGCAAGCCCTCAGCACACCCCCCCACATCACTCACCTGCCCATGGCCTGAGCTGAACTCTGAGCTGCTCTCCCAGTAACAAACATGAGTTGGATTCTTCCCTTCCCTGTGTCCTTTGATGGGAGCTGCAGTTCTGGGGGTGGGCAGTGCTTGGGTAGGCGGCTGCCAAGGGCTACTGGGAGAAAATCAAGGGCTCCATCTCCTCCTGTAAAGCCCCAGGCTGCCAGTCCCAGCCCGGGCAGGTTGGATCTGCCGTGCTCAGCACCGTGGGTGAGTGGGAACAACGAGCATCCCACCAGGCTCCTCATTCCAGTGTGGGAAGACCTGCCCAGGGGGGATCTATTGAGCACTGCAGGCAGGGGATGCAGTGCCCAGCCTTTGCCAGGGTTCACTATTCTGTAGCCTCAAAAAAGACCCCTCATTTTGCCCCCTCCAACACCTGGGCCTGAGACAGGGAGAGGAGGTGGCACCCCACAGACTCAGACAATAGAAGAGACATGGCTCCTCTCCCTCTAAGATATTTCATGGCACTTTTCCCATAAGCAGATGACACCACTATGGTGGCAACTCCCTTTTCCAGATGGCTCCTGTCATTTATAATGGGCAGAGAAACTGTTCTGCTGTGGCTGGGTAAAAACACCCTGAATTTCATTCTGAGCGATGTGAAATCCATCCCTTTGGATCCCTTTCACAGCAGAAATGAAATAAAAATGAATGCACAAATGTAGGACAATTATCACTCAATTAATTCCAGTCCTGTCACCATAACACACTGTTTGACCTTATTCATAGTTACTTGATCTTCAGCTCTTTAATATTTCAGTTGACCTTTTGGGCTGGAAGGATGCTGCTGTTTCTCACCAGCATTCATGAGTCAACCTGTGCATCAAGTCACAGCAGTGGCCCCAGCCTCATTTATCATTCCATTTAAGGTGTCAGCAGAGCCATTATTCAGATGACTGGCCACACATGTAATCAATCTTTAATGAAACAATAATTGCACCTTCCACTCCACAAGATCTCTGCCTTCCTTAAAGGTATCTTGTATATTAATTATTGAAAACAAGTGTGTTTTACCAGCAATAAGTTATGTTTCATCCATTGTCATCTTTCAAGAGAATTTTAACTGGGAAATTTATGACCTTTGGCTTCACTAAGGGATGGGTAAACAGCAGCTTCTGTTGTTCTTTCTCTTACCTTATAATTTCTCATAATTCCTGTAGGTTTTTGCATATTGTCAGAAACAGAAACGTGGGATCAATGGGCTGCTGGCAATAAAGAGGTGACATGTTTACGTGCCCAAGGTGACATTGGTGATTGTCCCTGTGCAAAGTGCTCCTGTTCTGCAAGAGGTGATGCTGCGGCAAAGCAAAGGATAGTTCCAAAATGGGAGACCTCAGGGCTACCTGTGCCTTCTTCCCTTTCCAAAAGTATTCAAACTTGCATTATTTTTTGAGATGGTTAGTTCAGAGACACATGGTAGTAAACCAGCCTCTCATCAGGTGAGGCTCCTCATTGGTTTTTGCCCCATAAAAAGCCAGCAGCTGCTGGGCTTGTGCTCCTTGCAAGCTGAGAAGGGCTTAGGAGCACTTCATCTTGTGCTGCTCCTTGGAAGTCAAGTGGAGGTAAGACAGAAAACAGAAGGTTTAGTGCTGGCAGCATTTGGAAACTGGGGGGTGGGGAAAGGCTTATCAAAATTTAGGCTTTTAAATGTTTAATTAGAGCAACAGATATTTTTTAATGAATATGAACAATTTTTGTGAATTTATAGACCCCAAAGTACTTTCTGCCTAAAGATGATTCACGAGAAAAATTTAACTGGCTGTAAAAGCTGCTTGGTTTGGGAGTAAATTGCTCAGTGACGGAGCAGCATTTTTAAAAGTGAATGCAGGGAGAGTGGTAAGTGCTGCTGTTGGTCCTGGTGCAGCCCCTGTAGATCCCAGAAACAGCAGCAGAGCCCTGATCCTGCTGTAGCAACAGAGGAGTTAATGGTAAAGTTGCTCTTGCGAGCCTCTTTGTTTTCTCAGAGCTGTATTATTTTACTTGTGTATTTCTTTCACCTTGTTCACAACCTTCAGCAGCCGTTTCAGCTGGGGGTTTTGTTTTCTCTCTTTTTTTTTTTTTTTTTTTCTTCCTGAAATTACCATCAGCCTCGTTGGAGGAGAGTATTACAAGGGTCTGGTACCCTGAGCTGTTTGCACTGCCATCCCAGCGGAGGAGGGAGAGCAAAATGAACCTCCCATTTATGCAGCGAGTCTAATGATGGGGGAGCAAGGCAAATATGTGAACAAAGAGCCTCTGTTTGCCTCTGCTGTGACAAGGCTGTGTCTTGGGGAGCAATCTCTCCTGTTGTTAAGTTTCTCTCCCGTCATTATTGACTTTCTGTGCTGCACTGAGACAGCTCCTGCCTTCCCCAACAGAATGGTGACAGATAAAGCAACCCAGCGAGCAGGGAAAGCTTCGTGCATGGGGCTGGAAATGCGTTTTGTGGTTTGGGTGGTTTTTTTCCCCTCGAAGTGTTTTCATGCAGTTCCATTCTTTGCTGCTCTCAGCTGCCCAGGTTCAAGGTTCTCTTGTACTGCACGGTAAGAGCTCCGTGTTCCTTCTGCAAGATAAACCAGCAGCTGAGAAACGGCCTCAGCAGGGCCACCCTGGCACAGGGGAGGGGGGGTGAGCAGCACAGAAACACACACATTGCCCTCCTCTGTGTCCCCCTCATTCTCCTTTCAGCCCCCTTCTCCACAAACCCCCAATCTATAGCAAGGAGCTCCTCTCCACCCCCCCCTTTGGGTCTGCTCAGGGTGAAGGAACTGAGGATTTTTCTTATTTTTCCTGCATGTTCCTGCTTGGCAGCAATACCTTCTCCCACGGGACTCAAGGTGCTGCACTTCATCCCACAGGCAGATTTCTCATTTTAAGAAGCCATGTCCTTCAGAACAGGCTCCACCTGCTGCTGTGTGGTTGTGGGTGGATGTGAAGGCAGGAGCAGGACCCCAGTCTGGTCCTGCCAAAACCAGGGCTCAGCAGGTGCCAGTGCCACTGCTGGCTGGGATTATCAGTGAGAACAGCACTGGCAAAGTCTCTTGGGGTCAGGGAGAAGTGACCCATCTACCTTGTGCCATCTTCTTGTCACCTCCCAGCATAAACCCCTTGTGTATAAAGGTATTTTACTGTGTTTAGTGGCATGAAAAACACTCTTGTTTGTACATCCTTGGGGCTGGTTGTCAGAATGCTGCCCTGGGGATGATGCACAGGGCTGAGGTTTTTAAAGGACAACTGAGGGCATGAACCTTGCTTGAACTTGAAGAGGGGACACTGCTCAGGCATTCCATGAGAGATCCCAAGTTGGGCCATCTCCATTCCAGAGTGGTTGCAGTGCTGCCTCAGTTCTGGGGAACTACCTTGGAGCAAAGCTCCAGAGGGGAAGGAAAAAAAAAAAGAGAAACCATTCTGCTGGCACAGGATTAGTTAGTGCAAGGTTAAATCCCACTAATTTAAAAGACTGGATTGCAGGGTTATAAATGACACAGCTTCCTGTATTGTTTGATAATGAATTGTTTGAATCCTGTTGTATTAAGGGGTGGGAAAAACAGCCAGATAAAAGAGGAATGCCCTTTTCCTTCTATGCACACTGAACTCCATTTGTCCGGGAAGGATTTATAGTTTTCATCATAATTTAATTCTAAAACATATCACTTAATTAAAGGGATTTATTAAAATCCTCTGGCAGTGCCTTTTTACGATTAGCCCAGGACTCAGCTCCTGAATGTCATGCAGAAAATTCATCAATTGATTTGTTGAACTGCACAGGTCTCACCCCCTCCCTGCTCTGGCTGACTCGGGGTGGAAGAAAGAAATCTATAGTCAAAAGCTTAAAAATCTCAGAGATGGATTGGGTTTGCTGATTTCATCCCTTTTTTCCTTCCCCTCCCCCTATCCCTGGGACTGGTTTCCCGAGCCTCTGTTAATGAGCCGATTAATATTGATGATGGAGCACTGAGCTGTCAGTCTGGCTGCCAGAGCCTGACTCCAGCACTCGAGGAGCTCTGCTCTGATAGCAGCCACAGGGACACCAGTTTCCCAGTCTCTGAGGAGACATGCAAGATGGATTCGTGCTGGGATGAAAATGGTACCTGCCCTTCCCTCAGCAAGGCCTTGGGCTCTGTGTTGTACGAGCCTGAATGAGCCCTGAGCCTGAAAAAGCTTCCTGACATGGACTGCTCTGTGACACCCTCCCTCAAAATCAGGCAGCTCTTGGGGTTGTATGGGACAAAGGCTCTGCTTCCTGATGGTACAGCTGAAGAAAAGGGCCTGGAAATATTTCTAGGTGTCCTGAATTGCCTAAAGGCTCAAAATACTGAGGGCAAAAGAGAATCCCACCAAAAGGGCTGTGAATGAGCATCCTGCCTCTCCACACTTTCTCCAGCTTCCAGGCTGGTCTGGGAGAGAGGGGACTTTTTCAGATTGTGATGGGGACTTGAGAATGGGAGCACATCCAGCTGCAGGAGCAGATCCCTTGTCACTATCCCTGGCCACTTTCATTTGTCTCCCACAGAGTTATTCTCCTCCTGTTCGAACTTCTGATGAGATGTATTGAGAACCGCTCTTCTCTAAGCCCATAAATCCTCCCATAACCCAACCAGAGAGCCTTGGGAGTCTTATTAAAAAACCCATGAAGGAGTTCAAACCACCTCTGATGACATTGTGCCTGTAGCCTTTTTAGTGTTCCACTGTGAAACCGGGAATTTCAGCCCCGTGTTTGGCATCGCTCCCCGAGCCCGGGGCTCGTGGGGAATACAAATCAGTGCTAAGGGGCTCCAGCTCTGGATCCTCGTGTCAGCCTGAAATGCACTCAATCTCTGGATGTAGCTGTCTGTTAGCCTTGTTTATCAGAGCTGCAAGGACCAGGGGAGAAAGAAAAGAGGGAAAAGCTTTTCAGTTTTCTTAGTTCCCTCCCCTGTGCTGTACAGTGATGTGGACCAAAGGTGATGAAGTGCTGCCTTGGGAGGCACCTTTGCAGTCTCACTGTGCAAATGTTTTAATCAGAATAGTCCAGCCCCAGTGGCTGATCCTTTTCTTTTTGGCCTTTACCATCACAGCTGCAGGGAGCAGCTATTCAAGTCAGCTTGGTGTTTTGGGTAGAATACATGAAGGCTCTGAAAGCATTTTTTTATGCCTTTAATGAGTCTTTCTGACCCTAAATGTTGCCTCCAAGCAGGAGAGGGTCACCAACAACATACTTTTTCTGCATCTTGCCCAGACTGATGATGCACATCAGCATCAGGTGCACTGTGGTGCTTGGGACCGACCTGTGCTCAGAGCCATGTGAGACCAATTCCTCATCAGACTCACCCAAGAGAAAGGGCTCATCTGCTGAGGTGGAAAGATGAGGTTAAAAAGCCCCTTTCTCTGCTGCCTCCTCCCAAAGCCTCTGGTTTTGGTCCATGGCAATCCTTTCTCCTGGAGTCACTGTATTTCCCTGTGCTGCTCCAGGCAGCTCCCATGAAAATCCCACCTAACTGGGGTGGGCTTGGGGAGGACACTCACAGCTCACAGGGCTGTGCTCTGGGAACCCAATCAAACTGCTCAATGCAGCATTTTTCTCAAAAATGGCCCCTCGGAGGAGTTTTTTCCAAAGCTTTCAACTCTCCCATCTTTCCAAGGAGGAGGGGGTGAAGGTTGCCAGTGCAGCAGTTCATTTGCATTACAAAATGTGAGTAAGACGTTGTCCTCAGGCTTATGAAGTCCTGTCAGAAGACTGAATTGAAATACAGTGCCCCAAGTCCCTCTTGGTTTGTATTTAATTAAGGCCTTTCATTCATCATTTATTTCTGCATCCCACCATCTTTGGTAGCTCATAAAGAAAGAGGAAAATAAGGTTTCTGACAAAGATGCTTTTAAGTGTTTTCTGAAGGCAACAGGCTCCTCTGCTCTTTGTCTCTGTTGAAGACTTCTTTAACCCCTTTCTCTTTTTTTTTTAGTGACACAGGCACTTTTTATCTGCTTTTTACTAAAGGGAGTCCTGCCAAGTTTATCAGAAATGGAGGATGATTCCTTGCCCCCTCGTGCCAAAGTCTCCCTGCTGCTCCTGACATTAGTGCCCAGTTCTTTTGTGGGACAGAGAACTGTGTTAATTTTTGGATAAAAATGAAAACTAATGAGGAAGAGACAACTGTGGCCTCCCTGTGCTAGGTCTGGAGTCTTTCAAGTCTGGCTATAAAAGCACTGGTGTGCACAAAGCTTGGCTCGGCGTCTGTAAGAATTCATTCTGAAAAGGGATTTATATTTATCCTCCCATCTTTCTTCTAGTTACCAAAACGCATTCTTAATGCAGGTAATTAAAAATGCACACACATCCCAAGAGCAGAGCTGTTCAGAAAGCAGCTCAGGTGCAGCCAAGCGTGCCCACTTCTCCATTTTTACCCTTTGAACTCCCTAAGAATCCAAGGGAATCATCTTCAGATGGCGGGGAATCGCTTATCCCCCACCCCCCGTTTGTTTGTGTGGTGTCTTCCTTTAAGAAAATGTGAACATTTTTTGCTGGCTGTGAAAGTGTGGGGGAGGTGGTTTCAGTCCTGCCGAGGTGTGAAGAGTGAAGTCTCTCCTGTCTCATGCACTGTGGTGTTGCTGGGGGGTGTCTCATCCATCCCGAGCTGCCGGATCACGCTCCAGCCGGGAATTCGGCACCCGGAGCCCCCCCAGCCCTGGGAAGGGATTCAGCTTTGCCAAAACACTTCACCCCCACATGGCTCGATGCCCCTTGGCTTTATAAACCCCCGTTCCCATCGCTCCTGATCCGCTGTCCTATTTGTCTCCCTGGCTCTGCCTTCCCTGGAGTGAAGGCTGGAGCTCCTCTCGCTCGCTGGGGAAAATTCAGGGATATTTATCACTGTCAGCAGGGAGGTGGAGGGGTTTTCATAACAACTCCCTACATGTGTTCTGGCACATGATCCTGTTTTTACATGGGCTTAAATGTGGATCAATGATCTGCCCTGTCCCCCGAAGAGCCATGTGGCAGCCGTGACATTTCGGAGCTGCCTTCGGTGTATCACCACTTGCAGACTTGCCAGAGCACTTCTGCAGCTCCCATCCCTTCTGACAATCCATTATTTGAGAAATTAAATCTGAAGTGCATATGTGACCATCCTTCTGATTCGCAGGGTCGGCACCGGGGGCTTTGCAGGAATAAACAAAAGCCTCTGGTTGGGGTTCCTGGGTCCTGCTGCCTTCATCCAAACCTTTTCTGACAGCACTTATCAATTATTTGAGTCTCTGGGAGGAGGGAAAGGCTCTGTGCTGTGGGGCCAGTTGTTGCTGGTGACCAGCCTGAAGGCTCAGAGCCAAAATCCTGGAGGCCCTTAACAGAGCCTGCTTTGCTGCTGGTGACAAGGAGGAATTTTCTCCTCTTCTTTGCTCTGTGAGCAGTAGAAAGAGTTTCTTATCCAGCCCCATCCAGGGCTTCTCCTCCTCCATAGTTATCACAGCTGTGCCTCATTGTTAATGGCAGAATAATGGGAGCAAGTGAAGATGGGAGGAGAGCTCTCTTCCCTGGGCACTGGGAACAGAAGATGCTCTTCCTTCTCCCTGTTTAACCTCCTGCTGATTTTGGCTCTGCCTGGACTCCCATTATGCCAGAGAAACACAGCTGGGGAGGAAAGAACAGGGGGAGGAGACTGGGGAGGCTCTTGGATACTTGTGCAGTAATAACTTATTTATTTAAGAATTCGAAAGGTATGTTGTCTCTGTGGTGTGTCTGAACACATGCAGGGTGATGAGACCTAGAGAAGAGAAAAAAACCTTCATTTTCTGATTCAGTTTTAACTCTTTCTCCTTTTAGAAACACGGTTTAAGTGGTGAAATGGGAGTGTTTAGGACCAGCATAACTGTTTAGTAAACAAGCCTGGAAATACAAACTTCTGGTTCTGCAGCATTGCTGCAAAACCAAACTCAAACGGAGAGGGAATTAACTAAAAATTCATGGCTGCTGGGAGCCCTTGCTCAGCCCAGCTGAGCTGTAGCTCCCAACCCCCCTCCCTGAGCCACTCCTGCCATTCCCCAAGTTGCCAGCTTGGAGGATGGTCTCGAGAGGGAATCAATTAGAAAGGACCATTTCTGTTATTTATTAGGAGCTCTATGGATTTGGTGGCAGGGCTGTGAGACTAAACTTCCTCTCTATCTCTTCTTATTGTCCTCCAGGGCTGGGCTGGGAGAAGCACAGAGCTTTTATCGCCCTTTGCCTGAATGTACCTGTTCAGCAGATGAATAAAGGCCACTTTTCTCCAGTGCTGTCAGCCAGGCTCCTTTTAACCAGCAAGTTTTGCCCATTTAGTTTTGACACTTAATAAGAGCTTTAGCAGGCAGAAACCTTGTACTGCATTTTCTGAAATAGGCTCCTGCTCAGTAAAGCCTGGTATTAAGGAAGCACTTAAATCAAGACAGATGTTTACATGAATTTTGGAGCAGAAGCTGCAAAATGTTTGGAGAATACACAGCCAAGCTCTGTACCACAACAGAGCACTGAAATCCTCCACTTTGGAGCTGTGGTTACATTCCAGCCTGTAATTCAGTTTTCAAATGCACGAGGTGCCTGCAATGGTGCTACAAAATGTTCCCTTGCTGTTAATCTGCACTGCAGTCTGACCACCTGAAAGGCACCTTTTTGGGGATGAAACGGCCTGTTTCATCCAGGTTGCTTTTTTGTGCTTTTTTTCCCACTGCTTTCTTCTTGTTCTTGGAGCATCCTTTGACTTCTCTGCTGGTATTGATCAGAGCCAGGGCCTGCAGTGCGAGCTGGGAGGGAATGGGGTGAGCCAGGGCAGTCAAGGGGGTCAGTGCTCTGTGCAGCCAGAGTTTGGCTTCCAGCAAGGATGGAAATGCTCTGCTTGAGGGCATGGAGGGAGAATGTCGGGGAAAAAAAGGCAGCAGAAGCATTTGCTGTCCTTCAGTGCCTTGCCAAGGCAAACCTGGCTGCTCCCTTACCTGTGGCAGCAGCTGCAGCAGTGGTTTAGCCCTATGAAAGGTGTGAGCCCCATCTCATCGTGTCAAAGGGATGAAGGAGGTGGTGGGAAGTCCAGTGAAGTGCTACAAAGATGACGAAGGGACTGGAGCATCTCTCTGACCAGGACAGGCTGAGGGAGCTGGGCCTGATCATCCTCGAGATGTCTGAGAGGGGGGCTGAGATACTGTCTGTGTCTGCAAGGAGGGGTCAGAGGATGGACCGGGCTCTGCTCTGGGGTCCCTAACGATGAGACAAGAGGCAGTGGGCCAAAACTGATGCCCAGGAGGCTCCACATGAATATGAGGAAGAACTTCTTCCCCGTGCAGTGGTGGAGCACTGGAACAGGTCACCCAGAGAAGGTGTAGAGTCTCCCTCACTGGGGATATTCCAGAACTGTCAGGACACAATCCTGTGCCATGTGCTCTGGGATGCCCTTGCCTGAGTAGGAAATGGACCAGATGTGGGACCTGTGGTCCCTTCCAGTCTTATCCATTCTGTGATTCTGTGATCATCCATGGAAGGAGGCTCAGCTGGGAGGTGAGCTCATTGCCCCGGGGCCAGAGCAGAGCCCGCCGGGTTTAATTGCACTCAGACTCTGATTGATTCCTTTTCTTCTTTTCCTTTTCTCTTTTTTTCTTTTTTTGTAGCTCATTACCCAGCAAGTCATTTTAATTAACACCATCTAATATGGGTTGAGATGTATTTTGCAAATGTCAGCACTCTTTTTTTTTTTCTCCTTCCCTTCCTCCCCGTAGACCAAATGTGGAAAGTTCCATGTTCCAAAGCTAAATGATTCCAGTTGATTTAGCAGTGGTAAAGCAAGTCATTAGCAAAGTGCTTTATGAAGCCATAAACGTCCTTTCCAAGTCCTTTACAAGATTCTTGGGGAAAATCTTTTTGTCACAGAGAGTTTTCCACTGCAATGCTCTTCACCTGATGAACAAAGGGGTCAGAGTAGATGTGGGGCTTGTGCATCTCATCTTTGTGGGGACATTTCTCCACAAAGCAAGGGAAAGGCAGATCCCAGAGCAGCACCCATATTCTGCTCAGCTTCCAGGTGCTAATGTAGGAAACTCCTGAGGCCCCCAGGGACCCCTCAAGTGTGAGGTGGGGCCAAGGCAGGATCAGTAATAACAGGAGCAAGGGCAGCTCTTACCAGATCCACTGGGAGTTGAATAAAGCTCCTGGTAAAGTCACTGCCAAAGCTCTTAATGATCTCAGTTGTGTCTGACAAAGCTCCAGGAACAACTTGAACCAGTCTTACAATTAAATCCTCTGCTGTTAAGCTGTGCTGGTGCAGGTCACCACCACAGTTTCAAGTGACAGGAGGCATTTGCTGCTTGTCACCTGTTGGCTCAGTTCTCGGAGTGTGAACACCAGGAAAAAGTATTTCCAGGCTGAAATTCTGATTAACCCCTTGGAACCCACAGCCAGTGTTCCCCCCTTCATCAGGGAATGATGGAGAAAGGGTTGCAGAGAGATCCAGCAGGTACCAGCTGTGAGTGTGTGGGCACAGGAATAGCTGAGCAGCCTGATGAAATAGTTTCTCTCCTCATATCTCTGACAACATTACACCTTCCTTTCTCCTGGTGTTCAGGGGGGGAAATGGAAAGCATAAAACTGGAATATCTCCATTAGAAAGCTGATACCCCTAAAAATGAGACATACTCCTGTAGCACCACTGTAATACAACTGCAGATAAAAACCTGTCAAGAGCAAAGAGCTTGATGGAAACAGTGACCACAGAGTGGCTTATTCCTTGGGGGTTTATTTAGTTCAGTTTGGGAGGCAATGTGCTAAATGATTTGCTGTTTCCAAAGCCCTCTCAGAGCTGCCAGATTTAGGCTGATAAATAGCAGTCAAGCTTAGTGTATAAAGTCCACATTCATAAATTAGTGGTCGTGTGCGAAGGATCCTCCTCATTGCAGTGGTTCAAGAGGCTGTGCCAAACCATTGAAGGATTTGGTACAACATACATCGTGTTTAACAACATGTGCAGAGCTATCTTTCCCAATCCATTTCTCTTGGATACCCCTCATCCTGGGCCTAAACATGAAATACAGCAGGTGCTGCTTTCAGCGTTGTTGCCTCTCATCACCCACGGGTGCGAAATGATCTGTAATATTTAATATCTATTCAGCAGACCAGATTTAATGCAGACTTAAAGAACGAGGCCTGGTGAGGTTTTTTTTTTCTCTCCCCTCTCCCTTACATTTGTACAACTTCACTGGCTTCAGTTCAAGCTTCATTAGGAGCAGACTATTACACACAACAGCCGAGGATGGATGGCTCGTAATGAACACTGGGGTTTGCAGGATTCCTCCTACTCTGTGCCAGCGAGCCAAGCCCGTAAAGCTGATACTACATCATCTTTTTTTTTATTATTTATTGCTTGTAAATATCCTTTCCAAGCAAAGTGGTGCCTAAATGCTCCCCTGTGCTGCTGAGGGTTCAACCGGGATGTTGCCGGGCGCTGGTGCCAGCTGGGGAGTTTGTCCAGAGGTTCAGGCTTGTGAGGAGAAAAGTACCAAGTTATCTTTCAGTCTCGCTTCTAAAAAGTAGTTTTGCTGACAAAACATGTCCCTCATTCGTATCAAACATCTCTTTCATAGAATCATAGAATGGTTTGGGTTGGAAGGGACTATAAAGGTCATCTCATTCCAACCCCCTGCCATGGGCAGGGACACCTTCCACTAGCCCAGGTTGCTCCAAGCCCTGGCCAACCTGGCCTTGGACACTTCCAGGGATGGGGCAGCCACAGCTTCTCTGGGCAACCTGTGCCCAGATCCTGTGCCAGGATCTCACCACCCTCACAGGGAAAAATTTCTTCCCAATATCTGATCTAAACTTGCCCTGTCAGCATTGGATGCTCTTTTCCCAGTTCTGCAGTCCCAGGGAGGTGTTTTGGGTTCAGACCATTCAGTTGTGCTCCAACTAGTTATTTTAATGGGAAAAAACACAGTGGGCTGCAGAGTCCTTTCCCACCTGGCTCTAATTAATTTATACCTCATTAATTATGACCAAAGATTTCCTGACCATAAACCATGTTGAGTTTGAAAGTAGATAATACCAGTTAGTGATGGGGATAAAATCTCAGAAATGTGTCTGCTTCACCTCCCAGAGTGCCTCAATCCAAAGGGTGCTTGCACAGGAGTCACAATCCTGTTTTTCTCCTCCAAGGGGGAGAATCTCCAGCATCCTCCCTCCACTGGTCTCTTCTCTTTCCCCCCAAACCCAGTCCCAGCTGCCTGGTACCTCACTGCCAGTTGGGGTTAAACCATGACAGTCTGTGAGGACAGAGAGTGAGAAAAAAAGGAAAATCTGAGAAACTTTCTCCCAACATCAGCACTTTGAGAGTTGTGGGTGAGACATGCAAATGAGATTGATTCGTCTTTCTGAGGGGAGTCAGACGATTTAATTTATTCCTCAGTGTTCCTGTAGCTCTCACATAAAGCTGTGCTGAGGGGCACGAGGATCCCTCCACCCTGAGGCTGCAGGAGGGTCAGAGCAGTGAGTTGTTCAGGGTTTCATTGCAGGGCCTGGGGGCTGCACCTCCCCTCCCCGAGCTGCTGCAGAGGAGCACTTTGCCTGCTAATCCCGTCATTCAGGGTCTGGTTCTTTTGGGAAACAGGAGAGCAGGGAAGAGCCCTGACGTGCTGCTTCCCTGGCTCTGCAGGGTCCCCTTTCCCCCACACAGTCAAGGCTCGTGGGAAGCTGGGTGTGATCCTTGAGCTTGCCACGATCTCAGGGACTTGTTGACAAGATTGCTGAGGGTGTTTTTTGTGCTTTTGGAAAGAACAGTTTTCCCTCGTGCAGGATCCCAATCTTGACTCATCCTGCCATACTTCCTCCTGCTTCTTCCATCTGCTTTTCCTCAGGTAGCTGGAGTTGGCTGTGCTGCCTCCCTTTTGCTCCCCCCAGCCCAGGCAGGAGTGAAGTGCTGAGCATCCCCCTGTGCTGCAGGAGACACCCCTGCCTGCAATGGCAAAAGAAGGTACCTCTGATCTTCAGGGAGTTTTACTTTTCCCCCACATGCACAGTCCTGCATGGCTTCAGCCTTCCCCCAACTTCTGGGAATCACTGGTATCAGAAACCCTGAGCACTGTTGTGTGAAGCACTGAGCTTCTGCTCAGGAATACTCTGAATCAGGCACAGGGAAAACTTGCAACTGTGTGAAAAAAATCAGATTTAAGAAATTCTTCTTGGATTCTTTTCTCTTTCCTTACCTTCTATTTTTCTGATCCATTAGCTGATGTTTTTTCTGCTGTAAAGGCTAACATGAAAGGCTTTTTTTAAGTAGAATGTGTGATTCCCAGGTAACTACCTTGCCTTGGAGCTGTGGGTTTAAGAAAAACACTGAATACCTTATAGCTCATGATTAAAACACTGCCAGTGATCAAAGCAGCTCTGGGAAGATTATTTAACCTTGAAGAAAGGAAGGTTCAGGGTAGGCATTAAGGAAAATTCCACTTGTAAGGATGGGCACGTGCTGGGAGGGAGGGATGGAAGGTCAGAGCCAGGTCAGATGCTGTCTGCCTGGGGCTGGGAAGAAAGTTCCCACCTCCTTTGCCTCCTACACTGTAAGGTCTGGGATGGTCTTCTGCTCTGTGTGTGCAAGATGAGGGGTCAGCCTGGATTTACTGAGAGGCAATTAAAATACAGAACTGGCTGTTGTCCAAAGAAAAACTGAGTTGAGATGTCTGGTTGAAAAACTCAGGAGCCCCAAGGCTGAGTTTTGGGACATCACAAACCTTTTCCCTGCTCTCCATCCCAGAGAAAGCTGTGAGCTGCTCCCAGGAGGAGAGGCTGGTGGCAGTGCTGGTCCTGGACCCAGGAGCTGGTTCTCCCCAGATCTCTCCAGCTGGTGAGCAAAGCCAGCAGGAGCTCAGGAAACCGAGTAAACTCCCCCCTGAGGTCTCTGAGTCGGTGTCTGGGCTGCCCTTTTCACATGTTCAGCCTCAGAACCTGTTGTTTTTTTCCTGCAAAAACCCAAGAAAATGCAAAAGAGGAGCCAGTCCCCAAGGCCTGAGCTTGATTTAATACTAATCACTGCAAGCATCCAAACTCTGGCTGGGGCTGGCTTTAATTAAAATGACAAAATAGGGGAGCCACGGGGATGAATTACTGAAGGAAAATGCTATATTTCCCCATGGCTAGTTTAATTTAAAAAAAACAATGCATCAGACATGAAGGACCTTCTCCCTTGTGCAAAAGCAGGAAGGGCAGGGCTGACACAGGCACTGGTGGTGACCATGTCACCCAAACAGTTTCCTCTGTCATTAAACCCACATTCCCAGCTCCAGAAACGCCCCCAGTGCATCCACTTGGCCAGCTTTGCTGCAGTTTTTTCCCCTCACTGCCTTTTTATTTGTATAAATTATCATACCCCCAGGCTCAAACATCTCAGATGCTGCAAAAGGAGAAAGAAATGCAGGGAGTGATGCCTCTCTTCATGCGCTGTCCTGCTCAGGAGTGGCAGAATCCAGGCTGCCACTGTTGGAGACGCTGCCCTTGCTGTCCTTATCACTTGCACCTCTGTGATGTTTAAGATCTGAAGGGTAGAGCAGGTCTTTAATTTTGGAATGGAGGTGGTGAGGGTCCCCTGGGTCTGGCTGTGCAGGGGCTGAGGTGATGTGGGGGGTTCTTTGCTGTTCTTCCTGCGTTCAGCTGCGCTCTCAACATGAGAAGGTGCATTTCCAGCCCCAAAGTCATTGGGGTCTAGTAGAGCCTTTCTTTTCCCTACTTGATGGTAGAGCCCTATGGCTTCTTTCCAAGGCTGTTTTTGATTCCTTTTTAGAGCAGAAGAGTGCCTCTGGATAAATAATTCTTGACCTGCAGCTCGAGAGGTGCATTCAACTGAACTCCGGTGCAGGAGCTCTCTGGCTCTCCCCAGACACCTGCTTTTCTGCTCCTATTAAAAAAAAACACTTTCATATCTACCATTTACTTCTTGCCCACCTCTGAACCCCCAGGATCTTCTGGGCCTGCATTAAACAAGCCCATCTTCTGATCTCCCTGGGTTTGGCAGCCAGAGCCCTGCTCGTGGACAGCTCCTCGCTAAGCCCTAGTGATGTTTATTGATTCCTAATTTCCATCCCCTGTGGTAGCCAAAGAGCTTTGTCCAGCACTCAGGTTAAAGAAAAACCTTGGCACGAATCCATCAGATGGAACAGGGCTTTCTGTGTCTTTTGTACCACGCTCAGGAATTAACTCATCCTCTGAGTCAACACATGTGTGTCTGTGTGGATTATCGCTCCTGCAGATAACTGTGCAACCATGGTTACAGCCTTTTAGGTGCTGGGATATTTGGGGCAGACTGTAATTTTGGCTCAGTACTTCGAAAGATGAAGGGGAGTCTGCTAGAAAAGGCTCTGCTCCTCTGGGTCTTTGGAGGATGGAAAATATCAGGCCCTTCTGGTGGTTGTGGCACGAAGCCGTGCGACGGCGCATTTGTGCCTCAGCATAATGTGCTTTTTTATTACCCTTAAACAAGAAAGAAACACCCCAAAGGGGACTTTTCCTGCTGGTCAGGGTGAAGAATTACACCCAAGTGACCCACTTGGGTCCATCAGACCATTCCCTGCTCCCGGGCTGGGCACAGTGTAGTCACGTTAAATCCATCGGTAAGTGACACAAAGACCCTTTGGCACAGAGGGTAAAGCAAACTGCTGGTGGAGGTGGTTGGAGCTGTGAAGTCTGTGCCACCAGTTGATTTACCACTGGCACAGCGATGCTGAACCAGGTCGATAAAGAAGCCAGACTCCAAAAATGGAATTAAATAATTATTCTCACTTTCTTTGACTTCGGGAAGATCCTATTAGAGAAAAGAGCCTGGATTACTGCCTGGCTGACATTTTCCTCTGAGCCTGTCTCCAGATTGGATTTAGCTCTTTTATCTCCTAATCCCCAGAGCTTTTTAATGTAGAAAGTAATGGCATCCAAAGGCAAATTTAATTTTGACAAGTAATCTGACTTCCTTTCCTTTTCTGGATCCCGGTTTTAATCCTGTTTGCTGTCTGAAGCTGCATTATATGGATGTATTTAAAATCCTTACCCCTCTGAAATCTTTCAAAGAGGGAGAAAAATAAGGGAAACTGCAAGCCTGGAAGCAAGGAATAGTTTCTTATCAAACATTTCAAAACGTCTCATTGCTGCTGGTTTTATTAACCCCTGCACTGCCCTCCAACTTGGCTCTGTGCTTCCTTTCTTTAGCTCCATTTTAAGTGTCAGAATCGTTCAAGGAGTGGGAATTTCAGGTTTTCTCCAGCTCTGCTGTTTGTGTCAGCAGGTTGGGGCTGGACTGTGAGTACAGAGCTGTGACCCCCTTGAGGTGATGTCCCTCTGCCACCAACACACTCCGGTGTGGAGGACGCTGCCTACCCAGTGTTTGGCATCAGCCACTGCAAAAAAATCCCTAAACCCAAATCACAGGGAAAGGGCAGGGTAATGGAGCTTCAAAGCCACTAATCTCAGCAGAGAAAATAGAAATTTATGTTGTTATTACACTTCTCAGCTCCAGGTCCCAGAGGAACACCAATCCATTGGACTGATCATTGCCTATTTCCGACACGGTGACACCTCACCCTGTGCTGTTGTCCTGATTCATCCCAGCTCAGAGCTTACTGTTTCCTTGAAAATATCAATTGCAAATAGGGCCTTTCTCCTCCTGAGAAAAATCTGTGCTTATTGACAGGGACTGTTTTCACAAAAAGCCATAAAATGCAGAATGTCCCTGTCACTCTGCGGCGACTCAGCTGATGGTTCGTTATTCCAGCACATAAATACCTGACTCCTGCAGAAACCAAATGTGCAGCTCCAGGCACCGATGGCACCTCGCTATTAAACAAACAAAATGTATATCTGTCTCATTCCAGCTTGGTTAGAAAAACCATCTCAGCAAAAGGAGGGATTGTGTTTAAATACAGGGCTTTGCAAACGTCAGCCTCAAAACAGGGAGAGGAACTCGTGAGCCGGGCAGGGATGGAAAGGGATCAGTTTTCCACGGCGAGGTGCCGTGGTCAGAGAGAACTAAGTGAAACAAATGAGGGCTTTGCTGCAGGTTATGTTGGTGCTGGAGGATATTAGAGTAAGTCACGTCCCACATGCCAACATGCTCCATTAGGCCTCAGACCAGGGCCACACGCTCTCAGCAGAGAACCAGTGTACAACAGCATTAGTTACCGAGGGGTGAAGCAGTAAAACCACTTCCTTTTGCAATTCCTGCCTTTTTTTCTCCCCTCCTTCCTAAGCCACCAATCCATCTTGCTCGGGATCTGTCATGGGAAATAGATAGTGATGTAGAGGATTAGACCACTCTAGGGATGCAGGAGCACGTTGGCTGGGTTAGGAACGAGGGAAAAACATTTGGGCAGTATTTTTGTTTTCACCTTGCTCTCTGAAATAAACAGGACTTTCCCAACCTCTTTTTTTGACTACAGACAACCACACCTTGGCCATATTCTACCTGTATTCCCAACTAAACGTGCACTGAGTGATCCTGGCATAAAGTAGAGGGTCTTCTTGTATGGAGTTGACTGGAAGAGGATGTTAAAGGATTTTCTGCTTGGAAGCTGATACCCTGGTGCAGCTGTAACCAGCCAAAACCTGAGAGCCAGCCAACACCTCCATCATGGACCAGTAAGGTTGAGTCTATTGTTGCTCTCATGCTCAGTCTCTTTGGTCCCCCCAGAGAGGGGGGGAATGCAGGTGCTGCACCCACAATGCAGAGATGCCCTGCCCTGGGAATGCATCAGGAATCACAGCCAGCTGAGCCAAAATGGGAATCAAGGCACTATCCCCCCAGCCACCTCCAAGTACCAGCTTCCACCTTGGCTCCTCAAGGACCAGCTCTGCTTTTAAAGGCAGGGCAGTTGGATCCAGTCGGGCTGTGGATGTTTCCCAGCAGCTGCCTGGTGCATACAGTTCTGCACATTTGTGTTAATGATCGTGATGAGCACTGGAAATGTGTCTGGGCGGGAAATAGAGAGCAGATGAGCCCAAGCACCACACAAGCTTCATTTCTTTCACGAGGCAGACTACTTGGGCATGAAATATTGTCACGCTTTCCCCCGTGGATGAGTGATTCCAGACTTGACCCAGTGCAAGCCGCTGTAAGTAAACACATCTCCTCCGTAGCTCTGGTAAATGATCTAAGAGATCTAACGCTGAGAGTAAGGAGAGGAGGGGAAATATTGTCCCAGGGTTGCTGGATGAGCTTAATGCATTTTTCTCCTTTCGTTTAGCAGGGTGCTTGGGATCTGGGTGGTGAAGGGTGGGTCCATCAAAGCTCAGATGACGTGTGGCCCTGTGGTGGGTGTGATGTTACCAGCCAGCTCACGTGCGGAGGGTTGGGATGATTCACCTCGATTCCGAGTCCCTTTCATCACCATTCAGCCCAGCCCCCAGCTTTCAGACACTCAAGGACCAGCTCTGTTTCTCCAAAGCTTTTCAAGTGTGTTTCAGCACAGCAAAAGCAGATCTGGAGCCAAACTCTCTCCCTGTGGGATGAGCTCATATCTGGGGGTCCAACGGAGGCTCCTGCTCCGCGTGTGAGTGCTGGATGCTGTGGGAGGGACATGGATGATGGTCATCACATAACTGCAAAAATCAATTCCTTTCCTTTTTTGTGACAGCATTTAAAAAACTCAGAGCTAATTTAAGAAATGACCCATTTGTTTATTTGTAATAGACGAGGATCGTTATGGACTATTTATTTTTTATCTCCTCTGCTTTGTCAAAACATAAATCTCTCAAAGTCCATGGTATCTCAAGCCAAACTGCAGGCAGGAACATCATGATGATGTTCCCCTTCCCTGTGAGGCTGGTGAGGCCCTGGCACAGCTGTGGCTGTCCCATCCCTGTAAGTGTCCAAGGCCAGGTTGGACAGGGCTTGGAGCAACCTGGGCCAGTGGAAGGTGTCCCTGCCCATGGCAGGGGGTGGGACTGGATGGTCTCTAAGGTCCCTTCCAACCCAAATCACTCTATGATTCTATGAATTCAGTAAAGATGACTTGGGAAAATGACAACCACAGTGACAACTCTGCCTTATACCATCCTGGTTTGTATTTTCAGGAACACAACATGGAGAGGACTGAAGCTGTATTACGATTTCAACCCATGTGCAGCAACTAAAGATTTCAAGTGGTCAGGTAAGTGCCAAGCTTCTAGAGGGGAAACGCAGTGAGAATCAAATCTCCTTGATAAAATGGAGAAGAAATGGAAACTTTTTACTGGTGACATGAGCAGCAGTGAAAAAAGCAGCATAATCCCCCCCCATCACTCCCCAATTGGTGCATATGGATTAACAATGGGGGCTTGTCTTAGGGCAGGACAGGAGGACTCCTGGTAAGATGTTGCTCTAGCTGTGGTGTCTGACACCTCCCCAGCTGTTAAATGATGTGGGGTGTGACCCTGCAGCTGGTGCCCATGAACAGCCAGCCCTGATTCCTGGGATGGAAAGGGGTTTCTCCAGCCCAGTAGGGATGAAATGGCAGACCCAGGTACCCTTCAATGCAGGGCTGTTTGGGGCTGTGAAACGGAGAGGACGTTGCCTCGTGGGACAGATGGAGAGGAAAGGGAGACAGCAGGAAAAAAAACACAATTCCAGCCAAGCAATATGGCCAGTTAACCAATTCCCTCTCTTTTCTCCTTTAATATTAAAGTAATAACAGCACATTATGTGGAATGGAGAAACCCCTCTCAGGACTGGGTTTTTATCAAGGTGGGTGACAAACCAAGACACATCACTGTGTGTTTGGGAGCCAGTGACAGACAGCAGAGCCCATTCCCAGCATCCCAGCACTGCAGGGAATGTTACAGGGAGAAGACAAGCAACCTGTCCCCCTCTCCTTTCTTATTTCCTTTTTTTTTTTTAATAACTGAAAATATTCCCATTCCCATTAGCCTTCTGTAAGTGCCTCTAAAGGCAGGCTGAAGCTGGGCTTTACAAATTTCCCCCGAATCTCTTGGGATCAGCCAGAGCCTCCGAAGAAGCAATATTTGGATGGGAAACTTATGTCCTCCAAGCTGGCAAGTCGTAGCACTGACACAGATTTTCTTGTAGCTGCAAAGCTCTCTGTGTAAAGGGTATAAAGTCCCTTCTGCCTTCTCCTCCTTCTCCCCCCCTGTGTTATTTAACAACTGGCTATGATTTACATGGTTCATTAATGCACTGGTAACACTGACACACGCATTCCCAAATAAGCCAGAAGGTTTATATTTGACCTGGGCCCTCTGTTCACTGCAGATGCCCCAGAGGATTTGAAAAACAGTGATTTGAAGTGATTGCATTGGATAAGGACATTACTCAGTGCAAATACAATTGGATGCAAGCATTTAATTTTTAAAAAAACATGGCTATTGCAGTGCCTTTGAGCCAGAGAAAACAACAGTTTAGCTCCCTTCATGGTTTTGGCTTTTTATTCTCCCTGAGGGCAGGAAAGGGAAGCAGGACCAGTTTCAGACTGGAGAGGTTTTGTCAGGTGGCTTGGCTGGGATTGCTCTGAAATGGCCTTCAGGACCTTTCAGGTCCCACCTTGGGGGACTGACACCCCAGGTAGGGTGGCAGCAGAGTTTTGGGGTGTCCCTGGGCTGCTCAGCTCCTCCCCAGGCAGCACAGACAGACCTGAGCTCCCAGCCAGTTTCCAACAGCAAGAGATCAGGCCCGGGGATGAACTATAAAGGGAATTATTTGTCCCCCTCGGGTTGGATTTTTATTGCTCCATTTTGGTTATTGGGGACTGAAGGGAAGAAAAGGAGAGAGTTTAAAATGATGATTGCACAATAAATGGCAGCAGCTCTGCTAATGTGCTGAGTGCCTGCAAACAGCTGCTAGTCAAACACCCATAAAGGTTTGCTTTGATGAGGTGTATAACCTTCCCCTTCCTTCAAACAGCTTAACTCCATCGGCTCCTTGCCCTTTCCCAGGCAGGTGAGGAAAAATCAGGGAGCTGGAGCACCAGAAGTACAAACCCTGGGATGGCAGGCGGGGATGGAGGGATCTCCAGGGACCAGAGTGATTCCCTGAGCTCCCTCCCTGCCGTGGAGACCATCAGGCTCAGGGATGGGGATATGGTGAGTGAAAGCCTGTACAAACAACTGGGACAGGAGACAAGATTGCTGAACACACGAGGGAGCAAAGCAGTGAGAACGTTCCCAAATTCTCCTGTGCCAAAGATTCCCCAGAGAAACCCCCTTGGATGGCTCTGGGAAAACGCTTCCCTCTGCAAAGTTTATTATATCCCAAAAGCAAGAGGAGAGGGACAGATCCCTTAGTAACATAAACAGGTCTGGTTTCCACCTATTCTGATGTTTTCTTTGCCTTTTTCACCCCAGATGAGAGCTGGACCCCAACAATTTGAACCCCCCAAAGCCAGCACACGTTTCTGTTCATCCTATGGCCACTCTCACGTTAATCCTTCCTACGCCCCCTAAGGCCTCCTGTGATCTGCACAGCTCTTCCCATCTGAATGTCTCCCAACTATTTACATACAAAAATAATTATTCTTTCTGGCTGCCCAGGCTGCAGGAACCATCACTGGCTGATTTGGCAGGCAGGAGAGTTTCCTGGGGAAGAAAGGAGAAGCAGCTTCTTTGCCTCTGTGCCAGCTCCACCCCCAGGAACCCTGGCACCATCCAAATTGGAAAGGAGGAGAGGGATTTTAAGGATATTTCCCTGGGTTTGTTAAAAAACAGGGGCTGGAGGAAGAAAGGCCCAAGGTAAAGGCTCTGGGCTTGCTGGCCTTGAGCACCTACAGCTGCTGCCTGGTTTTGTATGAAGGGACCTGCAGTCAGGCCTTGGGATGGCAAAAGGCTTCTCTGATTCAGTGTCTCTATGAGGAACTGAGATGGGAAGAGCAGAGACAGCTGTCCCTGTTT